>NC_136909.1:50049510-50381230 GCF_949606895.1 Notothenia rossii
GTGTGTGTGTGTGTGTCTGTGTGTGTGTGTGTGTGTGTGTGTGTGTGTGTGTGTGTGTGTGTGTGTGTGTGTGTGTGTGTGTCTGTGTGTGTGTGTGTGTGTGTGTGTGTGTGTGTGTGTGTGTGTGTGTGTGTGTGTGTGTGTGTGTGTGTGTGTGTGTGTGTGTGTGTGTGTGTGTGTGTTTCCATTGTGTTTTCTGGTTATCTGGTTGGATAATGTATTCAAGCTGTGCTTACCCAGATTGTATTTTCTATTTAGACAATCCCCGGTTTACAAAACGCCTGTGTCTGTGTGGATGGTTACCACTTCAAGTGATTTGGTTCTGGCCTGGTTCGGTACAGCATATATCGTAATGAGGACCTTATGTGTAAAATGTACTCTTTCCTTTTTGTACCAACTTTCTCTCACCCCTTTTTCAGGGTCCCCCTGGACGGGCAGGCTTTCCGGTAACGCTCTTTTGAACTTGTGTCTCTGTGTTTGCATGAGCAACTAGCCATCACTGCAGTATTGATCTCTCACCTGCTTCCACTGACACATGCTCTGATATTCAAATGAGCTCTAATGAACATAGATGAAGTGAAACATGTCAAAAGAACTACTATCTGCTCTATCAGATGATAGCTAGTTATAACTACATTCAAATAAATTGATTAATTATCTTGATAAAAAATATCTTGAACAACGTTTTCTCCAACAAAATACATCTTTATCTATAAAACTCTTGTGTTGAATTTGCACTGGAGCCTATTTGGGGCAATGATTAAAGAAAGGCTACACAACTCAATAAAAAAAAACACACACACACACATACCCTCCATCTTACAAATGAAGGTTGCATCCAAGAGCAATGCTCTCCATAAATTAATTTACATGACTGGTAGCTTCTTGTAGCTTACAGCAAACTTTCGCTACATATTGTAAAATGAAATCAGTTTGTAGCTGGGTCCAGGCTATAGTTACAGAACAGGGGTTCTTGGAGCTTATTTCTGTCTTGCGTTCAGGCCATGAATTCATTATGTTGTAATATGGATAACAAGGTCTCTCTTTGTAAAAACAGGATATAAACACAAGGGTCTGCATCAGTGGTGGAATGTTCTCTCTAACATCCCAGTATGACTTCATGCAAAGAAACAAGGAGTTTTCAGTGTTCATTTACCAGTCTTACATTTGAATGCCTCCATAAACAATTGAAGCATTTGAGACTGAGGACTATGTACACAAACTTAAAAACAATGACACTAGCAATACTTGCATACATATATGAATGTATATGATGTATATAATATATATATGTATGGAAATATATGATATATATATATATATATATATGATATATGTATGGAAATAAATATACACATATATATATATATATTACAGAACAACGGTATAATCAACAGTAATACAAAAAGCCTTTAAAAACGCTGGTGGTCTTCAGGTGCTCCTCCAGAACAGAGTGTAGGGAGGAAACGAAATCCACCAATCCCCTGAAAATGCCAGGGTTGATTGAAGAGTCTCGTCAAGCCCACACAAAGCCAACTCAAAAGCCCCACAAAACGTCATTATTTTGGATAAAATATTCCTGTTTTTATCCACCTCCTCATTGTGTTTCCTCACCGCTATCCTGTGGCCGTCGTCCAGCTGCGTAGCAGTTGCTTACTTGGGGCGATACAATAATTGCCCCTCCGGAAGTAGTTTTGAGGATGCTGATTGGCTACCGTTTTATCACACAGATTCATATCTTGAATCAGCAGTTGGCTAACCTGCTACAGAGACCCGCCTCCATGGGGCGATTTCTCCATCGCCCCAGAACAGTACTTCAGTCATACAGTTTACTAGGAAAAGCATATATATTGCGCAAATTATTTTTAAATTATATTTTACACACAATTCTGGGTGCATTCCATATTTTAAACACACACATATTGAGAATTTATATAATTAATTAGTATAATTATTATTATTATTATTAATAATTATAATGTTTTTGTGTGTGGTTTAGGGAGGGCGGTGCCCTGTTCTGCATCATGTTCAAACTACTGAAACACTTCAGATATATAATGAATATTGTCATGTTTACAGGCTCTAAAATGATTGATAATATTCCCTAGGTGTGATTAATAAAGGTGTTCTCCCTTATTGGACATACAAACTGCGATCTGTCGCAAATAAGTTAGAAATGAATGGAAACAGTTTTGCATTAAACGTAATCCCTCAGCACTTTAACCATCCATCAATGCCTCAGAACTTGTGATACCTTTTACTGTACAAGGAATTAAAATAACTCGAACAATATGATTATTGTATATGATCACTCCTAAGTTCAGGAACCTCAGAGATGTCAGTGCAGCAGTGAATGCTCATAACTTTCACACCTAACACCATCCTTCCATAACCCCAGGCTTCACTCATCGTTTGAATTCAGATTTCATCACACACAGATTATATTTGACCACATGCAGGTGGACCAAGCTAGCAGTGCGCAGTACTCCTGTAATTACTACTTACTCAAATAATCCATCATGAACTCATCAGTTAGAAAGATAACCTCAGATATCTGCCTTCCTCTGACCCTGCAGGACGGACTAACACCACACTCTGTGTCTCATGGGTGTCTTTATCTCCAGTAGTACTTATACTGGTGGTGAGCTGTGTGTATGTGTGTGTGTGTGTGTGTGTGTGTGTGTGTGTGTGTGTGTGTGTGTGTGTGTGTGTGTGTGTGTGTGTGTGTGTGTGTGTGTGTGTGTGTGTGTGTGTGTGTGTGTATGGTTGTGTGGTGAGGCTCATTGAGGCAGTGAACCCCCCCACATTGCACTATAAAAGACATGCATAAATCCTTTTGACCGCAGTGTGTGTCGGTGTATGTACTTTAGGTAGGTGTGTGTAGGTGTGTGTAGCTGTGTGAGTAGGTGCATGACTCCTATCTTTGCAGGAAAGAGTAGAATCATGTTTGGGAGGTACAGCAGGGGAGCAGTGATAAGGTTTCCGTCTGTGGACTGTTGTGCAGCACATGAACTGGAAGAGGTTTTACAAAACACTCTTTTTTTGTCTCATGGCTGTTAGACCTTCTGTTCTGAAGGTTGTATTTTGTGGATACAGTAAAGAATCCTGTGATGCGTTGCAAAGCCCCCTGCTCTCGATTAAAACCCTTCTAAGTGGTGGCAGAATCTCCCCAAGGTCTTGGTTTAGATCAGGACCTTGGACATTGCTATAAAGAGCCCAGCTGCGGTGGTATTTGAAAACCACACACTAATGAAAGAGACACCAGCACCTCTGATGTTTCAGGACTGAAAACAGCTGGAGCTAATTGTTGGTCTACGCAGATCAGAGCTGAGATGAGTTTGATTAAGAGAAACAGCCAGGTGTCATCTTCTCTTGATCTCTTGATTATCACTGAGCGTTACATCGTGGTACGTCTCCTTTCTGCCAGGCTCCACCAGCACTGCCACGACTTCATGGTGTTCTGCTACAGCAGAAGATCCAAAGTTCATCCACATCAGGGGTGTCAAACAAACGGGCCGGGATGACTTTGCAAAGGGTCAAAATGACGACATGAACTGTCTTTCTTAAGACATTTCAGGTTGTTCATAATGTTTTGTAAAAAGATAGTTAAGTACTTTTTTGCACTAAAACAAAGGAAAATATATTGAGTTGTTGTTATTTATAGGTTATTAGCTCTGATCCGGCCCACATGTGTCTTTATGTGGCCCCTGAACAAAAATGAGTTAGACCCCCCTGATCTAAATGAACGGCTCTAACATTGTCCTGATTGGACACATGCAGTACTCCCTGGACACTCATTGTTCCGTGTTCTAAACAGGGCTGTTGGAAGAAACCCAAACAATAGTTACTTTTCAGTGGCATTTCTCTCAGTATACACTCTCTAGTGTGTTCTGCACCCATTTGCAGATACATGTGGTGCAGAATGTTGAGGTCAGCGTTATTTGAAGCAGTCAACTATCGTGGAGCCAGAGCAAAGCTTTCGTTAAAACACTCATCTGGGAAAGGTGTTTATTCAGACTCCACCTAACACCCTCAGTTTTAGTGTAACATGATACAGTCATTCATATTGAAGGCATTGTATTCATGAATGCACTTCTAGTATTCAAATGAACTTTGTTTGTCCTAAAAATGGTACCTTAGAAATAAAACAAAAAGGTTTTTATTTCTTTAGTTCAGGAAATTGAAGCATAGTCCTTGAGCTGTAAATTATCTTATGATAATATTGATCTTCAAAATGTGCTGTGTAGTATATTACTTTTGGAAAAGCTGTGAATACCTTAGACATGGAGAAGTCCATGATGTGTGCTGCAAGTTTATTCTCAGTATCCCCAAATGCTCCCTAAAGTTTCCTCAGTCGTGCCGGGGGTCTTCTTCCCTCACAGCGTGTTCACAGAGCGGGCCCTGACCTTCACCTACTGTCCTCTCCCTGTAACCACCCCCCCACAACAACCCTCTTAACATCTTGACCCCCTGCGGCCATGAGTCTTCAGACAGCTGACATCAGCAGAGCAGCACCTGATCTTCAGACACTGCTCAGGGCTTTTCAAGTCTTTAGTAAGGTGTCAATATCAGTTGAATGAAAACAATCTTGACACATGTTTATAAAGCTTAAAGGTCACCTATTATACAAAATCCACCTTGTCATGTTATCAATCTTCTGTGTTAAGAGACTTTGGATTGTTTCAGGGAAAAAGGAACCCTCTCTTTTTTTCCTGATCCATTTATATAAAAACCTGTCTGAAAATGAGCTGATGAGATTTCGGCCACTTTGTGATGTCACGATGTTTTTTTGGGTTGTGCAACCATTAGCCAATAAACAACCAAAATACCCCCCCCCCCCTACCTTATCACCTGAATCTCCTCCTAGAGCACCATTGTGTTTTTTTAAACCAATCACTTCTCAGAGGGGCGTGGCCAGCAGCCGCTCATTAGCATTTAAAGCTACAGACACAGAATCAGCACTTTTGGAACAGGGCTCAGATGCATGTTTTATGTGTATATCTGTGTCTATGTTGTTGTTAAAGAGTATAATAGGGGACCTTTAAGTGCAATGATAGAACTATATGCTGAATGTGTCAAGTACTGTTTTCTTCATGGCCATCACCCATTCTAAATAATATAAGTAATATTTTACAATCACTTTGCAACATTATTCAAAAGATCTCAAATGTATCATGGGGTTGGCTGCATTCAAATCATGTGTTTCTATCCCAGCTTAACGGAATGCTTGTCTCTAGTCTCAACATTAGGCATGGCGTGGTTAACACACTAACCATTCTCATTACACATTATCCTCGTCTTTAAATGGATACCATAGCATGAGGACTTTAACAAACCCATCATTAGCATGTAGCATTAGCATTAGTAGCAGCCTTTAGTTGAATGATGCATTCTCATAAAGTCAGTAATGTGAGGCAACTGCTCCTCTTATAATGTGTTGTCAAATTTCTTTTAAATTAGATTAATTTTTTTCAATGACATTAAGTGAATGTACTGGAAAGACTAAAAACCTAGTTTAAATGTCATGGCATCCCTTTAAATCTCAGTCTGCATTCTACCTTCGGTATTGACCTTGTTCCTTCTGAATGTCTGTTGGTCATTAGGGGGACAAAGGCATCATGGGGATTCCTGGGAGAATGGTGAGTGACCCGGGCTTGTAACTGTTGCATTCATTATGACAGGGGTGCCCAAACTCTTTTCATAGAGGGCCAGATTTGATCATGTGAATATGCCCTGGGGCCAATATTCCCTTCTGACATTGTTTAAACATAAAAGTAACTTACAAATACACTGTTATCACAATTTTGCGAGTCACAATTATCTTTATTTTTCCAATGGCAATATAACTCAATACAAGCCATTAAAGCAGGCATGAAGAACTCTAAAACACTGCCTTTCATTCATATCTGGAGATAACATTGAACAGACTATATGGAATACCTTAAACTTTGAATCAGGTCTAATTTTTTATAAAGTGGGTGATCATTCAGAATCAGCTCTGACAAATAATAATAATAATAAATATTCAACAGAAATGTTTCAGTCAAACCATACACAGATTAATTAATCATGGAAATATCTCCTCCATCACTGAAATGCAATACAAAATAAATCACAAATCAATTTCCATTTTAATCAGATATATTTTATGGGGGAAAATAACACATATCAGTGTGTTTGCAGTGTGTGTGGTGAAAAGAGTCGATATATACAGCAGTGGCGGCCGGCCCATAGGGGCGCTAGGGCGCCGCCCCACCTCTTCCCACATTCTAGATTGTGATTAAAAAATATTTTAATTGTTTTATTAAAAGAAAAATGTAAACATATTTTTTTTAATGAACAAGGCACATACGATATAGTTGGTGTCAGTTAAATGTATAATCTACGATAAAATATTGATAAAAATAGTTTTACGATGTCTAAAGTTACTGATAAACCACGTGTTTCCTGCTTGGGGCGCAGAAATCTTTGCCCATTGACTCTCGTTATAAGTGGTGCATGCGCAGTCCGCACCTCTTCAATGGAACAGATAGGAGCAGCTCGGGGCGCACCAAACTGCGCCCAAAGCAGCTGTTGACACCGCCAACAACTTTGTTGGCAGCAGGAGCGCCAGAGTGAGTTATTGACGTTTGGATGAGAGGGTTAGACTTTGCGCATAAAATGTGGACCCCTGAATGTCGGACGTGTTTTGCTGGAGCATTTTGCAGCACCTCAGCGCTAATGTTGGCATCCTCATCTCCCACATTTTGTTCCTGCACTAATATTTAATGACTACTTTTAATCCTAATAATTGAATACCTAATTGTACTCACGTACCATTCTTCATGCAGTACTCTAACTTGAAATTTAGTACTTTTACATTGTAGTATTATTATTTTTACTCAAGTTAAGAAACGTCCAAGGTGCTTTACAGATACATCTGTGTAACAAAAACTCAGGAACCTTAGTACTTTTGGAGTCCTCCTTCACAACATCTCCAGAACACATTGTGCATGCTCAACACAAGAACTCTCAAACCAATGCTCACAGTCGTTTAATGAGCCCCATCTAGTCAGGCTTTCACAGAGCCAGTCGGCTATATCACAGACCATTGAATACCGTGTGATGTCAGGAAATAGTCATTAACTGGTAGTTGATCATAATAACTAATAATAAAACCTTGATCAATAATGTATCCGTCGGCTGCGTGTAGTATTTCGTTCAGGTTTCAGGCTGTGTGTTATTTTACATTACATTACATTACATTGCATTTAGCTGACGCTTTTATCCAAAGCGATTTACAATAAGTGCGTTCGGCCAACAAAATACAAACTTGAAGAAAACAGAATCATATAAGTACATCGGGTTTCATAGAGCTAAAACATTTCAAGTGCTACTCAACTGGCTTTAGATAAGCCAGTCCTTTATTAGTATATAAGTGCTTTGTTAATAGTTCTATCGCTCGAAGTGGAGTCGAAAGAGATGAGTTTTCAGTCTGCGCCGGAAGATGTGTAAGCTATCTGCTGTCCTGATTTCAATGGGGAGCTCATTCCACCATGTTCCTCCTTAAAGCAGCTGGTGTTGAAGTCTCTCTCAGACCACCCAGGCTGTCGTTCTGAACCCACAGACCTGCTTCACTTTGATATTACTTCCAGTAATTTCTTTGAAGCTAATGGCCTGTAATATAATTTACAGAGTTACCACTCAATTCATTTAGTTAGTTTTTAATTTGACCATATTTCAAACAATTTAAGCACGGCACCATGTGGGTCTGTTTCAAGTCTGGGTATATGTTACATATATGTCATATAATGTGGTCTCTGTAGCTCACAGGCTTCAACTAGCTAAGGCTCTTTGAAAACAAGCCAGAGTGCTCCATTAAAGGTCACCTATTATGCAAAATGCACTTTTTGATGTCTTTTATACATCACTATGTGTCCCCGGTGTGTAAGGAGACTCACAAAGTGTCAGAGAATAAAACCCTCTCACTTTTCCTCCGTACCCTAATCTCTAAAAACGGGGGAACAACGGAGCTGATCGAGATTTTCTGCGGTCATGACTACATGACTTGGGCTGGCTTTACGTTGAACTCCTGGCAACGTCCCCCCCACGTCCCCACCTATCATCCCCATATACAGTCGCTAGCTGATTCCCCCCTCAGCTGTGTGTGTGTACGAGAGGGACTTAGAGTAAAGTTGTTATATATATAATACATATAATGGCATTGTTCTAGCAGTAAAAACTCACTGCTTGCATGCGGAAGAGGCGTGGCCAGCAGCAGCTCCAAAGGGGCGTGGCCAGCAGCAGCTACAAAGGGGCGTGGCCAGAAGCAGCTCGGGTACATTTAAAGGGCCAGACCCAGAATCAGCACTTTACTAACAGGGCTGAAATAGAGGGGTATGAGGCATGCTACAATGGGTGATCTGTTTGGTATTTTGAGCAAACACTTTTATAGATATGGCCCTATTATATATTGTTCAAATATAGCATAATAGGTGACCTTTAAGGGTGCATTCACACCAGCCTTTTATAGTCCCGTTGAATCGAACCCTGGTGCGTTTAGCCGCTTGGTGCGGTTCATTTGGGTCGGTGTCAACACAGTCCGAGACCTCTTAAAGGCCCAGTGAAGTGCATGTTTTTGCACCAAAATGAAATGGCAGTTTCATTCCTTACATATCATTGTGCCTGTTCATGGCTAAAATAATTTTTAATAATTCATAATTAATGAATTAATGAATTATTAATTTTGCCGTCTGAGCCTAACGGAAGTTGCAGACGATAGTGGCTGTGACGTCACAAGATGTACCCAGTTGCGATTGTAAACATGGCGGAGACTCTGGAAAGTGATACTAGTGTGAGAGAAATGATTGATTTGGACAGCTTTTCGGACAGGATAGATGAGGAAAGTGATCAATCTGGTGCACTTTGAGGGCAACATTAAGAGATTTATGGATACAGCTCTCAACACTCATATGAAACATATATTTCAATAATCAAAAAACATTGGAATGATTTCTTAACCTATTTTATACAACTAATATTACATAGATGGAAATATTTGTTTACATAGATGACCAAACCCACTGAGATAACTTAGGCTACAGTTTACCTCCCTGAGCTGACGTTATCTCTCTCAGTCCCACAGGAGAGCACTCTCCCTCTCCTTATTGTTGAAACAGCTAATCTCCGTTAGCTCCGAGCTAGCACCAGATGCTAACAACAACCCTGTAACTCTGTCAGTCTCTCTTTCTCTCTCTCTCGAATCGACCACTGGCCTTTATTTATCATGATCAATCAAATAATCTACGAAACAATGACACCAGCCAGGCTCACCTTCATCTTTTGGGAACAGAAACATCGCCACTTCGGCAGACTTGACATTACTACAGCCAGCGGCAATGCATCGTTTCCCCTGTGTTTTTCATCCCTCTTTCTTCACTGTCGCCTCCATTGTCAGGTTTTCTCGATTGGCAATCACTTCCAGTCGACTCCGACACACTTTCCAGGAAAATACTAGCTCAAAAACGTTGAGAAATTCGACTTTGAAAAAGAGAAAAAACGAACGGTGGTGAATGTAAACAGTGCAGCGGCGTCCATCTCGTGACGTCACGCAGTAGATCGCAAGCCACGCCCACGAAGGCGAAGGTCGACTGCAGATTTCCCCGGAAAATTCAAAACTCGTCAAATTTGTTGCTATTCCAACATTTTTTGATATGGGTTCCAATGGACAATTTTGGTCATTACTATACGTATTAGCATAACAGATCATGCACAGGTGCACACTTCACTGGGCCTTTAAGTGAACTAAACAACCGGCCTCTGGTCCGCTAAAATAGGTGGTCTCAGAACGCTTGCTTGCAAACTCTCGAGCGGTTCATTGCTGGTGTGAACGCAGTCCGCACCAAAACATAGGAAGCGTAGTATTTACGTGTCACAAGAACGCGGATGTCTTCAAAAATCTTTAGCGAAAGAGTCTTTCAAGACATCCGTGGTTGTTTACTTAAAGAGTGAAGCAGAATGAAGTGTTGAACAGTGTCGTGTAAAGTAAAAATGCTCCGTCAGCTACATAAAAGTAAGACACCTGTCGTCGTTGAAACGCCCCTCCTTACTGCAGAACGTCTCTCATTATATGTGTTATAATGTTTTTTAACGGACGTTGTCTGATTATATAATCATATGCGCGGGCCGCTAGTGTCTATTGATCTCCAGATTAACAGCAGCATGAGAATAACCTGCCGAAAGTGCCGATGCTCCATGGCGGAGGCTCCGGTAGAAATTGCCGGGATTTGCGTTTTCACCCCCTTAATGTCTGACCAATGGTTGAACAGCATTTCCGTGCACATGACTTGTGTTTAAAGTAGGGCTGTCAGTCGATTAAAATATGTAATCACGATTAATCGCATGATTGTCCATAGTTAATCGCGATTAATCGCAAATTAATCGCACATTTTTCATCTGTTCTAAATGTACCTTAGACGAATATTTTTCAAGTTTTTAATACTCTTATCAACATATGAGTGGTCAAATATGCTTTATGCTAATGTGTATTATCATTTGAACAATGACAAATATTCTCATGAATATTAAACACAACAGCCTCTGAACATTACAAATATCCGCTTCAATTCAACCTGGAACCTCTCTCATACAATACAATACAAAGTGTGTGTGTGTGTGTGTGTGTGTGTGTGTGTGTGTGTGTGTGTGTGTGTGTGTGTGCGTGTGTGTGCGTGCGTGCGCGTATGTGCGTGAGTGAGTGATGGATCGTTGGAGCTATGTGCAACTCAAGGCATATACAGGACTGTCTCAGAAAATTAGAATATTGTGATAAAGTTCTTTATTTTCTGTAATGCAATTAAAAAAACAAAAATGTCATACATTCTGGATTCATTACAAATCAACTGAAATATTGCAAGCCTTTTATTATTTTAATATTGCTGATTATGGCATACAGCTTAAGAAAACTCAAATATCCTATCTCTAAATATTAGAATATCATGAAAAAGTATACTAGTAGGGTGTTCAACGAATCACTTGAATCGTCTAATTAACTCGAAACACCTGCAAGGGTTTCCTGAGCCTTGAAAAACACTCAGCTTGGTTCAGTAAACTAAATCACAAGTATGGGGAAGACTGCTGATCTGACTGCTGTCCAGAGGACCGTCATTGACACCCTCCATCAGGAGGGTAAGACACAAAAAGAAATTTCTCAAAGAGCAAGCTGTTCACAGAGTGCAGTTTCAAAGCACATCCACAAAAAGTCTGTTGGAAGGGGGAAATGTGGCAGGAAACGCTGCACAACCAAGAGAGATGACCGCAGCCTTAACAGCATTGTGAAGAAGAGTCGCTTCCAGAATTTGGGGGAGCTTCAAAGACAGTGGACTGAAGCTGGAGTCCAGGTATCAAAAGTCACTGTTCACAGACGTGTCCGGGAAATGGGCTACAATAGCCGTATTCCCATGGTCAAGCCACTTCTGAACTCAAGACAACGGAAGAGGCGTCTGACTTGGGCTAAGGAAAAGAAGCACTGGACAGTTGCACAGTGGTCCAAAGTCCTCTTTTCAGACGAAAGCAAGTTTTGTATTTCATTTGGAAGTCAAGGCGCCAGAGTCTGGAGAAAGGCTGGAGAGGAGCAAAATCCAAGTTGCTTGAAATCCAGTGTGAAGTTCCCACAGTCAGCGATGGTTTGGGGAGCCATGTCAGCTGCTGGTGTTGGTCCAATGTGTTTCATCAAGCCCAGAGTAAATGCAGCTGTGTACCAAGAGATTTTAGAGCACTACATGCTTCCGTCTGCTGAAAAGCTCTATGGAGATGAGGAATTCATTTTCCAGCATGATCTGGCACCTGCCCACAGTGCCAAAACCACCAGTAACTGGTGTACTGACCATGGCATTACTGTCCTCGATTGGCCTGCAAATTCCCCTGACCTGAACCCCATAGAGAATATGTGGGGTATTGTGAAGAAGAAGCTGAAAGACACCAGACCCAACAATGCTAATGAGCTAAAGGCCGCTATTGAAGCATCCTGGGCATCCATAACACCTCAGCAATGCCACAGGCTGATTGCCTCCATGCCACGCCGCATTGATGCAGTAATCCGTGCAAAAGGATTCCCAACCAAGTACTGAGTGCATTAATGGACATTTTCAAATGTTTGATTGTGTTTTGCTGTTATAAATCTTTTTTTTTTACTTGGTCTGAGGAACTATTCTAATTTTTTGAGATAGGATTTTTGAGTTTTCTTAAGCTGTATGCCATAATCAGCAATATTAAAATAATAAAAGGCTTGCAATATTTCAGTTGATTTGTAATGAATCCAGAATGTATGACATTTTTGTTTTTTTAATTGCATTACAGAAAATAAAGAACTTTATCACAATATTCTAATTTTCTGAGACAGTCCTGTATATGCTCGAACGGGAGCTGCCTGGACGCTGCAATCATGTTGCTCGCACTATCCGTGCTGAGTGTGCTGACTTTTCGTACAATGTCCCACTGTCTGGCAACCTGCATAAAGTCAAGTGCTCGGCGCAGTTGTCGGCGAAATGTCGCTCCTCTGTTTTCATTTAAACAGCTCCTTATATCCGTTAGCGCAGCTAGCTAGCACCAGATACTAACAACAACAATACACGTAAGGCAGAGGTGCCCAGTACGTCGACCGCGGTCGACCGGTCGACCGCGGGGGCAATGCTGGTAGATCGCGAGTCATTCATAAAAAAAAAAAATCCAGCTCCGTTAAAATAGACAAAACAGCTTTTGATTCCTCCTCCCTTGGCCTCCCTGCCACTTAATTCAGGAGTTTACTTGATTGACAGAAAAAGCGACCTATTGCTTTCCAGTCTGTTAACCCAGAATGCAAAGCGATACAAAATCAGTCAAGTGCCGGGAGAGACAAACAACAAAATGAGTGCGGGAACGAGCAAAAAGCTAAAGACATACCACTTCCACACAGAATGGGAGGGAGAATCTTTTTTTGTGATGTCACATTCAAAGGTTATTTGCCTTATTTGTAAAGCAAGCGTCGCTCTGCCAAAGAAAGGTAACGTGGAGAGGCATTATCGGAGTGTTCACAAGGCATATGACAGCGACTTCCCTCCGAGTAGCGAGTTGAGAAAGAGAAAGGTCATGTATTATTGCTACACAAACATTATCTCTTAGTCTTAGTGTCGCCAACTCGTTTCTAACATGCAAAAAGACAAACAAATGCGTCTATGGTCGGTGTATTTTCTATCTTTCCAATCCAGAAGAGATCTCTCTCTCCCCCGTCTGTTTGCAAGGGGGCGGGGCAGTTTACACACACGCAGCTCCTACATGCAGCAACACACGGAGGAGATGGTGGAGAGAAGCGCTCCAAGGTGTGGTTACATGTTACCCGTCTTGAGGTGGACAATGCTCGTCACCAAAAGTGTTTAGCATGTAAGGGCGGTAACACGAGCAATTTGTCTAAACATTTAGCAAAAGTGCACCACATTCAGACGGAGGAATGCACCGGGTTCGACTGTCTTTCTCGTAGCTCTGTAGCCCCATCCACGAGTAACGTTTCCACGTCAGGTGTTATGTATGCTAGCAGCAACACACGGAGTTAACTACATTATACAAACATGGGTTAATGATTAGACTTAGTAACTGAGTTATTTATTTTGTTAAAGTTTCAGCTATTCTGTTTACAGTTCTGTCATCACATTATTTAATACGATTTGTTAAAACATTGTTGTTTCTTTTGATGTGAAATATTATGTATTTAATTCAAATAAAAAGCAATGTTAATTTTGTTCACAATTTGTTCAGTTAATTTAATAATATATGTATTTTTGAATCAAGTATCCATCTTTATTGTCTTCATTGTTAGTTTCCACATGCCTAAAACAACCTCAAACTAAATCTAAAAGTTGATGGCTAAATAAAAGCGTTTGAGAAATTGTGCAAGGCACACAGCAGTAGTCCGAATAGTCGATTAATCGTTTCATTAATCTATAGATTAATCGATAATCAAATTAGTCGTTTGTTGCAGCCCTATTGTAGTTATCCCATGTAAAAATAAAACGTGTTATTCAGCAACCCTTGCAATTTGGGATTTTATTTTTGGTTGGTAGACCTCGGTTAGCTGGTCATTTCAAAAGTAGCTCACCAGCCAAAAAAGTGTGGGCACCCCTGACGTAAGGTCTCTCTCTCGCTCACGCCACACATACACACACCCTCCCGGTCCTCCCGATGGCCAGTCGGTGCCTGCCGGTGAGCGTGGAAGTGTGGTCTGCCACAAGCGGGCGGCAGGAGCGGGGCTGTCAGCATCAGCTTGTAGATGGTATTTTAAACTCGATGCGCTCTGAAACTACGGGGCGGCCGAGGAAAAAATATACACATGCGTTAATCGCGTTAAAATAATTAGTGGCGTTAATTTTGTTTTGCGTTGTTAACTTGACAGCCCTAGTTTAAAGTTTATAGTCCGTTTGAGTTTGAACGCAAACCGAACCTTCTGAAAAATGAAACAATGTAACAAACTGTGGTCCGCACCAGAGAAGTGAAGTGACTATTAGGTGTGAATGCACCCTAAGATACTGTCATTTAACTTTCCCCCATGCCCCTTCTCAAAGGAAGTGACATCCTAGACCTTTATTCAGATTGGTTGTATCACGTTTTTGACAAGTCCATCTTGATGATGCCTTCACTGTGTGCTGCAATCCATAATGTCTCAGTACGCTAAACATATTGCTGTCTAATGGCAAACATGTATCCAATAACTCTACCCCTTTAGTGTTTCCTGTTAATATCACAGTGATGAAGCGTGTTTGGAGATCATATTTAGACCAGGCATACATGAACAAAGTTGCTGTATGAACAAATAAAACAATACTGGTCATAATCTGTTTCCAAAAATAGGGGCTTAGCTTTATACACAACATCCTCCATCGGCACAGGTCTTTCATATCTCAATACAAATATTCATGGTATACAGTGGCGGCCGGTCCATAGGGGCGCTAGGGGCGCCGCCCCCCCCCCCCTTCCAACATGTTTGGTTGTCATTAAAAATTCATAAAAAAATATATTTCCAAAAAATATTTTTTTATTTTTAAAGAACAAGGTAAATATTATATAGTTGGTATCAGTAAAATGTATAATCTACAATAAAACCTTGTTTAAAATTGTTTTACGATGTCTAAAGTTACTGATAAGTCACATGTTTCCTGCCTGGCCGCAGCGTGTATCATTACGGTACGTCTACACTACAGGCATCAAAAAATGCTTTCAACGCTTCGCCCATTCACTTGAATGGGGTGACGTAGAAGATTTTTAATCTTCGCCGAACTGCATTGTGGGGAGCATGGCATGGCTTTGCAAGCATCACGAGCATCTATCGGCATCAAAAGTTGAACAATGTTCAACTTTTGAGGCTCGATGCTTGGCATCAGCCAATCAAATTCCGTTTATGCAAATCCCGCCAGTGCAAGCTCAGCCAATCAAACCGCTTGCAAGCTGGGAGAGCCAGACCGCAGTTCATTTCCTCATATTCCAAACGAGATATTACGGTAGCAAATCACCCGGTTCTTTACGACCGGAACTATTTACCGGGATACAAACCGGAGGAACCAGGCATGGAGGGAGGTGGCAGAGACAGTGGGTGAAACTGATAGTTTTTTCGCCTGTTTGGAGAGTTTATATCCAGTTTACTTCGTTTTAACATTGCTATTGCTTTGTATGTCGGGGGCGGGAGATTCATGTGATTGGTTGCTCGCAAAAAATCGCCAAGTTTCAGACACGCCCAGCTTCAAGATTTTTTCATGCCTGTAGTGTAGACGGGCTGTTACCCTCTCTCGTCCGGGCGGTAGAAAAGAGCCCTCAGCCAGAGCAGCTGCAACCAACAAGCTGACTGTTGCTATCTGTAAACTATGCCGCCGAAACATAATTTCAGCCAATCAGCGTCGTCAGATCTGATGCTCAAAGGGCGCCCTTTCAGCGCACTGGCCTGTGTGTCTGTTTAGACTCGTATCCAAGGTGACGCTACAGTAGGGGATGGCTGTATCTGCAGTTGTAGACTCCGGTGCTAGTGGATCGCCGGAGCTGTAGATTAACATTTGCATGCTTATTGTAGTTGTAAGGGCAAGGCCTGTGGCACCATGGAGCATATGTGTGGGCTGGACCTGTATTTTACAGGAAAGGACTGATCAGAGGGTCGAGTTGTCGATTCTTGTTCAGTTTTCATCTTCCTCACCCTCTCAGACTTTGAGTTGCGCGCGCTGCTAAAGAGACGCGCTACCATGGAAACCAAACAATGGTGTACCTGTATTAAAGTCCGAGTGGAAACAGTCGTGAGTAAATCTGATTTTGTCAGAAATCGGGAGAAATGCGTGTGTCCCGCGAAAATCGGGAGGGTTGGCAAGTATGACACACACACACACACACACACACACACACAATGTTCGTATTTAGTCTCCTGATTTTAAATGCCCTAGTATGGTTTTGTCACCATTTCCATAGCCCCACCAAAAATATTTTCCACCTGCCGCCACTGATGGTAGCCTATATCAAATTGTCTAATTGGTGAAATAACCTCATGGTAAAGCTTATATGTGTACAGTCCTGTGTGAATTACATAGCCTACTTGTCTCAAGTACTTAGAAAATATATGAATAAAGGGAAATATATATTTTGATGATATTACTCTGTTTGAAGATCACTGAGGCCTTTAGTTTCCACTTACTGTAGGCCCCGGCCCCACGAGGACGATAACGGTCGTTTGCGTTACTGTTTAGTGTCATATAGACCGTTCTGCCACACTAGGACGACCGAACATGACAGTAAACAACTGCGGTAACGATAACGGGTCCCAAGGTGGATAGAACGGCATACGCAACGCTCTGGGGGGTCCAACGGCTCCTTATTTAGGACCTATACGATCATTTTGTGATAATGATGAGGCAATAGCCCCGCCTCCCACCTCTGCTGCTCACCCCCGGTCAAAGTAAACTGCACACTGAATTCCGATTATTTATCTTTCTCTCGATATGGACATAAACGCGAGTGAAGTCTAATCTGACAGGACGAAGACACGCAGCTCTGCTCACCTGCAGCTCCTCCCGCTGTGATGCAGCGGTGAACGGAGCAAAACACACACTTCAAGTCAGATCATCACCCTTAGCTATTTTAATTACCTCTCAAACTACATAAACTAGTTATAAATATGTTTATTTTACTGTCGGCCTGGTCACTTCATTACTGGATCAGCTGCTGCATGAGACAGACACTGACGCTGTCAGAAGAGAGGGAGGAAAAAGAGAGGCTCCGTGTATTTTATTATTATATAGAGTCATTATTCATTTGTTTTAAAGCTCAATAAATAACAAAGAAGACCTTTGACCGGCACTTTTGTAATTTTGTCCGGAAGATTTCAACTTTAATTAATAATACACGTTGACTGGCGAACATTTTTGCCCGGTTCCCTCGACCCCCACCGCGGAGAATAAACAGAAGGGTAACTATGACAACCATGCTTCTTCGCTGCTTTTGTGGAGGAAGTTACAGCGCTACGTACAGGCTCGGCATATGTACTGCTGCTTTTTCCAGCGGTTTGAGCAAAGCGGAGCTGTCTCGTGTGGACAGAAACTATCCGGTGAATATTGCGTGTGGACGGAAGCTTTTTTGCAATTGCGTTAATCCTATGCGTTTTGCCGTATGCGTCCTCGTGGGGTCGGGGCCTTAGCTCCACATGACTTAGTACCCCCCCCCCCCCCCTCACTAGTCCTGATGATGCTGCATGCCCCAGTCCCTCTCATGTCTCTAACAGTGGTTCCTCTCTTCTGTGTCTCTCTCCTCCTTTCATACCTTTTTGCATGCGATGTGTCTGCTGTGACTGAACAAGGGTCTAATGCCACGAGCAGGGGAACAGGTAAGTTTAGGACCATGTGACATTAGAAGGATGAAGTAAAGAATCTAGCTACTCTGCATCAGTCAAAGACCAAATAACAGGCTGCTTTTGCTGAGACATTGCTAAAATGTGTCTTGCTGGTGGGTGTACGTGCAGAGCTGTGTGAACAGGTAGCATGTGAGTTGTATCAGGGGCTCAGCTCTGCTTTTTCAACTAGCATGAAGGTCCCTTTCTGTTAATGCTTTCCCACCCTGGTTGGATTACCTGAACTCTTCACACCATGAAATACAAGAGTAACGATTTGTCACATAAGAGTCTGAAAGTTTACATTTAATACTCCCCAAAGAAAGTGGAGAAAGGTTTATTGACTTCAGAGTGAGGAGATTCTCAACGAGTACTTAAAACGAATAGAGTTATATATTGAGATAAATAAATGTTGTTACTGGTGCGTTTCACCATTATTAAATCTCAGCTCTCTGTCTGAGTTAACATAAATATAAGCAGCCAGCTGGAAGAGAAAAGATTGATAGTGGCCTCAAGATGGAAATGACACGTAAGACACATTTTACAGTAGGATCCGATATCTCCCGCTTGACTTCAGGAATTGCAAAAGTGTGTCAACAGAGACCGCCAACATCTGTCAATGTCAGCAACAAAGGAACATAAAAGTCTAAATGATCATTTTATTCACATCAATGTAATGAGCTCCATCCATGAAGAGTATTTCATGTCTGCTATGTTTTTTATAGGTTCATTTTGAGTTTATCAATGAACATGAACTAAGATATGGAACTTATTTGAAGTCAGATACACATCTGATAACAAGTAAATCACTTTAAGTGCTGAGGAGCAAATATATGTTTTGATTTGTTCTTCTGCACGCATAGATGGACGTACATGATGCTAACCAATGGTTAAACACTACTCCACTGATCAACAGGTCAGGACATGACACATGCAGCAATCAACAAAGTATAAGGGAGGAAAAGACAGCCGATAAACACGTGTAAAGCCTTAGAGATGGGCCTGACACGTTCACACACGTGTGTCAGAAACACTGACACATTAAGTACAATAAAAGTCTTTAGGGTATCTTTAGCACTTGCTAAACATGCTCTCTGCCAATGTTTCAACATGTCGAGCAATTTCTTTTTAGCAGCACCTATAAAGGTTTTTCTTTCAAACAATGACATGAACACCCCTCAACAGGACGGTAATGGTGGTTTGTGTCTGCTGGTAATAAAGAGGCTTTAGCAGGATGGTGTGTCCTCACTTTGTTTGACTGCCCCCAAGTGTGAAAACAAACAAACCATTTTCAATGCACCTTTAATAAGTTGTCTCGCGTTTCACCTCAACATGTGCTAAATGCGTCAACCCTCTTCCAAACGGGCTCTGCAGAGTTGTTAAAGTAATCATAAGGTCTACCAATCAACTGTATAAAAGCCAGAAACATCAGATTTCTTCCAATCAATAACTTGATTTGTATGTGCAGCACTGAGTGTGCAACCAAAAGGGAAACGCTCAGCACATTCTTGACTGTCATGTACTTATAAGCCAAGCACCTTAAATATTGTTGGTGAGGCAAAATAAAAAGGAGTTATGGTCTCGGCCTGAGAGAACAGAAATAGCAACCTGACAAGCAGACAATGGAGTGGTGGCTTTTTGGATAGCTTTACAGACCCGCAGCCAAAATCATCTATTGGTTTCCTTTTTTTACCTCGGCAGGGAACTATTTGTAACGATCAGGTCCTATTTGTGGTTAGTCTCGAGTATTGGCTGGGCCGAGAGGGTGAAGAAATATTATATATTATACACAGCAGACATGTCTGTAAATCATCTAGAAGAAGCATCTTCCCCAGGAAAGGAAGAGTGGAACAGGGACAAAGAGAATAAGGAAAAACAAGATTTCCAGAACATTGCAAACCAATCTGTCATTTGTCTGCCTCCCTGGGTTCTGTGGAAAGGCGTCTGAGGCCAGAGACTGGCAGAAAATACAAAGACAGAAAGGATGGTTTTGCAAAAGAACCACAGCAGTGAACACTCCACTCGATAGGCTAGAGGAAATGTAATTTATAATGAAATGAGATCCACAGAGTTTGGTCTGCTTTTCATTCCACAGGATATGCATAGTTTTGTGCGTGTGTATTTGCTCTGAGAGGGGCATGGTTTGAGTTGTGATTCTAACTTTGCCTTGTTACCTTGACCTTTTGCAACCAAAGTTATACAATCTCTTCTGTAGATCTGCACTTGTCTAATCTACTAAAGCTGTAGAAAACCAAGATGTACCTGAAAACTGCCTCAGATGATATGATCCCTCTTTTTCCATCATTACCTTTGGCTTTTTTGCCAGCTCATAGAGTCCTGTTGTGAACGCCTAAATCTTGAGTACCCCAAAGTTCTATGTTAGAAATGTATAGTAGGGATATTTGAGGAGTCCGTTTCTGACATTTTCAGGATCAAAAATGTCAGGTTTAACCAGAAAATGTCCATATTTGTACTCCCAGTGGACTGAATTTGATAAATGTTTTGGTCCATTTTGAAGCTTTAGGGGTTAAATGGTGACGCAACTAAACCTGTAGCACTTCCTATCTCCCACGATCATGCAAATCAATTTAACTGTCAAACGTTTCAGTGTGACCAGAGCTTTAAATATGCATGTCCACCACCTTTGACTGAATGTTGGTACATTGAATAGAAGCTCAAGGACAGATTCACCTCTACTATAGCTATTCACCTTCAAATGACTGCACCGATATGTTGGATTCCGCTGATAATATATGTTTTTCTTCCTCTCTTTCTATCTGCCTATAGGGAGCACCAGGGGAGCCAGGTCTTTCCATCATTGGACCGAGAGGAGCTCCTGTAAGTGTCTTCACCTCTCCCTACACATAATAAAGCTCTTATCTTCAATCAGAGCTGCCTGCATGCTAAGCTTTTTTATTTGCTACCATTTCAGTAGACCTCTGCTTAACACATCGTGTTCTTAAACAACAGACTTCTCGCTTATGTTGATTAAAGTAGACGTTTGGAGGGACGTGCTCTTTTCTATGGGCTCAGAACAGTCTCATAATACACACATGCACAAAGAAGGATTCACACTTGTATTTCCGGATCCACACTTGTGTTTTTCAATGCACACACAAATGTGTTCCGTTTCATATACATGTAAATAAAATCCAAATACAGATTTTTTTTTACATATATGTATTTTTGATCCTCACATATTTGTTTTCCGTTTAAATCCCCGGACCTGCAAACGCAAACCGCTTTCTGTGCACGGATCGCTGTGCATTCGTGTGTGGGTTTTTTGAGACTCCCCTGACGCTCACCCGATTCGTACTTGTAATTTTTTCTATCTATAGCCAATCAGATGTCTCCTTAATTCTATGCCAATCACATGAGCGCGCCTCCGAGGGTATGACTTATTGCGTTCATGACACTTCATATACGCATTTTGCGCTGTCCGGTCAGCTTGCTAAACAGTGGGCGGAGCTTCAGGTGATCATGCAGAGCTGCGTGTCTCCGTCATACTCACCAGCTGATCTGATCTCTCTCGCATCCGGTTATTCTTCACTCGCGTTTATGTCCATATCGATCAGATCCAGCTTTCCTGATCGGCCTTTATAGAGAGCACCGATCAAAGTATTAAGAGTGAATATCAGCTAACCTGTAGCTGTTCCCTCCACACTCACAACAACTTCATACAGACATAAATAAAGTAGCTGTATTCGCCATACAGGAAACACACATTTAAAACGGTTTTGCCTGCCGTTTTTGTGTACACAAGCATTCATTAATGGTTCGGAAAATGGCGCTGTACCTTAACAGGGCTGCCAACATTTGAGTTCAGCTTGGAGTGAGATTTTTTTTTTGGTGAACCGAAAAAAGAAACGTTCATGTGTACAGTGTTACAAATGTATTGAACATGTACAAACTAGGGTTTCCAATTAATGTACCGGGCGCTACAGTGGAATACGCACATACAGTGTACCCACGACTCTTACAATGAAGGCTCGATAATCAGCTCACAGCATATAAAATGGCACATAGGTGTAAGCAGAGGTAAAGTGCTATTTTATAAGTGTGGGGGGCTCCCCCTGGAAGATTTTTTTTTTTAAATATTGAAGTTAAATGCATCAATCTGGTGCACTTTGAGAGCAAAATTAAGAGATCTATGGATACATCTCTCAACACCCATATGAAACATAACTGTAAACAGATTTTCTTTTTCTTTATGGATATTTTACAAATCACTCCCCTTTTAAACTTTATTCTTGTTTTACTGTCATACAGTGTTTCCTAATTGTTTTTCATTTACTCTCATAAATGGTGACCAAAACGTTTGAGACCCACTGAGATAACTAGACTAAAGTTAACTATCTAAACACTGAGTCCCTTACCTCACTGAGCTGTAGTTATCTCTCAGTCTGACAGGAGAGAGCTCTCACTCTCATTGTTTTAGAAACAGCTTCTAATATCCGTTAGTGCAGCTAGCTAACCAGATGCTAACAACAACAATGCAAATAGTCCGTTTGGTAGAAATATACTGTATAATAGTAAAGTTATTTAAGATGATGTCATAGTTATTGAAGATGTCACATTATAAATAAACGCTGCAGACGGCCCCTGAGCACTCGTTTCTTCTCCGGCTGCAGATAGAGACCAATGACGTCCAGCTCGGAGGACGGCGCGTATTGGCTTTTTTTGATCAAAATGGGATTGTAGTTCGTTGTCAACCTTACCACGGTACTTAGGAGACGTCATTTGTGTATGAATAACGTTTTGTTCATGAGTTATTGATCCGTGAAATCAGAATCTCGCAATATCGTTGTTCCAACTTTACTGAACTAAGCCAGAAGACCGTCTCATTTCGTAGACTGCTCGTTTTGCTGTTCCTTCACTTTATTATTATATTTAGCCAATATACATTTATTTTGGACGAAAACTTAGCGTGAGGAAAGGCAAGTGTGGCGTGAGTGCGTGAGATATGGGTTAATTGTGTGACTCTCACGCTCAATGCGTGAGTGTTGGCAGCCCTGACCTTAATAATATAAAGGCTCGTATCTGCGTGCATTTCCTGTTCGGAAAGTGGCATTGTACTGAGAGTGGAGGTGTCCTGAGATTAGCGCCTGCAGGCAGGCTCCATGGACCTGTCAGCTCCGGACAGCGCAAAATGCGTACATGAAGTGCTACGTCATGAACGCAAGAAATCTACCCTCTTGGGGGAGCGCTCATGTGATTGGCTTAGAATTGAGGAGATATCTGATTGGCTATAGACAAGGCCGGATTAACCATATCCGTAACCTGGACAAGTGCCCAGGGGCCCTTGAGCAAAGAGGGCCCTCAGTGACAAGATGAAAAAAAGAAAAATTATTATTTTTATTTCTTTTCGGGGGCACAACCTCACTCATCATACATTGTTTTAAATGACACTCACTCTTTGCCATAAATAACACAGCTTTTCTATAGGGTCAAATTAATATATTTTCTAAACCGTCTCTGTACTGTAGGTCTCACTCAAGCCCCCAGGAAGTGCGCCGGACTCTTATGAGAATATTCGTTGTGGCCAAACGGCAGTACTACACCTCCGTTACGGCCCCTACACACGGCGGCGTGTGTTGCCACTTCAACGCTTCTGCCCATTCACTTGACGTCGCGATTCGCCGAACTGCATTGTGGGAGCAAAGCGTAGCTTCTCTCGCGGTGCTCGCTGCAAAAGTAGAGCAATGTTCTACTTTTGACGCCTCGATGGAGGCGTCAGCCAATCGAATCATATGCCAGTACAAGCTCTAGCCAATCAAACCGCGTGCTTGTGTGTCTGGGGCGGGAGATTCATGTGATTGGTTGTTGGTCGAGTTTCAGCCCCCCTCCCCCGCCGGCAAGCGACAACGCAGGCCGCCGTGTGTAGGAACCGTTAGGTTGCTGGGCCCGGAAACACTTTTTCCCATTGACTTACATTGGGAAAGAGTGGTCTGTAAATCGTTGGATAATTTTTTTTAAACTACCCAGTATGAACGTTTGTATAGCCCTTATTAAAAACATTTGGTCCTCAAGTTGTAAAATGTGCTAATAACATTATTCTGAGAGTTATTTTCCTCAGCATTATGAACGCGCATCTAACTCACGGGACCGCGCTGCCCGGCACGTTCATGTTACGTGTTCAGTACTACATGCGTTTTACCTTTACCCATGGATGCACAATAAGAACAGACCCATATCGCCTTACTGCCAGTGAGCCCACGGAGCTGTAATAATGGATATATTGCACTTGTTTGCTGTAATTCAATTCAAAAAAGTTACACATTTGACAAAATACACATCCTGTAAGAGTTTGGAGGATTTAGCAGCCTGGTATATTACACAGTTTTAGCGGCATATATATATATATATACACATGGTTGGTATTTAACAAAAAGGGGTGTTATAGTCTGTGTTGTAGTGTGTGATATTGGTATTTATGGAAACATTTTACACCTTTCCTTCAAGTATTATATATGTTTTTGTTACTTGTGGGGTACTTAACATGAATAGTCACAGTTACTATCCTTTTACTCCATCAGATTTCAAAGAGAAATAGGCTATTGTTATTTTAACTCCACCACAGTCAGTAATCCATCATCAGCTTTAATTTTTAGATAAGATTTAACTCACAATTGATCTTAACAGGCTTCAAAATACATACATTTTTATATATTACCAAGTGGTTTCATGTACAACCCACACAAGTATCATGCTAAATCAAGCTCTGTTGCTTGGATATCACTAGATCCTGTTATCAGCGTAATATAAAAGTACATAACGATTGATGTGTAACTTAGCATAATTACAAGCTAGCCGCTAGCTGCTAACTGCCGCGGCCGCCTCGTTAATATCAAATCCATCATAACAAATCCAGTACCATGCTGTCATGAACGTGCGGTGCTGTTACGTGTACGCAAATTGACGTGCTTAATGTGAACAAGCCTTTTGGGGGGCGTGGTTAAAGTTGCGCATGCTCTATGAGCGCACATACGGGTACTTCTCAGGCATGACGGTTAATCTGTGACGTTTCGCTCTCTCAAAAGTTGGCCCATTTTATCTTCATGCGCCAATGAACAGCTCTCATAGGAACCACACCATTTTACTACATATTTTAGTTGTGTAACTCTCAATGTTTGTAACTAATAAAACTCCTCGTGTACTTGTACAGCCAGAGCTCTGAGGTTTTGAGTGATATTACCTAGGTATTCCTGAGCCATACACTGTCTTGGGATCTTATCCATTGTATCTTTGTCTTGTGATTTTTTACTAAAAGGGCAAAAGGCTAGACCTACTTTGGTTGAACTATGTGGCTGCGTCCCTGCTTTTGACAAATAGGTGTGCGATTTGACATGCCAGATTGACTGAAAATTCTAAATATTGGTCATGTTGGTATGATTGGATAGGAGCGGTGTTACTTGTTGGTACGTGGGTTAGGGGGGGGGGGCATGAGCGCTCAGTGCCCAGGGGCCCCTGGAGGTACTAATCCGGCCTTGGCTATAGATAGAAAAAATTACAAGTACAAATCGGCTGACTGTCAGGGGAGTCTCAAAAAACCCACACAGGAATGCACAGCGATCCGTGCCCAGAAAGCGGTTTGTGTTTGCAGGTGCAGAGGTTTTAAACGGAAAACAAATATGTGAGGATCAAAAATACATATGTAAAACTTTTTTCTGTATTTGGATTTTATTTACATGTATATGAAACGGAACACATTTGTGTGTGCATAGAAAAACACAAGTGTGGATCCGGAAATACAAGTGTGAATCCTTCTGTGTGCATGTGTGTATTATGAGACTGTTCTGAGCCCATAGTTTCCAGGCTTGTGGGGTACTGGCTCAAGTTTATGTTAGCTGAGCCAAGCATGAGAATGCACCACAAACTATAGAATAATGGTATATAATTACAGACTGCGTGGATGCAGCAGCATTGTTCAAGGTACTGTGATTTGGACATACTTTGGATCATTAGTCATGCTTGCTTTATCAGGGAAGAAAGCAAGACATGTGATCCTGCTCCAACTGGGGTCAATGTAAGTTATCCAGACACTAGGCCTTAATATATTATATTGACATGACCCACATTCTCTTTATATGAGGCCCATTACATACATTTTTCAGGTGAACAATGTGGCCTGAAAAGTAGAATAAAATGCCTTGAAAAAAAAAGATGGCCCAAGGGTCCAGCCAACTTAAGTGGAACACACATCTGCTCTTCTAATTGATGGTTCCTAGAATCCATAGCTGTGTGCCCACTCCTCCATGATGTTAATAGGCGTCTATAATGAATAACAGGCTGTGGAGGAAGTTCTGTGCAGGCGGAGCCAAGTCCTGAAGCTAGAGGGCCAGTCAGTCAGAAACACTTAGAAGCTGGTCTCCACAGCAGGTGAGACTGACACGAGAGACTCCAGACCTGACCTTAATTGGAACAAGGGACTCAATTCAAGAGAGAAGTGAAGGGAAATGAGAGGGAGTGACAGCTGAGGCCGGCCTTAGTGCCTTTGCTTCTTCTCCTCTCTGTCATGTCAGCGGGTTAGATGATCAGTGGGGATATACTTTCCAACCTACAGCTGGACTATGGGCTGCAAAGTCCTTTTGTAGTGAAATGCAATTGATGCATCATAGCAAATGCACAATCACTTCTTAAATGCATTGGAGGAAAAAACATTTTAAAGAAAATATTTTCCGTGTTTCCAGTTTTGGACAACTTAACTTAAGGTCTAATGGTCTTCTTCTAAAAACAGAAACCAACTCAGGAGGTCCCTCAAATGTTCTTTCAGGAGGATAAATCTGCATTCTTGCTCAATATTTTAGAGCTTTCAGTTGCACATCACACGCTTCATCAGGCGATGCATCGTCGGACTAAGGTTGAGTGTAAAATGTCATACTAGATCTTTGGAAAAGTACTTTGACAAAAATAGTACCTAAACCACAGGGTTGTTGGAGCTTGCTCACAAGACTTTAAAACTAGGGCTGTCAAGTTAACGCGTTAATAACGCGTTAACGCAACAAAAAATTAACGCCACTAATTATGTTAACGCAATTAACGCTAACGCATGTGTATTGTTTGTCCTCGGCCGCCCCGTGACTTTAAAATACCATCTACAAGCTGATGCTGACAGCCCCGCTCCTGCGGTCCGCTTGCGGCAGACCACACTTCCACGCTCACCGGCAGGCCCTGACTGGCCATCGGGAGGACCGGGAGGGTGTGTGTATGTGTGGCGCGAGCAAGCGAGAGAGAGAGAGAGAACGGGCACACCTTACGTGTATTGTTGTTGTTAGCATCTGGTGCTAGCTAGCTGTGCTAACGGATATAAGGAGCTGTTTCAATGAAAACAGAGGAGCGACATTTTGCCGACAACTGCGCCGAGCACTTTAGTGCGCGCAAAATGATTGCAGCGTCCAGGCAGCTCCCGTTCGAGCATATGCCTTGAGTTACACATAGCTCCAACGATCCATCACAGTGTCTCTCCACACACACACACACACACATACACACACACACACACACACACACACACACACACACACACACACACACACACACACACACACACACACACACACACACACACACACACACACACACACACACACACACACACGTCACACACACACACAGAGACACAAGTTCAAAAGAGCGTTACCGGAAAGCCTGCCCGTCCAGGGGGACCCTGAAAAAGGGGTGAGAGAAAGTTGGTACAAAAGGAAAGAGTACATTTTACACATAAAGTCCTCATTACGATATATGCTGTACCGAACCAGGCCAGAACCAAATCACTTGAAGTGGTAACCATCCACACAGACACAGGCGTTTTGTAAACCGGGGATTGTCTAAATAGAAAATACAATCTGGGTAAGCACAGCTTGAATACATTATCCAACCAGATAACCAGAAAACACAATGGACACACACACACACACACACACACACACACACACACACACACACACACACACACACACACACACACACACACACACACACACACACACACACACACACTTTGTATTGTATTATTGTATTGTATGAGAGAGGTTCCAGGTTGAATTGAGGCGGATATTTGTAATATTCAGAGGTTGTTATGTTTAATATTCATGAGAATATTTGTCATTGATCAAATGATAATAAACAAACATTTGCATAAAGCATATTTGTCCACTCATATGTTGATAAGGGTATTAAAGACTTGAAAAATATCCCTCTAAGGTACATTTAGAACAGATAAAAAATGTGTGATTAATCACGATTAACTATTTTAATCGACTGACAGCCCTAGTTATAATAAACATACATACATACTGTATGTTAAATGGATATACCCCCCTTCTTTCATTTATCTTTTCATTCCCACAACAATATACATAAAGAAATGGCATATTTTGGACATAGTTCGAATGGTGATTAATCATGATTAATTCATTTTTAAGCTGTGATTGATCTGATTAAAAAATGTAATCGTTTGACAGCCCTATTTAAAACGTTTCTGTTTCTTTGTCAAATTATAAAAACTTGGATACAAATCCTAAACATAATGCTCCCCATTCAAAGCTCTATCTAACTAACTACATCTGTGTTTCCCCTAGGTTTACTGCCTTGGCAGGGTGCTGCTCGGGTACCCCCTGTAAGCAATTCTAGAACCCTGAAGGCAGGAGAAACTGAAAAGAGTCGAGGGAAGCTTATAAAAGTTAACAGCATTTAATTACACAAAAGATGCGGTGGTGTACAAAATGAAATGTGCGAGTGGAGGCGCTCTCCACATCAGACCGGTCAGTTCAGGTCAGGGGGTCGAAGAGGTCAATCTTGGCTTGCTCTTCCTGTTGTCATCTGAGGTCTTCTCCTATTGGCCGGCGTCGTCGGGGGGCGGGTCCAATGCAATTCCTGCCTTTTTCTGTAGCTAAATTACAACATTCTGGTGTCTGTGGTTATTTAAACATTCCCTAATAAACATTATTCAGCGTCAATAAATGAGTGCTAATCCCAGTGTGCTCAGTGTACAACATCACATGTCATTTCGCCTTGGTTCAAGGTTTGAAATCGTATGATTCCGCCAGATGCTAAATGCTAACCGGAAGTGACGAATTTTCAGAATAAAAGTGTTAAGCTAATAGTGAGAACTTCCGGTTTTTCAGAATAAATCAGATTTAAATCAAATCGTGTATTTAATTCAAATTACGCCATATCAACATTGATTTTAATTTCTAACACGCCCGAACATTTTTTTTCGGGACACCCACATTTTTGTTATCCTCTGGAGCAGAGAGAGGAGCTGTGGATTATTGTTATTGATATCGTACAGTAACAAAGTATTTGTACATTACAAAGTAATAAAGTACAGTGTTACACTGTGCTGTATTACTTTTATTCAAACTGTATTCCCTTCGTATCATGTAGCCCATAGCCGTGGGAACATGTTTCAAATGGGGGGTGCTGTCGGGGGAAGATTTTTTTTCAACATTATAAAGTAAAATGCTTCAATCTGGTGCACTTTGAGCTGAATTGCCAGAGACTAGATCTAAGGGGTACAACTCTAAACACCCATATCGAAAAGATCGGTTTACATTTTAATAATCAAATAAGTATGTGGACATAACCAATAACCTAACATAGCCAATAACAAGTAAATGTAACTTATTTTATTTTTGTTGTTCATTTATTTCTTATTTGACCAGTTAACATTTATTTATTTATGCATATTCTTTAATCTCTCCAGATTTAAACAATATTTCTGGTTTATTGTCCTATAGTATGCACTGGAATGATTTCAAACCTGTTTTTATTTATCCCAATAATTATAAAGGTGTGCCTTGGAAATATTTGTTTACATAAATTGTTAACAAACCGTTTGAGACCCTCTGAGATAACTTAGACTAAAGTGAACTATCTAAACAGTCAGTCCTTTACCTCACTGAGCCTCTCAGTCTGTCTGGCTATCAGTCCTGTCCAGACAGCTGATATCTGTCCTGTGTGTGAGCTGCGGGCGCCTGATAAGCCAACATCCCCCACTTTCATCGTACAGGGCAAATGGAAACTGTAACCGGGGTGAAAAGGGTGTTATCTTTACTTAATTATGAATGTTGTTACATCAGGGCTGAAAATTCGTTTTTTTGTATTATATTTCCATTTAATCTTGTGGACGTGCAGATTCCCTATCCTCCATTAGGGGGTGCTGCAGCACCCTCAGCACCCCTACTTCTCACGGCCCTGATGTAGCCTACACTTCTTCCTTTCATTGATACATTTAAATCACCTGACTACAGCATATAACATACCTGCTGCAACCCTGTGCTGCTGCTGCTTCTCTCTGCCTCATCCTCTATTGCTGGAGGCAGCTCCTCCTCATCTGATCTCTGATATGAAAGCAATCGTGTTATGATCATATTGAGCTATTGGTGTGAGTCTAACATTAAACAAGCAGTCTGCTTGTCATACATTGCTGACGATACATTTTAAGAGGCAATTTGTTGAGTCACTGCCGCTAAATGCCGGTAGCATTAAGCTAGCAAATCCTGCATTAGCCTCACATCAACAGGTGTAGACAGAACATCCAATTATCCTGAGCTAATTTACTGAATAAACCAACTCACATATCCTGTCTTTTTTTTCACCCAACTCATTAGACTATTCTTCTGCTGGCGTTTCATTGTTCTTTTCTGTCAAATTCAATACTGTAGTTCAAAACCGCGGTACCTGCTCACCATCTGTGAGCTATTTTTAGAATGCGCACGCTACGTTCGTTGTCACATTCGTGCGCGTCCACCTGGGCAGGGCAGGCTGGTGTTTCCTTCTCCCGTGAGGACAACGGGTTGCGGTTAAAAAATCATAATAAACGAATTTTAAACTGGGGGGGGGGCACGACAACACAAGCTGGCAGACAGCAGAGCTCGGGGAAATAATGCAGATTAATTGACTTTTTTAAACTTTGCTGTTCTCCTCCTTTCCTCCGCTCTTGTCTCTGATTGTGAGTGTGTGCATTCGTGTGTGTGTGTGTGTGGGGGGGGGGGGGGGGAGCAGAGCCTTCAGAAACCGAGTGGAGGGAGAATGTGAATACACAAAGCAGTGGACACTGAAACATGCACATTGGATAAATAACATAGGTGTTTAGTTTATTTAATAAAAGAGCACATGTGAAAAGTGACTGTAGATAGATTACTTCAGTTGCAATTTGGTGCTATATATATATATTTTTTAAATAAAAAAACACCTTGAATTTCAAGCAGGGTGCCGTTGGCCCGCCAAGACAATGGAAGGGGAAACACATTAGTCACTTGCACCTCTTGTCATTGTCTTACAGCTTTATTTTCTCATCATTCCTTCTCTTCAGGATAATATATGTCTTGTTATTTTTGAAAGGGCAGGTTATCAAAGCTATGCTGATCAAAGCATGCTGGCTAATTGAAATGGACAGTCATTTGTTAAGCTCTTAAACTCTTATAGTAATACATGTTTATTAGATTAGAACTTTGTGTCCTTTTGTCCAATTTCCTCTGGTGCTGCCTGAACAAATTCACACACCAATACATCATGAGAGTCTTCAGTGTCACTTGTGTCAAAATCTATTTGGGTCCTCCTAAAATACCTCAGTGAAGTATTTGGGGTGGGGGGGAGAGGGTTGTATCTTCTCTCACTGAGCTGCTATCAGCTTCACGTCAGACTTTCAGAAGAACAACAAACACATGACTGACTTTCTGTTTCTCTTCAGGGACAACCTGGAACAAGAGGATTTCCAGGATTTCCAGTAAGTCATACCATCCTCAGTCAGGCTGACACTTTTATAAATTAAACACATTGATAATTTGTGTCAAATATGGACATTTCTGATATCATTGATTGGGACGTGATCCGGCGATCCTTCGGTTCCAAGTCCCTACAGACTGAGCCTCTGCCACAACTAGCATAAGCTATACACGTAGCTTCCATCCAGCAGCTGTAGCACTGAGGGCTGCTGAACTGCTCTCAAGTCAGTTGGGGGGTGAAGAGAACTTTACTTTGTTACACCAACTTTCAGCTGATATTTCTGAGTCCTGTGCAAGGCCTCTGCATGGTGATGATGTATAGTATACCCTGAATCAGGACTAATGCTAACCAAATGTCACTTTACTGCCAACATTACTTATTAATCATTACTCACTCTACCTCTGCACTTTAGCTTTATTGCTATGTATTTAGCACTTAAACTGTTTTCTAACTAATGTATAATGGTTCCAGCTGTTGGTGCAGTCATTTGTGATGAACTCTAACATTTGCCCCTCTTCTTTTATCCCAGGGTCCAATTGGGTTGGATGGCAAGCCTGTGAGTTTTCCGCAGTTCCTGTCATAAAGTGAAATAACTGAGTAATTGAGTGTTTCTTTAGAAGCAATAACCAATCATAGGGTCATGATAATGAGCATACTTAGGATAATAATAATGATGGTCATTACTGTAATAAAATCAAGTGTCATTAGTGTTATTATAGGGCGGGCTTAAACATGCTATGGATATCTAAGAACTACAAGAAAATCAGTTTGCATTGGTTCCGTCACTCCACCACCTGCCCTGACCTCTTTAATGTTCACACAGGGACAGAACGGACAAAAGGGAGACATGGTAAGCATTCCTTACATTTTTCATCATCACAGTTTCAATATAATACCATTACTACCAGTCAAGCACTCATTTGAGCCAATAACAATTGAATGACATGTTCACACATTTACAACATTTAAAAATCTTGTTTTGCTGCGCAGTTTAACTTTAGCTTTGTGTTCATTTTGAGCCCACGCAGTTATAAGACAAACAGAGTGGTGCCTGATGTATGCACACAGTGATGGGCTAACAGTGGACGGTCACATGGGAGCTGTTAGCAAACTGTGGCTTAAATCAGTGGTAGTAGGCACAAGTCTAACTACCTGGAATGGGCACTAAGGGATTGTTCTGTGTTTTTACTGGGACACATGTAATGCCCCCTTCACTAATAACAGTCTATATCCCTAAAGGTCATATTATGAGCATCATGTTGCTGGTGAGACAGGAATAGGTTTTTGAAGTCATTCAGTTTAGATTACAAGTGTGTGTAAGATAAGGTAAGATAAGATAAGATAGGATAAGATAAGATAAGATAGGATAAGATAAGTTAAGATAAGATAAGATAGGATAAGATAAGATAAGATAGGATAGGATAGTACTTTATTTATCCCAATTTGGGAAATTTTTGCATTGCAGCAGCATAAAAATACATGGCATTGTACAATAACAATGATTGTATGAGCTTCCACAGGGTGTTATAGGGTTTATGTTCAGGTTCAGGTTCAGTGCAGGAAGTCTGTCCTATTAAAGTTGAAAATGAATATGTGGAGGTTGGAGTTTGTGTTCTATCTTAACTTAACCACATTCTTGAGCCATTTAACCTTAATGATGGAGTGTATTTGCCATAACTGTGCTCCTAACCATACCAAAGATAGCATTTGCAGGTATGGTAAAGCGAAAGAAAAGAAAACAGTAATGTGTGTCCTCTCTCCGACTATTGGAGTCCGTCTGGACATGTGACCCACCCATTGAGATCATTCTCTGGAATAATGTTTTGCTTTAATTTAGATTTGCAGTATGAAAGAGCTCTGTTGCACTTCACTGACGGTGTGGTGTAGGTCATTTCAGTGTTGTCCCGCTGGTCCTAACGCTCTGGCTTTTATCATGCCCACTGCTCATTGCAGTAGCTTCTCCAAAGCCTCTGTTTGAACACCATTACTCTCGGTCAGACAGGGGTTTGTTTTTTGAAGCAGGGGGACAGCTCCAGGGAACTCAATGCCGGGACAAACGACAACATTTCCAGGAGGCCAAGTGGGGTTGGATACTGTTGATTTTTTTTAAATATTGATTAATGAGCCCATAATGGGCTCCTGTTTCTCAGTCTCCTTCCTGATGAGGGGCTTTTAGGGCTTGCCTGCTAAATGTATAGAGATGCTGTTGCCTTCAGTGGCTCTGGAGCTTAGGGCCATGGGGTCCCCAGCATGGGGGGCACTGGATGTGTTCTGCCGGCCCTCTGCCTGGGTTCATTAATCACCAAGACGCTGGGCTCTGACAGCCACTTACAACCCGGAGCACACCCAAGGGCCTGCTGGGAAGTCAAACTCAGTGCCTTCGCCCGTAACGAGTAATTGGAATAGACTACTGAACAGCTTGTTCAGCAGACTGATTGATGCCTCGACATATTTACTCATTTCATTCTTGTTCGTTGGAGGGATTTGTGGTCAGTCATGTATGTTTTCTTGTGAAGCTGAATATCTGTTGTTGTTGTCTTGCAGGGTCAGCGTGGCGTTAAAGGACTCCAAGTAAGTTTCTGAAGTCTGGTATCAGTTCTGACATATAAGCTAATCTTTGCAGCTAACTGCTAAACCTCTCACTAATCTCACTCACCTGTGTTGTTTCTGTTACTAGGGGGAGCCAGGACTCAAGGGGCAAAAGGTGAGGCATGGTTTGAGTTAAAAAAGTATTCAGAACATTTACTGATTGTGAAAGAGTTACTGCAGCAAATCAGCAGTGCACAGCCTAGTTTTGGAAAATTGACCAAACCCTACACTTCTCATAGAGGAGAAGATGTGTTTTGTGATAAACCTCTTTCAAAGCTATTGCTTTAACTCTAAAACGCCTTTCTGATTTAAACGTGTACTCCTTTGTCTCCTCTGATTGACCTCTTTCTGTTCTTTCCAGGGTGTATGTGGAGACTACACACACCGGGTATGAAAACATACGCACATACATGTTTTACACATTCATTGTTTCACAGGAAAGTGTTTATGTTAAAGATGAGATATGATGTTTGTTTGCCTACTGTACTGCAATATACAGTATATGTTTAAATGATGACGCAAAGTGAACCTGTGTTGTTGTCCATCCTACAGCAAGTAACACACCTCTCACAGGTAAGCATGTGTACGGTTTCATAGTGTTGGAGCAGGATAGGAAAGTGAAGTTGGAAGAGGTGAGCAAGTCCTCCAGAAGCCAGACAGACTAGTAGCAGTGATGGGGAGCACATGCTGAGCTCAGCACTTCTTTGGCAGGGTCTCTGGGGTTTGGCTAGTTGAGAGAAAACAAGGCAATTACCGGCAGCCTGCTGCAGCGCTGTGTGATAAGAGCCTGTGTGTGGTGCAAAGAATAAGAGTCCACTGTGTAAAGGGGGATTTCTCAGATAGCAAAGTCCATTTCCAGCGTAATTAAACCTTTCAGTTATTAAACTGCTCCTACTAACATGATCAAAGATGTTTGTTTGGCATGCCTTGCCATTGCCTTGACTTTTGCTACCTTGAAGTAAAAACAGTTGTATGTGTTGCGATATACATCTCTGAGCAGTGCATTTTTCAGCCTTTATAAGTCTAAGAATGGGGAGCTCAGTGGAAGAAGAGAGTATTTTGGGTTTGATTCCTTTGGCCTGAAAGGAGCTCGTTATCTGACCAGCTTCAATCTTGTTGGCTACCCACTTCGTTTCTTGTAGCCCTCGAAAGCGTTTTGGAGGTTGATGCCTCGGTGAACGTGAGTTGTTTTGCTTTCTTGTCCGCAGCAGCAGCAGCAGAAAGCATGTTTGACTGAATCAAAGTGGGTCGTCACCGTCGATTTTCTCTAAGACGTATGCTCCAATACACAGTTGCACGGGGTGCAGAATAGTTTCCCCCCACTTTCGTGAAAGACATCGGGGTACTGCTTTGCCCGGTCTTTAGCAGAAATGTTCGTCGTGTGAGTTCCACACGTTCACTCTACGGTGTTGTTTACCTTCTGTGATGCGCGGGCTGATGACGTCACGTCATCATCATCACTACTTCACGTCAAGACGAGTTAACTTTTTTTTTTCTCAACTTTGTGTGGAAAAATGCGGGGATTATGCGGCCTTTTAATAAATATGCAGCCTTTTAAAAATCTGCGCCATTTTGCTGATTATGCGGTAAATTCTGCGATCGCAGAATCGCGTTTTTCTGGAGGGTCTACATTCTGTTACCAAGCATCCTGGTTCACTGTCAGTGTACACATGGAACCTGTACATATAAGTCATTAGCAAAGGTCTGGCCGTGAGTAGCTGCGTCTCCATGTCCCTCCTCTAAAGCTCCTTACACAACAAACTGACACCAAAGAACACCAAAGAACACGTCCCGACAGAACGTCGCCTCACGTCTCCTGCGTCTTGGCCATGTGTCGCACTGGAACACACCGCAAAGACTTCAGCCGACGGCCAAGTAGCACGTACGAACTGCGCATTCGTGAGTGGCAATAACTCCCCTTACCAGCAGGCGGCGGTAGTGTGTATTCGTCATTCAAAAGAGGCAACAACCGGAAGAAAGACTGCATGATACACCGAGAGAAGAAGAACAGACTGCGTGATATAAACAAACAACTAATTGTTAAATGTTTAACTGGAGTTAAATGAAATCTCAGATTTGCCTTCAGTTTGTTTGGGTCCCTCACTTCCGTTTCACTTCTCATGCACTGATTCGCTAGCTGAACAGCCAATCAGAGTGATTTCTTTGTCCGACTGCCTGTGGCCGACGCACGGCATGTGTCGGCCATGAAAGGCCAAATAAGACGTGTCACGGCCGGCGGTGCGGGACACACCAAATTGAGTTTGGGCGACAGGGCACGCTTCGTCGTCCGACTAACGAAAACGGCCGATTTCGGCCTGGTGTGTCAGGGCCTTAAGGGACCGGAGAGTGTTCAGTGTTTGGAAAGTTTTAGGACAGAGTCGGCAAGATCAGCACATGTTTCTTTTGTGGCAGTGTAAAATAATGTTTAAATGAAGTCATTAAATTACATTAACGTAATATACTTATTTGCCCTCTTTTCTCAGAGTACAAATATTGATATCAATCTCACGTCTGTGCGAGTACAAAACTGCATTCAAGATATGTTGGACTTGAAGTGGTGATAGTAAGATAGCCTGGCCTGAAAAGAGAAGCAGCAGATATGAAGCTGACTGCTGAACCTGTTCTTTGGTTCTTATACACAGAGCCAGGTTAGCCTCGTCCAGCATCTACTGTACCTGAAACACTCAAGCAGAGTATTAATTCATTTGAGCTGTCCTTTAAACTGAAATCTCCTCCAATTCTTCCTGAGACATGACTGACTGTGTGTGTGGTTGGATGGCTCTGTGCCATGTGACCTGCCCTGACTTAGATGCTGTGTTCAGGGCCTGTTTGTGCAGGAGCTGCCTCTGAAAACCCTGGCTGCCTTGCGCTCCAGTCAGGCTCTGATGTTGAAGGTTTGTGGGTGCCATCAACACCCAGATAGATAACCCTCTGCAGGGGTGTCACCAAGTTGTGCCGCAAAGAGAGCCAGCGCCCTAGAGCCAAGGCCCCCCTCTCCCACCCTGCTCTCCACCCAAAGGGAGACCAAATATCAATGAGGGTGCTACTGATTTTGTTTAACTGTCATTCAAAAAAGTTATATTTGTAATATGCCCGTGAAGCATAGGGATACTAATAATAAAGAAATATGTTTTCCATGTTTGTGCAGATGTATGACAAACATAAATGCAAATGGTCTGCATTGAAAATAAAGATGAAAGTTACATTTTAATTAAATTCCATGTTCGTAATGGTAATGTAATGCAAGTTACATTTATGTTGCTTTGTTATTATCAACCAAAACATTCTGATTCAGAATAAAAATACAGACCAACACCAAAAATGAAAATGAGCATTGACAGATGGTACGTGACACTCAGGATGATAGCAGCCCTTTGTGTCCACCCAGATCATAATACATAACAACTATTTTCATTATTTGAAGTCAGGAAATAAAAAGGCTTAGGAGTTTATACAAAACATATATTTTGAAAAGAACTCTTACAATTATTTGAATTTTCACACACTCAAACAATTAATCTAATTATAAAAAACACAGTTGGACAAAATCATTGAAATATCAATGTAGGATTTCGCCCTCTTATTGGCAGCTGTTGACTTCTTAACATTGAAACCGGTGTGGTGGAGATCTGGAATGGTGAGGGACAAAGCAGCACACTTTCCTACTTGCTACATTTACCCCCTACTTATTTGTACTAATAACATTCTGTATATATTTCCATTTAATTGGTACTCTTTTTGGACTTACTCTAATCCACTGGAAAATAATTTGACAGACCACACAATATAAAGAAGTATGTTCCAAAATAATGCTGGGTTAACCATATAATAATATGGAATAGTACTGAATACTTATTTTGTGGTTAAGGTATTGGGTAAAGGTAGTCTTCCTTTAAAGGTTCTGCATAATAACACAATTTGGAAATATGTACACTGTAAAAAGTAGGCAAGTTGAATGCAGCTGGTTCTATTTTGTGTCAGCGGGGAAATGTAGCGATCATACCTGTACTGTCCTGTCCTAAATGTGTATCTGATCATGCTGGTCGTCTCAACAGAAGCGGCGTATTGTACAGCCCTGTGTGGGACAGTTGGCCGCAGTAAGTCTGGATGTGTTTCTGTACTGCTGTCCTCTCTTTGTGGCCTCGCTGCGCCCACCTCTGCTCCGCTGCACTCTGAGGGCCTGGCCACGGTGAAGGGGACATTGATGCACATTATCCTGAGTTGGGGATGCTTATTGATTTGCAACCATCACTCTGTCAGTACCTCAGAGATTTGAAATCGTTCACATCCTTTGAACATAAAGAAGCATCCCAGTGTATCAACCATCCCCTTTGCCCCCCCAGGCCCATAGTTTGCTGTGCCGGTGCCTTTTGTCGTTTCTTTCTTCTACCAGGTTTCCTTTTTTTTATCCTTTGACCTTCCATTTACTTACTTTCCACTCTGATGTTCTATTTCTCTTTTTCCTCCATATCCCTCTTCTTCTTCATTCTCCTTTCCTTTCTCTCTCCTCCTGGTGACCTTTTGCCCTGTGATATTTTTTCACCGCTGGCCACCTGTGCTTTGTGACTCCCCCCCGGCAGATGTTGCCCATCAGCGTGCGCAACATGCCCTCAATAAGCCCTCTAATCCTAAAACGCCTCAAGGTACAATTCTCTCTGCCCCCTACTTGCCCCCTCTTCTCCGCCCGTCCTGTGGATGCCACCCGCCATCATCCGTCGCACCCCCCCTCCTCCGTCGTCATGCTGTAATTAACCTCCTTTGGCTGCTACTGCTTCATAATGTTTACTCCTATTCAAGGTTCTGTCAAAGATGCTTGACCAGAAATCAAACAAAAATGGTAATACCATTGAAATGAAAAGACACAGAATATATCTCTACATTTCCCAGAAATAAAAATAAGCAACCTAAATATGTTGTAAGGTGTAAATAAGAAAAAATATTGGTTTTTTTGGATACAATAAAGTATATAATAAGTTATGACATTACAATACAAGATCATACTGTGTGTGAAGGAGCCTTATTTGGTACTCTGGCACAGGTTTGCCCCTTGTTAGGACATGATATAGTCATATATTGAAAAAAAAGATTTTCTGATATACCGTATAAAGTTCATATAGACTCCCTATAGTAAATCAGATACAAGCCAGTCACTGTAGACCACCTGACATAGTGGGTTTCCATCATGAAGAGAATAGAATTATGGCTGAATTTGATGTTCTTTCCTGTGATTAAATTGTAATCAAAACAGCACATTTTATGATCAGCTATTGGCAGCTGGGACCTGCCCATAACAGTGTGTGTAATCCTGAGAGCAGCCTAACATTTCCAGGGACAGACATCATATCATGACAGTTTTCTGCAGGAATTATCAAATGTGGATGTTATGCTTATGGATATGTTCTCCATTATCTGAGAATAGAGGCTTGGCAGCACTCTGGTTCTGAGCTACTGTACATGTGGGTTCTCCTACCATAACACAGTGATTGCTGAGTGACTGAAGTGAGGCCAGCGCTTTGTGTAAGGAACTTCTCTAAGTTGAACCACATGTGCAAATAAATCATGTACTGTGGCAAAATGGATCTATACATGCCATGCAGACCTGTTGCCCTGCATATTTCCATATGTGTACAGTATATTATCTGTTAAATATTGACCTGTAGCAATCAACAAGTGGATTTTATGAGGTGAAAAAATCAGCGGCGGAAATTATTTTCCTTTTAACCCAAAAAACATATCTAATCTTGGAAAAGCACCTTTGACACTACTCGGGGAAAATCTGCAATCGAGTAACATTGATTGATGATATTAGGCTGGTCAAGAAGAAAGAGAATCACATCAATGTCATGGATTACATTTCCCATTATATTGCTCTACAAACAAAGGTAGTTCTAGAGAAGAACACCCTCAATGCTCTCACTACATGTATTTGTGGAACGTGGTTGAACTTGCTCAGGTGTCACCAAGTAACTGAGTGACACACTTTGATAACATGTCAACTCCGGCAGTGGCTCAGTCAGTAGGGGCTTGGACTGGGAGCTGTAGGGTCGCTGGTTCAAGTGTGGACTGGTACTTGGAGAGGTCCCAGTTCACCTCCTGGGCCCTGCTGTGGTGCCCTTGAGCAAGGCACCGGACAACCCCCCCCCCCCCCATTGTTCCACGGACGCTGTACAATAGCTGCCCAATGCTCCTAGTACTAGACTCCTGGTACAAGGATGGGTTAAAAGGAGAGAACAAATTCGACTGTGTGTGCTGTGCATGTGTAACCATTAAAGAGGGTTTCATCCCTCCCAATTACAATTGCAAAACTCCCGAATGTCCTCCTTGATTTCTCTGATGCGTTCCATAGACTCCTGGTCAGTGATAGTGACCTTTACCTCAGGGTGTACGCCTATGTAAAGGACATTAGTTTCAACAACGACTAGGAGGAGGTCAAAATTATCAACCAGGAGTCAGTAAAACAAAGTCCTTAGCTGATGCTGCTGCTGGTTTCAGTCTAATATTTTTGACACCTCATTTCTACCCTACTTAGAAAGAACCTGTCACAAGCCCCCAATGTCCTGGCACCTGAGCAAGCTTCTGTCCCTGACGTCATTTGAAGCCTTAAGGCAGAACCCTTTGAAAAGAGTCAACCTTGAGTTTGGAATATTTTATCACAGATTCCTGTTACAAAGGTCAAGAATGAATGTTCTCGTGCAGCATTTGAAGCGACGCTTGCCTTGCCACCCCGCTAACCTTTCTCTCTGCAAGCCCCGCTGCATTTATTTGTGGTGTTGTGTGAGGTTGTTGTGTTGGCATGACAAGTATGGCAAGGTGTGTTCCAGCATGGCAGGTTGTAACTCAAGGTCTCCCAGCAGGGCGGGCCTGGAGCGCAGGGACCCCCAGGACCTCCAGGACCCCCCGGAACTCCAGGGACACCGGGGCTTAATGGAGCCTCTGGCCCAGCAGTGAGTTCATTTCTGTTACTCTGACACTAGAAAATGTAGAAAAAGGCAATTTTAAAGAAACAGAATACTGCAACTAAAAAACACTTCATCAAATAAATAGGTAGAACAAGTCGAGATAGCACACTCTAGGAAGAAACACTGGGAATTAGCTGAGACTCAAATCATTACGAGACGAACTGGCACAGACGGAATATTTTGAGAGGAAAGATGATTAGGGACAGGTGACTGATCGGGTGGAGTAGATAATCACCAAGCTGGTAATGCATGAGGACAGGAAGGTGAGTATTTAGACATGGGATGGATGTGACCCATCATGGAACTGCATTGGTAGTTTTGTTGAAAAGGACTAATTCACGTCTGCTCTTCTGTGCAGGGTAAGCCTGGTGAGCCAGGCAAACCTGGAAAAGACCCCAGGGTCAGCTTCGCTTCAGTGAGTCCTCCACATTTATTTTCCACATTTTTCACATAACTGAAACTGTGTTGGTGTGACATTAAACTTATTTATTTCCACATTGTTTCTGCAGCTTTTACCAGGACTGAAGGTAAACATATTTCTCTTCTTGACCAAACAGCAAAATTACATTTCTGAAAAACATAATTAGCATCACTGTGAGATCCCATGATGTCTTAGACACACACACTGAGGCCCAAACAAAACAAGCCACAGAACCAGGATCAGGTCTCTGTGCAGCTGCACACATATCAGACCAGCCCCAGCTTCACAACAGAAACCTTTGGATTGGATGTTTTTTTTAACTCCACGTGATGACTTTATTGTCCGTATTACTTGGAAGGAACTGTAGATTGTGAGGTCAAATAGATGGTCAGAGACTTATTAATGCTCCTCATGGTAACAGGCTGAGTCTCATCAGCTTTAGCATGAGCAGTAACAGCTGATCACAAAGGCATCCGAGAAAGACATGATTTTAAATCCTTAAAAACAAGCCTCAGCCAACTGCATTTCTGTTCATATTTAAATATGAAATACTAATTTATTTACACTCTTGTTACTCTCCAGGGTGAACCGGGTTGGCCAGGACAAAAGGTGAGCTATGTTCTATGCTTAACTTTATAAATACGGTCAGTAGAATCCAGGATGGGTGATTGGGTGGAAATATGAGAACAAAATCCATCACGTAATTGATAGATTTGTAATCACAAAAGTCAAGCAAAAAACATGTTTCCCTCAGTAACGGTGGTTCTTCATATAACATGTGTTTAAAGGCAGCTGCAGGGATAAATGCAGATGATAAAGGAAGGTGTAACCATCTGTAAGCTGGTATATTAACAAGATAAATACGTACAATATAGAAGTTCATAGAGGGACTTGAAAGCACCTCAGAGGGAAATGGTTTCAACAAATAATGTGTCCCTTTGCTTGTGCGGAGTCACACACCATGTATGTTATTCGTCAACTTCCTGTCAATCAGTGTCTGATATTTGTCTTTGTGTCCCTCCCCAGGGGGATCGAGGGGACGCTGGCCCAGCGGGTTCTGACGGCTCAAAGGTATTCCACTCTGCCTGTATATAACTTTTTACGTTTAATTGCAGTATTTTTGTTTGTCATTCAACGGTTAATGACAACAATACGTTTAAAACAAACTTTAAAGCATATGCTTAAGATCTACTTAACATGTATGCACATTGAAATGAATCATGGGTTATTGTGGGGAGGCTGTGGCTCGGTGGGAAGTGTGCTGGACTTTGAATCAGGGGCTAACAAGTTCGAGTCCCACTGCAGTCAGCATGTCGTTGTGTCCCTGAGACACTTCACCCCAAATTGTTCCTGAGGGGATTGTCCACAGTACTGAATGTATGTAAGTCGCTTTGGATAAAAGCGTCTAACTAATGACATGTAATGTTACCATGCCTCTCCTCCATTCTGGCCGTGAAGGGATAATTTTCGAATGCAATTGCACTGTGAGAAGCTAGCAACTGCAGTAAGGAAGACATGATTAAAAAATGTCAAGTCACCCTGACTTGAAAATGTTTAATTGTGCACTATGTCAGCTATCAGTAGATTTGATAAAGATATATTTTGATTAGAGGTGTCAATCAATTTAAACATTTTATTGCAATAATAAGCTGTGATTAATCATAAGCAATAGCAGTTTAAAATTTCACACACTTTTCGTCTACCGTGCCATGTCTCCATGCTATTTAGAAGTATAATTTGAGACATTGTCAAAACCGATGTGTGTTCATCTTGACTGGAACAGGGTGTGTCGTATTAAAGGACTGTAACTTTGGACTGTCTACAGCAGGGGTCGGCAACCCCTGGCACGCGTGCCAGCATTGGCACGCGGCACCGTAACCAGTGGCACACTAGGAATAAGTGGAATAAGTGTGCAAAAATATTTAAATTGTATTTTCGGATCCTGAACGAGACCGCCGCCAGAGCGCGTCTCCCCGTTACATGCAGAAGGAAGCCATGCACGCAACGCAGGCCCGCTCTCTTTATCTCCAGGTGATATTCTGCCGCTTTCCTCCGTGGTGCAGTGCTGATCGTTTTACCACGGAGGAAAGCACTTCACTAATTGCAGTAGGCCTACCCATAAGGAGCTGTACAAATGCCGCAGTTTTTGCGTGGCTGTGTATTTAGTTGAAAGCCCAGTGGCGATCTGCTCATCTCTCATCGACATAATATGCTACAAAGGGGCGGACTGGCCATCTGTGTGTTGAACTTTCCTGTCGGCTCCCAGACCGTAGTCGAGGAGGGCAGAAGCAACAAGCTTCAGATTCGATAACCCACTTTAGAGAGAGGCGAGCTCTTCTTGGGAGGCCGTTGCATTTATTTAGCTGTTCTTTTGTTTCACAAAATACATCACAGACCTCTGTTTTTCTGCTTCCTCGTTTCACTTCCAGAAACATACACACGTTCTCTCCATAGGTTCTCTCACTGTCGCTCTACCATCCACAAACACACATGCACAAGCCACACCCCTCTCTCTCTCTCTCTCTCTCTTAAAGGGACAGCGATCTCATCTCACTCTGCATGACCCTAATATCATAACATGTGTGCTCTGGAGAATCACAGAACGGACGATCGTCCTTATTATTATGCCATTTAAACCAATTATTTAAATCTATTTGTTAAATTCGGCATCATGCGAGTTGCGCTGACAGGTCCACACACTGCTTCCCCGCAGCGAGGCTCCCCCGCCCTCCTGCTGATAGTTGACGAGCGTCAAGCTCCCCCCCCCCCCCCCGTTGATAATTCTCGATCGTTGGCACGCTGATAACAATTATTTTTTAAAATGGCACTTCATATCAAAAAGGTCGCCGACCCCTGGTCTACAGTAACTCTAATATCAGCCTGAGCTCTAAAAGTGAAGGCTGTGGATTTTGTCCCCCATCTTGTCCAAGTTAGCACCACAGTCATTATTAATCAAGCTGGTTTTGAAGTTGTGTGTCATAAAAATATTACAGCCCTGACCTCACAAAATGATGCAGGTACCATCTGCTGCCACATTTATGGTTTTGGCATTTATTTAATGGGATACATTTGTTCGTTTATGAATTTTAGTCTCCTAAGTACTGACAGGAACAACAACGCGTATGCACACGCACACTTATGCACACACTGTGTCGATGGCAGCTTAAATAGTCTAATCTTGCTTTGAAGCTGTGAGCGATGCTTCACTCCACCTGCCTGACCGTCTCATAATGTCTTGGCACACTTCTGTTAGAGGACACAAACAACAACTAACAAGTACATGTGCACAGCCAACGCGTTGTAATCCAAGCCTTTACATGGTAACACATAACAAATGTCTTCATGTTTAAACTCTCATAAAATCTTTACCAAGAGAGGTTTGCGGTAACAAAAACTTTATTTTAAGACTTTTTTTATGTTCAAGGTGGGGGTATGTAAGTTTGAGAAACCGGCTCGAGATACACTTTTTGTTATATTCCAGGGAATGCTCTTAACATCCCGATAGCAATGGATATCTGAAAAAAAAATCCATAAAAAAAGTCATCTGTGGAAGCCGTAGTAGCCTACTGTAAAAAGCACGTCCAATCAGTTTAGCCGGCCCGGCTAAAATGACTTGATGGCCTACCTGCCTGTCAGCCTTCCATCTGTGCACAAACTTACCTCTTGCCCTCATTGGTCATGTGCGCGTTTGTGTGTGTTGGAGGAGGGGCTCTGTAAGGAAGTGGCAGATTTTTTCCGGCTTTGTATTTTCAAATTCTAGCGCACTCGAGCTGGTTTCTCCAAAATGACCTACCCCACCTTTAAGACAATGTGAAATTGCAAGTAATCTTGCTGTCTCACTCAGAACTTAAGGGAGATGTGGACCCTGACACAGCATACAGCCGCTCATTTACATCCAGCAGACACAGCGCAACAGTAGCATTCATTTGGAGTTGTGTTGCTGGCCAACTCAGTTTCTCACTGTGTCTGTAGTTGTATCAGTGCTAAAAGAGGCTTAAAGCTCCATACAGTTTATAAGAATTGTAGTCCCATTTATGACCTCATCCTTTTGTATGTTACTCAATCTTTATTTTACCATTGTTACTTGACTTTCTCTTTTTTGGTTTCCCCCTAAGGATATTACCTTGTAACTGATACTTTTTTTAGTACCACCTCATTCAAGGTTCTGTTAACTGTGTTCGTTATTCTCCCGTCCAGGAGAGAAGCTTTAAAAGGAGACTAAATGGAGTCTCTGTGAAAGTTCAATTGGGTACTTTAATTAAAAAAGGCGCGGGTTGGTCACAAGCATGATATTGTTCAGTCAGACAAACAGCTGTGATCCGCTCCTCGATAGGGAAGAGAAGAGCCTGGATCTGTCCTCCGGTGCTGTTATATATCCTCTGCTGGCTCCTCCCCGCCAGCCGGCTCGCCTCGTCTCCAATGTCCGTTATTGCATTTAAACAGAGGATAGGTTCTTTTCACATTCAATATATATGCTTAACACGCCGTTTCTCCTCATATTCTCTTTCATCACTTTTCATTTAACACATTCTAAACGCTGTAATCAATACTCTAAACAATACTTCTCGGCTCGTTTGGTTTCCGGTCATTCCGGATGTTGTCACATGCTACTCTCGTCTGTAAACAATAATGTATTCAAATAAACTGTACCTTCATTTAATATTCAGCATGGTAGTATCTCAACATCTATAGTTGTAGTGTTAAATCAGTAGGCTTCGGTTTGCACCACTCCATATCATTTCGCTACTAAATTCACCTATTCAGGAAATCGTATATTAGCCACATGCTAAATGCTAACCGTAGATGAAGGATTTTCAGAATAAAAGCTTAACTGCTTGTGCATAAGAATTTCTGGTTTTTCAGTATAAAAGAGCATTAAAACTGACGGCATGTTTAAACTACATTTCTCCATTAAAACATTGATTTTAATTTCTAACAGTCCCTCCTTACACACCTAAAAGGTGTGTATAATACTGAAATCAATGAGTTCTTCATCTGAACTTTGCATATTACATATCTCATATTAACAAACATACAATCAAATGGAATGGTTTTACAGCCAGCTTTACAAAAATACAAAATAAATTATTGTCTGTGTTCAAACATAAAAGTGTTCCCTTGTGCATAACTTCTAGTGTTTACATTCAATATCATTCTTCAAAATAGCAGCAATGGCTTGGTATCAGAACATTTCTTCGTCCCTCCTTTCACAGAAACCGTTCTCATACCACGCTCAGTGTTAAGGCACTTGTTTTTACAAAGTGAAAAGAAACAAACCATTTTAGAATAGCAATGATTTTTACAACATGAGATCCACCATATTAGAATAGTATAAAGTAATAAAGAATACAATAAAATATCTTGGATTGGCAAAGTAAATTGAAAAATAAAAATAAACTATCTTGGAATAGTGTAAAGTAAATTGAAATGGATTCACTCCATTTTAGCATTTTATTTTTGCTCACTTCTTCACATGATTTCATAATGTAAAGAATCACATCAGCTGGACATTCATTGATCAATCTCATCTCCGAACATCCATATCATTTAAACTAACTCATCATTGTCATCAACATCTGTATACGGGGGTTGGTCGTCTTGTTCTGCTAGCATTTGTAATTATCTCCTCATGAGAAATTTACCCTCTCTCCTTTCATACCATTTAAGGTATGAAAGTAATATGTTCTCTAGAAGGGGCCGTTGTACGTTCTACTCTGGGGTACGGCATTCTAGACAGTCATTTCTGGGAGAAGATTTTGGTCAGTTACAACAGTTGTAGAGTTTCATCACGTAAAAGTTCCTACTCAGTAACTTTGGGTGGTCTGTTCTAATGCAGTGATAAAGTCCCTGAAATGGTGGGAAAACCGGTGGAATATTAATAACGCATCATACTAATTTATCTTCAATTATGGTCTACTTAAATACCTATGCTAACCCCTTTAACAGTGTGTGGAACCTTGGGTGCCCGAGCATGTGATAATTACTTCCTCCTTTAACAAGGATTTTAAAAACAGAAGTCATTTCATTAATGGTTTGTAGTTCAATTCAGGAATTACACTTATGGCAGATATGTTTCTCCTTTAAATAACATCTCTAAATGTCAGGTCATCACCGATTGAATGGATGACCTTTAGGAGCTGGTGGCGCTTGTCTTTTAAAACTCATACTCTGGTGCCGTGCGCTCCCTCTGAAGCTGCAAGTAAGATTTAAAACATCTGCAGGGTGGGTCGAGCGACCCCTTCTCCCTGAACGATATTTGTTGTAAAATATGCACAATCACAATGAGTGATCCAAGGCCCCGCATGTATTACTCCCAATTATATTAGTTTTTTTTTAATTAAAATGTGCAATCTCTCTTTGCCCAGTGTCTTTTTAAAACTCTACATCTTGGACAAAAAACAAATGTTATTTCCACCTTAATCTTCCCTCCTGAGGTAATAACCATGCTACAATGGAGAAATCAATACTCTAGATTGGAATACTATCTTTGGCTTGGTACTAGCTCTACCTTTAACATTTTCCATACAAATAAAGATTTGTCTGCTTTTATAGAGTGGTTACTAAAACCATCCCTTTAAACTGTAGGTCTATACTGTAACAAATAAAATCTTACCCAAATTCACACATGAATAAAAAAAACTCTTAAAGAATAATTTGTTCATATGATGAAAAGATTGAATAATATATTCTACCCTCAGTGTGTTTTTAGGGTTATTTAATAGTTTCCTCTTTCTTTCTTTATAAATTAACCAATTGATTAATTCATGGCTAATAAACCTTTCTCTTTACGTATTTCTCGTTGGTGAATAAGTGTGTTTATGTGTAAACTCACTCACTCCCGTTTTCCTTCTCTCCCCCTCTGGTTGTCAAGCCACGACCCCCTCACGTTCTGCCGGACCATGCCAACTCCTCCGGCCTGTCTTCTCCTCCGTCCACCTTCTGCTCAGTCCATCTGCGCTTGGATCCTTCCGCTGTAACTCTCTTCAGTGTCCCATCTGCTTTGCTTTTCATCTCCTCCTTTACAGTCTCTACTTTGTTGCATGGAGGGCGTATTCTGCTCTCATGTCCCACACTCTGCTCTTGTGTCCAAATCTTGTGGCTCAGCTTGGAACTTCATGTCCTGTGGGGGACCGATGAGAGTGTGCCTTTTTATGTCACCTGTAGTTCTGGATTCCTCAGGTGGAGATGGTTCAGCTCTGCTTCTCTGTCTGTTCGATGGAGGAGGAGGAGTCTTCCGTGGTGAGGTCTTTTGTCTGCTTGGAAGTTGGGGTCGTAGCGTTCTGACAGGCGGAGAGATAGAGAGAGAGAGATCTCGGGACGCATTATCCATAGTTAATTCTAACACACTGAGGTAAAATAAATCCAATCTTTCCCACTCTATTTTCCTAACCATACTATCTTTCTTTGATGTTAAATGTCATCTAAGCCCAGTTAATGTTTTCTAATAATTGTACCATATCCCTAAACATTGTTTTCACCCAATGTAACATGTTTACTCCAATGAACTCTTTCAGGAAACCACTTTCTTCCATACATTTAAATACCTAGATGATTCAAGCACCACATATTTCACACACTATAAAGCAGGGGTCACCAAACTTTTTTCTCTGGGGGCCACATTATTGTTCCTGACTGTGATGGGGGGCCGGGGCCGAGTCAGCTCATTGTGTAGAAGAGATTACTAGCCCGGCACAGCCATCCCCACTACTACTTCCACACTACTATATCAACACTTGATTCCTGTCACATATTTGTTTACCATCTTTACTAGTGGTTTACAAAAGTAGCAATTGAGTCTTCACACTTTGCTTTAATTTGAAATACCACAGATATTCCATTTATTTGTTTTCTAATAAAAATAACATCAAAGCTGTCAAGGTAAGAAACATCTGCCTAGTTGAGGTGATTGACACTGGCAAAGGTGAGTTCAAAATTATAAATTATAGGTAGGCCTGATGATGATGATAATAATAATAATAATAATAATAATAATAATAATAATAATAATAATAATAATTGTGTGCAGCACTTAATAAAGGTCAAATAAATAGGCCTATAAAATAAATAAATAAATAAAAAACATCAAAATTATAATAACATGAGTAGGCTAATAGAACTAGCTAACTCTTATGCCTATCCAGGGGAGCATGTTCAGTTAACATTTTGTTTAGGTCAAGGTGAAAAGGACATGAGCAGTGTAGGCTCAAAACTAAAGCACAACAATAATACAGAATAATGGCAATCAAAATCAGTAGCCTATATGTAGGTGAGCTGGATTTGTACTTGTTGATGAATTGTGCTGTCTTTGGGATGGGATCAGCAACAGCAATCTCCTCTCCTCACTTCAGAGTGCCTTCTGGAGCCCTGGCATGGAGGGATGACGGATTGAACACAAGAAGCACCATATTCAGTAATTGGCAAGACATGCTGCTGTCTGCTTTTCTCTGTGACATAATTTTACAACATATGTAGCAAATTAAAAAGAGCCTTCACATTTCATATTTATAGCAATTAAAATCAGTAATTGTTAAAATCAGTGTGCTTACCGTATCAGTGTGAACTGTGTGTTTGCTTCTGGCTGATGAGAAGTTCAATGTCTGGTTGCAGTCTAGTGGTAGCCAGTCTCAAGGTCTGATGCAAGTGTTTATCTGTGAGTCTGTTCCTTGTTGTATTCTTGGTTTGCTTCATGCGGGAAAAGGTTTGCTCACAGATGTAGGTGCTGCCAAAAACTGTGGACATCTTCATTGCATGCTGTTTGATGTTTGGGTAGGTTTCCCCTGGGAGCGAAGCATAGAACTCAATGAGACTGTCAGGCTTGAACGCATCTTTAAGGATATCACAATTCTGCAACTCGGCTAGTTCAAACTGAAGAGAGGGATGGGCATCATTTATGTCGGCAGCAAAGGGGTTCTGGAACAAACGTATTGCTTTACCGTTGACATGAAGCTCACGGAACCGCACACTGAACTGCCCCCGCAGCATTTCCAGTGCATCCTTGCACTTTTCGACTGGGAACGGGACAGGTGGTTTCTCAGCGCAGTAGCTCTGGGTGGCAGGGAGATGCGTAAAGTCCAGCTTTTCGACCTGTCTCATAAGCAGCACTAGTTTGACCTCGAACGCTTTGATGTGGGAATACAGGTCACTGATTAGCTTCCCTTTGCCTTGGAGCTGCACGTTAAGGTGGTTCAACATTTCAGTCACATCTGTTAAAAATGTGAGTTTCCATTTCCATTCTGGCTCGGTCAGCTCTCGTACCGTTTCACCTTTAGACTGCAGGAAGGTGTTGATTTCGGGTAGCAGGTCGTAGAAACGGCGCAACACTTTGCCTCGGCTTAACCACCGGATTTCTGTGTAGTACAGCACATCCTCGTAGGCAAACTCAAGCTCGGAGAAGAAGGCCTGGAACTGTCTGTGTTTCAGACCATTTTTTCGGATGTAGTTGACACAGTGCACAACCACCTTCATAACAGACGCCCACTTCAAAACTTTGCAGCATAGGGCTTGCTGGTGAATCAGACAGTGGACTTGTAGTGGGGGGGTGAGACCTCGTTCCTCGAATTCGCTGTTCAAGCGCCCTACTAGCCCCCTTGTCGTGCCAACCATACTAGGTGCGCCATCCGTAGTGATGCTGGCAAATTTACACCGGTCTAGACCCAACTCTTCCATTGTTTTGCACACTTGGACAAAAATATCCTCTCCTGTTGTAGTTCCTTTGAGGCTTTTTAGTGCTGCCAGCTCCTCAGACACTTCAAAGCTTTCGCTAATCCCACGAATAAAAATGAGCAGTTGTTCTGTGTCCTGCACATCATTGCTCTCATCCATGGCCAAAGCAAAACACTTGAATTTTGACGCTTTCTCGTTCAGCTGCTCATAAACGTTGTCCCCCAATTCTTCTACTCGCCTGGTCATAGTAGTCGCGGAGAGACTCACACCGTTGACTGCCTCTCTCTTGTCGGGACACACCTCCTCGGCCACAGCAAGGATGCATTTTTTAACAAAGTCCCCATCAGTGAAGGGCTTCCCATGGGTAGCTAGTATGTGAGCTACCTTGAAGCTAGCTCGAACAGCAGCGTGGTTTACCTGGGTTTGACGAATGAATGTTTGTTGTTGTGCTGCCAGTCCGCCTTTCATTCTGCGAATTCTGTCTGCTCTTGCTTGCCCTCGCAAGCTAGCAAAGTCACTGTGGTGGGTTTCGTGGTGACGACGAAGATTATATTCCTTGAAAACCGCCACACTCTCTTTACAGATAATGCAAACGGCACGGTCCTTATACTGAACAAAAAAATAGTCGTTGGTCCACTGTTCTTTGAAAATTCTGCACTCTCTATCAACTTTTCGTTTAACGTTAGCCATTTTTGCTGTCCTGAACACTGACAGTTCTCTACGCGTGCGTTGTCTGTCACTCACTTGATCTCCAAGATGTCGGGTGACGACAATTCGGCAAATATAGTGCATTTTATTTTATAACTAAATATAATTTTTTTAACTGAAACAAAATCAACAAAATACCAAACGCAGACATGTTATTATTTTCCAAAAATCAATTTGAAAAAAATAAGCCATGACGACTTTTGGGGATTTGCCTCATAGGGCCGGTTCAAGTAGTGGGGGGCAGAGGGGGTGGCGGCCGGTCAAAGGGGGGTGGCGGGCCGGATCCGGCCCCCGGGCCGTAGTTTGGTGACCCCTGCTATAAAGGAACGTCTCCATATTTTCTCAATCACTTTAAATCTCACTGTTATTTAGAACATAAGTAACTTTGGTGACTGGACATATCTGCAATGTCGCCACTGTCTGCTAGGACATTTTGTTCATAGAGTTTGTACGTACAAAGCTGTACTTTTGGGTTAGTAGCCTGTTTCAACTGTAATCATTTTCAATAATTCTACTCAGGTCACCGGTCGGTTGTTCATAAACTTAACAGGGGGTGTTTCTGGTACAGACTAAAACATGGATCCAGTGTATTTAGAGATTCCCCTAATCTGTAAATCCCCATCACTTACATATCCCGATCACTTAAACCCATCTCATCATTTGATAGAAGAACTGCATATAGGGGGGTGAATCATCTTGAGTATTTCTAACTCCTCCTCTTGTTGCTCAGCTGATCTTTTGGCTCTGAGGATAAGTGAAAGTCTGTGAAACACAGCTGGAGTCTTGTTAGTGATGTGGGCATTCTCTATGAGTGAACTAATGGTTCCATGTTTTACTTGATATTGTACTCCCCTTCCAACCAACAAGGTGCCAAGTGTAATGAGCACAATCAACAATGCTATTCTGACTCTTATCCCTAGGGGACCCCACAATTGGTTTGGCTTTGTTCTCGTCATCATCTCTATTTTATCCCTGGTTGTGTCCGTTACAGAATTTAAATAATGAGTCCAAAAATAACATACAAAAAATTGGACTCTTTTTCAGATGTAAAACAAAAAAATAGGTTTTCACATTAATGTACAATCTATAAAAATCTATAGACAATTTGTCTTTTGAGCTGTTTCTATCTTTATCTTATTTCTATTTATTGTTTTGTTCCAGCTCTGCCAAATCAGTCCTAACTCCCAATAATGTTCTGGAAGCTGCCAGTGAAGGGTGACAATGTGTGAGGTGGTGTCAATTTGCTCCTTTTTCTTTACTTTTAAACTGGAGCGCGTGTGAAGTTTGTTACAACCTTTCACGCTTCCGTCCACCGGGGATGAGCCCACTGTCTTTTGTGAACTTTCACCCTCACCCAATCACCTGGCCGAACAGGAGTCTCTTCTGGTGTCTCGTCTGGTATCTCTGTAGTTTTCCTAGCCTGCTGTGTAGACAAAACTTGCATAATATTACTCAGAGTTCTGACATATTCATCCACTTCTATTTGTCTAATATCTAAAACTGGACCACTCCCTCCTTGGAGAAGGCCCAAGCTTCGGCATACCTCTTGTTGTTTTATGACCTACTGTTGACTACATGTTATTATTTATTAACTACAACGTCACTGAAATCAACATATCTGTATAATCATGACACTCCCTCCTTTGAGCATAAAATGCTCAATTAATATTGTAATGATTACCGTATTATGAACAGGACATGGAAATCCCACAACGTTGCATTAAATAAATATAAATTCTCCGTGTACCCACAAGGCGTACAAAAATATCATATGATGTATGGCTTTCTGATGGCATAAATGCATATTCACAAAACATTTCCCATTAGCACTTCTAATAGTTTACTTGTTTCAATAATGGCTTTTGTCATGGTATTATGCATCATCGTTGCTGCGAAAAACAATACCCCTGGTGTCGCTAATGCGTCTCGATAACTCTAGGATTAGAGGATTGGTTGACACTGCTGAACTAACATATGATAAAATAATCTGTCTCCAAACTGGAGGGAAAATATGAACTATTCTCACAGAGAGTGACCTGAATGAAGGGCTGGTGCTCCTCACTCATAATGAGATATTGCCTTACGCACTACACTATAAATCAGTAAAGTTACTCAAGAATAAATAAATAAAGACTGATTCTTGAAACTTTTGTAAAAACCCTACAACTTCTTCATCCAAGCTCTTAATCAGTGTTATGTTATTTAATCTGCGGCTCATGCCTTAAAAAAGATACTTCAGACCGATTATAAAATTGTGTTTATGAGAAAAATGCAATCTGACTCCATAAATCACATAATTGTTTGATTAAAAACTGCACTTCTGGCTAAGAATAAATTAAGTTCCCCTTTAAACACAGCCCCGGTCTTCTGACGAGGTCTATCTATGTACTGGGTGGAAAATGTTGGGCCAGTCTCTGTCGCTCCATCACAGTTCTCCCACTAACAGTCACTCTCTAGTTCAGCTGGGTTCTTGTTGACTTCTTCACTGGTTTGAGACAAGCGACCCTATCGGACACCTCCCTTTGTAGCCAGACTTCACCACAGCAGAAACGAGTTTCTGTTTTCAGGTCTGGACAGCTTCACGTCAGGTGTATCGCCGCCCCTTGCATATTTTGGGTGGAAGCCCGTCTTCTTGACCTCACTAGTTGTGTGGACACAATAGTTTTCTGTGTGGGGGAACAACATCACTTGTAATCTGTATCCTTCTCATAATTACAAAAATAGTCTGCTAAATGTTCTACTCTGCTACTTCTAATTGGTGGATGCTCTGTGTAAATGCAAATTCAAAGCAAAAGGAGCAAATTGAATTTGCATTTCACGAAATGGCGATTGCCCTGTCTTTGTTTTTCCACATGTGGGGTGTAAACAAGATGGCACCCGATTATTTCGCACTCTGACCTGTAGACAAAGAGATTTGTCCATGCGGCTCTCAGGTGGGAGTTTAAACAATGGCGAGGTGATCTTTAAACGAACCGTAACAAAGTAAACCACTGGTGTGGTATTATAAACCCTGAAATCCAAGCCAAAACAACGCTTAGTTTAAAATAACAACATTTCTATCTAGTTTACTATGAAAAAATGGGCTTTATCTTATTGATATCATCACTTAAAGTTAGGGACCCTTACGCACTAGCTATAAACCTGTTCACGTAATATTTGACTTTATAGTCGACTATGGGCTTTATCTTATTGATATCATCACTTAAAGTTAGGAACCTTTACGCACTAGCTATAAACCTGTTCACGTAATATTTGACTTTATAGTCGACTATGGTTAACTGTTGCTATTTGGACACGCCAAACCGGGACCAATATGGAGACCTATCAGCCACTGATAATAGACCGTCGTCTTATTACTGCACTGCTGTTGTAATTCCGATTACCGTAACCCACCCGCAATATCTTTTTTTAAACAGAACAGTTTTAACCACTGATAAAGGCTTAGACCTTAACCAAGCCTTTCTTGAAAAGGACTTTCTTTAAAGCACTGACTTCGGTCTTAACCCTGAGTTGATTCACTATGCCCCGCTGGTTTTCACTTACTCGGCCCTTAACCGATTCGCTATGTCTCCAGATCTTAACAAAAATCGTCAAATGGGCTATATACCCTTACGTCATAGGCTAACTAACTATTAACGTAACAAGAGACACCTATGTGAAAGCAGCAAGGCACCTATCCGAAGTACAATGTCCACACACTATATATTTAAAATTCAACACCCACACGTGGTTAATAGCATGCAGGGTTAATGGAACAAAAGAAAGTGTGAACTCACCCTGCTTGTGACAAAACAACGCCTCGTGGTTTTAGAGTGATTATTTTATCAATTTGGGTTGTTTTAACATTAAAATGCACAGCTATTTTCAGGATCAGCCGGCTGCGGTCAAACACACAAATCGAACTTTGCCTAGTTTAACTAGTGAAGAATCTTTGTCATAACAGGCATCTTCTTACCGATTGATTTGAGCTCTTGTGTGTCGAATGGCTGCAAGCGTCTCCAGGAAACAGCCGGTTGGTTTTCTCTCCTCGGTCAGCGGGATCACATCAGGGAATTCACCAGATTGTTAACTGTGTTCGTTATTCTCCCGACCAGGAGAGAAGCTTTAAAAGGAGACTAAATGGAGTCTCTGTGAAAGTTCAATTGGGTACTTTAATTAAAAAAGGCGCGGGTTGGTCACAAGCATGATATTGTTCAGTCAGACAAACAGCTGTGATCCGCTCCTCGATAGGGAAGAGAAGAGCCTGGATCTCTCCTCCGGTGCTGTTATATATCCTCTGCTGGCTCCTCCCCGCCAGCCGGCTCGCCTCGTCTCCAATGTCCGTTATTGCATTTAAACAGAGGATAGGTTCTTTTCACATTCAATATATGCTTAACAAGCCGTTTCTCCTCATATTCTCTTTCATCACTTTTCATTTAACACATTCTAAACGCTGTAATCAATACTCTAAACAATACTTCTCGGCTCGTTTGGTTTCCGGTCATTCCGGATGTTGTCACATGCTACTCTCGTCTGTAAACAATAATGTATTCAAATAAACTGTACCTTCATTTAATATTCAGCATGGTAGTATCTCAACATCTATAGTTGTAGTGTTAAATCAGTAGGCTTCGGTTTGCACCACTCCATATCATTTCGCTACTAAATTCACCTATTCAGGAAATCGTATATTAGCCACATGCTAAATGCTAACCGTAGATGAAGGATTTTCAGAATAAAAGCTTAACTGCTTGTGCACAAGAATTTCTGTTTTTTCAGTATAAAAGAGCATTAAAACTGACGGCATGTTTAAACTACATTTCTCCATTAAAACATTGATTTTAATTTCTAACAGTTCCCAGCGAGCTGAGGCGATACTAAAATGCAGAGGTGGGGACTCGAGTCACATGACTTGACTCGAGTCAGACTCGAGTCGCATATTTTTGGACTTGAGACTTGCTTGACTAACATTGATAAAAGACTTGACTTGACTTGACTTTGACTTGGTATTCATGACTTGAGACTTGACTTAAGCTTGAGATAGATGACTTGAGAGGAGTTGACTGTTTAAAATTAAATATTTGCGTTTGTTTTTGTATTGAGATATTACGTTTAGTTTTTTCGAAAAACGTGATTGGATGATTATAGCGCCATGCGCGCAAACCTGGCAACCAGTTAACATGGCAGCGGCTAGCGTTACTCCAAAAATAGTGAAGTTTGGATTCCAGGATTATGTTGTCGATGATGGTAATAAGAAGAGAACAGCGGTATGTAGGGTCTGCAGCATAAAGATCAGTGACAGGACCACCCAACCCAGTCTCATGGCATTTCGTGTTCACCAACACGATTTCTAATCTATTGATTCGTGTTCACCAACACTATTTCCCCCTTTTTTTCGTGTTGCACAGCACGATTTTAAAAGCAATGTATTTCTACTGGTAATGTGTTTCGTGCCTGCAGCACGTCTTTGTCTCCGGTCGGGTCGTGGAAGACCGGATCCTGTGTGGTTCATAAAAACATGTTCTTACTCAATATCAAGCCACAATTATTGCTTTTATTTTAAATCGTATAATTTCGGACTTTTGTTTCCTTTTCTCTGAGGAAAATAAATGGGGCTCAGAGCTCAGAGCTCTGTATTTTTTAAATCTTTTTTTCCTTCTAATTTGTTATTCTTTTCAAAATAACACACTGTTATTTACTCACCAATAACACACAATTATCTTTGCTTTTATTTATTGGTTTGATTCCATAATCTCGGGCTTTGTTGGCGTCCTTCAGGAACTGAATTTCAAAATAAAAATAACCGGAAACAGACGTAGGCATTTCGAGCGCTTACCCAAGATCCTCAGCTATGGCTTAAGCTCGCTGATTGGATGTTTTAGCCGCAATGCATGCTGGGATTTGGTGTTTATATGATATGAAATCCGGAAAACATTTTAAAAGAATAAAATAATACTTAATTCCGAGTGTTCTTGCTTTTCTCTTTGAAAGTCATCACATAACGGCATTGTAATACACGGTCCGGCTGCATTACATATTACAGATCTGCCGTAGTTCTTTATTTATAGAGCCCTGATGAGAAGACCTTTGGAAAAACTGGAAGAAATGCCGCCGAAACTGAATACTTAACGTGGATCATTAATATATCAACAATTAAACAACATCTTCAATTTCTCTTCACACAATACGTCTCCTTGCGGTATCAACCTTAATTCGGCTGACTTTTATATTTGATCTAATTTGTAGATAGGTTATATTTACACCATAACGGTGCACAGCTGATATAAAAGGACTTTGATTTTCTTTGAATATAAGAATGTAAATACTGAGTCTGAAATAGTATAGCAATATGCTATAAAATTATGTGAAAACATGTATAAAACTACACATCTTCAGATGTTGTACATACATAAGTGTCCTACACTAATAATACAAAGTTATTATTAGTATGCTGTGTGTACCTTGTGTGCACCGCCTAGTGGTTAAAGCACGTTATTGAATTATTGTTTTTATGTGTTGTATTTGATTAAAAAAATATTAAGAGTACATACTTTCATAGGGGGAAAGTAGAAGGTCTGTGATAGAAATATAGAATATAAAAAATCAAGAAGATACTGTAAGTGATCTCTACAATAAAACAGTTTAGTGCCAGATGTACAAAGATATTAATAGGAGGATGTGCAAAACAGAAAAACGAATTAACCTTTATTTAAACATTAAATAATACTTTAGATTAAGGTCCTCTTTTAAATAAGAAAAACACTTTGGGGGTATCTACAGATAAATATTAAGCCTGACAAAGTACTTAACGTCTAATATATTGCTTTCCTGCAATGTTAAATATGTTGAAGCACTTATTTTAACTGATATTATACATATGAATTATACTCTTATGTATGTAGATAGTATAAGAAATGTGCAGAATATGACAGTTTAATGGTGGAGGTACAAACCCATGTTGATAGATGTCTTGTAATGTGCTGTTGAGGAACCTGTGACCCAAGATTTTAATTCATTGCATACACCGTAGTTTTGTATATGATATGTCAATAACCTTTGAAAATCTTGAAATCTTGAAAGGGATGTGCAAAATAGCCATTATACAGTCTTTAATTAACTATTAGTAGAGAATAACGAGTAATGAATATACTTTATTACTCGTTTCCATTCATGTCAATTGCAGATAAATGTTTAGTCTTCTCAAGCACCAACTATCAAATATCTCTCCTGATTGTTGGCAATTGGCAATCAGGTTAACCTCTGAATTGTGGAGTAGAATTACAAAGTAACAATGAGCTGTCATGTGGGTATATATTAAAGCTGCGCATTATGGACACAAGCGATTTTCACCCATTTATTAATTATATGTTTTACATTTGATAACACCAATGTGTTTAATACTGGCAACTTCTAATTGTGGGAAAAACGAAAAAGTTCAGTAGAGACGTCCCATGGAACATTTTGCGAAACACAATAGCCAGCATATGTAGTTCTGGGGGGGGGCGTTCAATTCCAGTTTTGGATAGTCTGGCGTGGTTTTGTTCCATTTCAAACAGCTGTTTGACGCTCGGCGTAACCTTGGCGCACTGCCACTCCAACATCCAATCCCAGCGCTTGAAGATTAATCACGGGGACTGTAGTCCTAAACGATAGCTGGGGATTATGGGTAGTGTAGTGTCTTCGGCCATCCTAAACTCCTAGAGGCCTACGTCTGTTTCCGGTTATTTTTATTTTGAAATTCAGTTCCTGACGGACACCAAAAAAGCCAGAGATTATGGAATCAAACCAATAAATAAAAGCAAGGATAATTGTGTGTTATTGGTGAGTAAATAACAGTGTGTTATTTTGAAAAGAATAACAAATTAGAAGGAAAAAAATATTTAAAAATACAGATTTCAGTATTCTGAGGCTCGAGCCCCATTTATTTTCCTCACAGACGGAAACAAAAGTCAGAAATTATACGATTTAAAATAAAAGCAATAATTGTGGCTTGATATTGAGTAAGAACATGTTTTTATGAACCACACAGCTTCCGGTCTTCCACGACCCGACCGGAGAAAAAGACGTGCTGCAGGTACGAAACACATTACCAGTAGAAATACATTGCTTTTAAAATCGTGCTGTGCAACACGGAAAAAAGGAGAAAATCGTGTTGGTGAACACGAATCAATAGATTAAAAATCGTGTTGGTGAACACGAAATGCCATGAGACTGGGTAGGACCACCACAAAATCCAACTTCATTCGTCACTACAAAAAAAAAGCACAGAGAAAGGTAGGCTACGTGCATGTGTTGTGTTAGCTAGAAAGCTAACGCTAATGTTAGACTTGGTTTCAAATCGATTAAGCAAATAGAAGACAAAACGGTAAATGAACACTAGAACCGCCAAGGGATTCATTTTGACTAACCCTGATACTGACGGGCCGTCAGGAGAGAGAGAGAGAGGAAAAGAGATGCTTCGTTTATTTCCCCTTTGTTATTATCAGAAGTTCAAATTCAAATTCCAAAACTTTTATTGTCATTGTACAGAATACAAGGAGATTTATAGTCACTGCTCCAGCGAGTGCTTTGAAAACAGACATATTAAAACACAGATTAAAAGGTCTGACAGTTTCGACCAGCAAGTATTGCACACAGCTTCGGATGGTCCGATTAATAAATAAATAAATGAATAAAATAGAATTATGATACAATATATATGATAAATATTACAGTGTATACATAGAGACAGATCATGATTATTGCACAGTGGGGATATGGCGAGTTATTTGTGTGTGTTTAATGTCCTAATGGCCCATGGGAAGAAACTCTTTGTGAATCTGGAGGTGTGGGCTTTCAGTGAACGCTAGCGCCAGCCCTCCAAGGGAGCAGGTCGAACAGATGTCGGGCTGGGTGGGATGAGTCCTTCAGGATGGAACTGGTCCTCCTGAAGCAGCGAGAGCTGGTGATGTCTTCCAGGGAGGGCAGAGGGCAGACAATAATCCTCTGGGCCGTGTTAATGACCCTCTGCAGAGCCTTCCTGTCGGCAGCCGAGCACCGTGCATGCATACCAAGCAGAAATGCAGTATGTGACGACGCTCTCAACTGTAGAGTAATAGAAGGTCACCAGCAGCTTCTGATTCAGATGGTTCTTTCTGAGCAGTCTCAGGAAGTACAGTCACTGCTGGGCCTTCTTTATCACTGCCGTGGTGTTTGTGAACCAGGTGAGCTCCTGGGAGATGTAGACTCCAAGGAATTTAAATGAAGGCACCCTCTCTACACAGTCCCCGTTAATGTAGAGGGGGGCGTGGACTATGCTGGTTCTCCTGAAATCGATAATAATTTATTTCGTTTTTATTGAGTTTAGCAGTAGGTTGTTGACCGCGCACCACTCAGTCAGTTTCCGGACCTCCTCTCTATAGGCTGTCTCATCACCTCCTGAGACGAGCCCGATGACCTTAGATGGTCCTATGGCTAATCTAAGCTAATTTACAGATGGCCCTGAGCCCTATAGAGATTGCCCTGAAAAATGCGCACGGACGAAATGGCACGAAGGGTTTGGGGGGCCTCCCCCTAGAACATTTAGATGTTTGCAGGTCTTACTGTAGATGCTGTCTGGTGCATTCTCTAGACTGAATTATAAGATGAACCACCACAATATTATATTGTACGATTTCAATTTTATTCTTCATTTCACTTGTTTGTTTGTTCTTGTTTGTCCGCTTGCATGCCCTGCATAGCTATAAGAAATACTGCGGATTGGGGATTCTGGGTAGTGTAGTCTTCTGCCCTCCTTTACTCAGAAAAAATATTTGTTTCTCTAAATCGAAGGGGAAAAATACAAAAGCATTGCACACAATTTAAACCAATCAATGTTGTGTAAATAACAAGGATAATCTGGTGTTTTTTAGTCGATGAGTAGTGCAGATATCACTGTAAAATCAATCGACAGCAAGGGGAATACTTACTTCCGGGTGTACAATTCTCCGTTATCCAATGGGAATGGACGCTCACATTGCCTTTAAGGGCAGCCGACACTAACGAATGCAGTGCTTCCATGAGCGTCAAATCCCGCCACAGATGGGAATACATTACAATCAGTTGAAAGCTATTTGCGTCCCTTTATGAAGCTGAAGGAGCCTAGGAGCGTCACAACTGCACGCCACGGGACCCTGACCAAGCGTTGCTCCTGGACGATTATGGAGTGAGAGTGTGTTGCTGCAACAGCTCTTCTTTGGCTGCTGCCATGTGTGTGTTTTCTCTATTAAGCCAAACATGGACAGGTGGGGGAAGGAGGAAGAAAAAGTCAAAAGCGAAAACTTCAAGGGAAGTGAATATTCGTTGGTAGCCATGGGAAAAACTGTTCTTGAAAAAGCTTTTATTATTTAATAACGAAGAGGAAGTGCTTTTGCAGGCCGATTTTTGTATGTGGTTAAGGTCACTTAAGGGCTTGGGCTTCCATCAGCCCAGGGGAAATCTATAACCTCAATGAGCTGGCTGCTGGTGCCCCTTGCCAGACTGAAAATAATGGCCAGGTAGAGGTTCTGGGGGAAAAGAAACAAGATCTGCATGGTGCTGACCACAAATGATGACTTCTCTAAAGCACAGGAAGGAAGCTAACAAAACTACTAACCCAAGTCCCATCCGTCAACCTGGTGAAACACTCTACTACTTCGCTGTAGACTAGACGTGTAATAAGTTCTGTCTTTGAAAGCAGCTTTGATTTTACTTTACCTGTGGGAACTGAAACACACAACATCAGAGAGAGTGCATTTTATGACAAAGGACTGTGTGCCAACAAATGCACTTCTTTGAGCAAATGAAAAGCTATTTCGACCTTCTGCCTTTCACTGCAAATGAGAAGCAATGAGCTCCCCAGCTGGAGAAATTACTCTGAGCAAAGGGCAACAAGGCAGTTAAGTTTTCCAATCACCCACAATGTTGGGTTGTTCTTCACAGTGATACATCTGCAACACTTCTTGTTTCAGCTCTATATGAGTACAGTGAAATGAAAAAAAGTACAAACTGATTTTTTTCATTGAATGGATCAACGTCCTTTTTTTACTGAAATCATTGAAAAATCATAGCATTTTAATAATATGTTGTTCTTATTTTTATTGAGGATGCTTCCTTGAAGCGTTCTGTTTGGTACATGAACTGTCGTACTGGCATGTCGTACTGGCATTCTCAGGCCACTCTTCATAATACATATGACTTTTTCTTTCCTCAGGATCAGCATCCCTACGCTGCCTGTATCGGCGCTGTTTTTCTGCTGCAGATAGAGGCATCCTAACAAAAGCATGTAAAATACAAATGCATATTAAATCACCTTTCTTGTTCAAAATAAGTTATTTCATATTATATCATATAAATAACATTAATAATAACTAGAAGCACTCAGAGAGCGCAAACCTCCGCCATGACCATGTCACTGATGCCATAACATCTACACGCCATAACATCTACACGCTGATTCAGATGACCACCAAAATTGAATCACTTATTCCTTTTGTCATTTCCAACAACTCCACAAAACAAACACACAAACACAGAAATCAGGCGATCACATAACCTCCTGGGCGGAGGTAATAATTATGTATTGTATTAATAATTCTGGTTTTGGACACAGAATAAATATTGGAACATGGCAGGGAAAGGGTTAATAGTAACAGGTTTGACAGTAACAGGTTTGACAAAATACGTTTTTGGCAGCCATTACTTGCCATGTGGTTCACACAATGACACCACATGGTGTGCATTCTAAAGAGGCCAAAATGCATTTTTATATGTACATTTTAATTTAAAGTGTTTAACTTTTTAATACATGATATTATGGTAACGCGGGTTGACACACTATGACCGTCCCCTTCAGTCAAACTAAACACAACTCATTGAAAATTCATTAAAAAATAGGAGCACTTAGGCCTACTTGTCTGTTTGTCAGTCTTGAGAAAAGGCATATGATGTCACTTCCTGAAAATGATGTCACTTCTGGGATGCTCATTGCCCCTCAGGGGGGCGTGTTTATTCAAAGTAACGCATTTGACGTAAAACGTAGGGACAGTTATAAAATTGAATTTGTTTCAATATTTCAAAAAAGTGAAGAATAAAATACATGCGTCATAGGTTAACTAACAATTGAGGCTTTTCATATATAAAAGTTTTTTTAAGATAATTTGGTTTTATCCTCTTAAAAAGCCAGTTGTAATGTAAAAGTTTTACCGAGGGACAAGACATTTTGACCATATTTAACAGATATACAATACAAAAATCTTTAAAATAAAAAAATATATAAATGTATGAATTTTTTTAATGAAGTTTATTTGTTTACCATATAATAACAACTACATTTGTTTATTTTCTGATGTTAATACAGCTTTTATACAGCTTAATGGGGTAGTTTTTGTGTCAGGGACACAAAATGGCACGTTTTCATAGAATGACCCCTATAACAATATATATCACAGTAACTCTTTAGGGGATTTTAGGGGAGCAGGATGAACTGCAATGTCTCCGTCGACAGGCGAGAGGAAAGAGGAACGTAAGGCAGAAACCAAGGCAGAGCAGTGCGACTGCTCTTGTACTGTGTATAATTAATTAATATAAATGTGCGTTAATAACGCGTTAACGGAAAAAAAAAATTCAAGCTGATGCTGACAGACCCGCTCCTGCCGCCCCCTTGTGGCAGACCCTCTATGGGCAGACCGCACTTCCACGCTCACTGGCAGGCACCGACTGGCTATCGGGAGGACCGGGAGGGTGTGTGTATGTGTGGTGCGAGAGAGAGACCTTACGTGTATTGTTGTTGTTGTTAGCATCTGGTGCTAGCTAGCTGCGCTAACGGATATAAGGAGCTGTTTAAATGAAAACAGAGGAGCGACATTTCGCCACAACTGCGCCGAGCACTTCACTTTATGCAGGTAGCCAGACAGTGGGGGACATTGTGGGAAAAGTCAGCACACTCAGCACGGATAGTGCGCGCAACATGATTGCAGCGTCCAGGCAGCTCCCGTTCGAGCATATGCCTTGAGTTGCACATAGCAGCTCCAACGATCCAACACACACACACACACACACACACACACACACACACACACACACACACACACACACACACACACACACACACACACACACACACACACACACACACACACACACACACACACACACACACACACACACACACACACACACAAGGGCGTAACTTTGGTTTGAGAAGTGGGGGGGACACAAAACAGGGTGTCCTCCGCAATGAAACATTGTTCTCGATTTAATTCCATTTCCTGTCTTTCTACACATATATATTAGGGACTATGGTGTTAACTAATCCAAGAAAAATGTGTAGTGTATATAATGAGTGTGCAAACTTATCTATTCATGAACCTGTTTTATTTGTGATGACCTCACATCCTATAGGGGAGTCCGGGGGCATGCACCCCCGGTAAGATTTTTTTCTTTAAATTTAAGTTAAATGCATCAATCTGGTGCACAAATTAAGAGATTTATGGATACAGCTCTCAACACTCATATGAAACAGACCTGTATATATTTCAATACTCCAAAAAACATTAAAATATTCTCACAACCAATAACACATCATTGATATACTCCTCTCTGCTATCTTTATCTTACCTATCTTTTTAAATATTTGGCTGTCTTATTTATTCTCTCACACACAACCTGCCACTAACGTTAAATCCCTTTCCTATTCAATAAAACACATTCAATGTTTATTCATTGTAAAAGCAATGGGGCTATTTTAATCACACTCTCTCTCTCACACACACACACACACACACACACACACACACACACACACACACACACACACACACACACACACACACACACACTTCTCAGCCTCATTCTGTTTTCATTTACTCGTTCGTTATCTGGCCAGCTTCAATCTTGTAGGCTACTCACTTCGTTTCTTGTAGCCCTCGAAAGCTATAAGTTGCTCTATCATTCACCGAGGTTGATGCCTCGGTGAACGTGAGTTGTTTGGCTTTTTTGTCCGCAGCAGCAGCAGCAGAAAGCATGTTTGAATGAATTAAAGTGGGTCGTCACCGTCGATTTTCTCTAAGACGTATGCTCCAATACACAGTTGCACGGGGTGCAGAATAGTTTCCCCCCACTTTCGTGAAAGACATCGGGGTACTGCTTTGCCCGGTCTTTAGCAGAAATGTTCGTCGTGTGAGTTCCACACGTTCACTCTACGGTGTTTTTTACCTTCTGTGATGCGCGAGCTGATGACGTCACGCCATCATCATCACTGCTTCACGTCAAGACGAGTTAACTTTTTTTTTCCTCAACTTTGTGTGGAAAAATGCGGGGATTATGCGGCCTTTTAATAAATATGCAGCCTTTTAAAAATCTGCACCATTTTGCTGATTATGCGGTAAATTCTGCGATCGCAGAATCGCGTTTCTCTGGAGGGTCTACATTCTGTTACCAAGCATCCTGGTTCACTGTCAGTGTACACATGGAACCTGTACATATAAGTCATTAGCAAAGGTCTGGCCGTGAGTAGCTGCGTCTCCATGTCCCTCCTCTAAAGCTCCTTACACAACAAACTTGACACCAAAGAACACGTCCCGACGGAACGTCGCCTCACGTCTCCTGCGTCTTGGCCATGTGTCGCACTGGAACACACCGCAAAGACTTCAGCCGACGGCCAAGTAGCACGTACGAACTGCGCATGCGCTAGTGGCAATAAATCCCCTTACCAGCAGGCGGCCGTAGTGTGTATTTGTCATTCAAAAGAGGCAACAACCGGAAGAAAGACTGCATGATACACCGAGAGAAGAAGAACAGACTGCGTGATATAAACAAACAACTAATTGTTAAATGTTTAACTGGAGTTAAATGAAATCTCAGATTTGCCTTCAGTTTGTTTGGGTCCCTCACTTCCGTTTCGCTTCTCATGCACTGATTCGCTAGCTGAACAGCCAATCAGAGTGATTTCTTTGGCCGACAGCCTACCAATTCAACATGTCAAATCGGCGGCGGAAGGTGTCGGCACGGCCGAAAAGATACGACGGTGCAGTACACACCAATCTGAGCAGGGCGACATGACGCTCTTCGACGGCCCGACATCTATCTATGCCGAAAATCGGCTCTGTGTAAGGACCTTAAAACTGAGTTGGCTGCTGTACAAAAACAATGAAAACAAGTGCTATATCCCCGGTAGATGATAACACTATTGGTTCAAACTCATTTCTCAATACTTCCCCTTTGAAGTGGAAAACCCGTGTCTGCATGGCTTCAATTAAGAGATTAGCATATTGATAAATCATGAAATGGCATGTGAATGTGACATTTAAGCCTGCACACACTTTATGTCACGGAAAGAGACATGTTAATATAGTTGCATGTTTAAACTTTCCAGAGGAATGCTACAGGCAGATCAAAGAGGGACGCTGCTTCCTGTTTGGGTCAGCTGATTGTTGGGGAGCCGCTCTAATGAACCCTCTGTGCATTTTAAGCCATCACCACTCAGGTCCTTCTGGGGGTTTGGAGCTCAAGCTATGCTTTCATCCGAACGCAAACTAATGTGCACCAGTGGACATTCTGTCGTGATGTGGTCACTCCTACCAAATCTGTCTTAAGACGGACACTTACAGCTCTAATGACACTATTACACCACAACACTCTGATGGAGTTAGAATTGGAGAAAAGATACGTTTCCAAGGATACAGTTATAACAATAATAATATCAGAGACTGGATGCTTGTTGTATATTCCCAATGGTTGCCAGGCAGTAGAAGACGCTGGAGTGATAACAATGCTCTCAATAACATATCAATATTTATAATACACTGTACACCGTATGTGTGGCTGCATGATTCTGGTTATTAAGTCCAAATATAGCAGTTGAAATGTGCTGGTCTACTTTGCTTTCTGTTAATAACTAAGGGATAATGAACAAATGATAAGAAATGAAATTCAAGTATCAGCAGACACAAAGTTGAGGGCATATTGATTCCACTAGGGCAAACCGGACTGAAGGAGCTCCCCCCACCAGAGAGCTGTCTGTGGGTGGTGGTCACAGCTGTGACTGCTCATCATCTTTAAACCATCTACTCAGTAATCTGAAAGAGCAGCAGCTACACAGACGAACTGAAAGGCTCAAGTGCGTTTCCCTTTCTATTTTTAACGACCACTTTCACAGAGTTCCTCATGCTGTGGCTGCCATTTGACACACGTAATCAGTCACGGTTTTTAATGTTATTGTATTCTTTAATATTGAAAGATACAATGGGTCCCTCCCTAGCCCCCAACCCACTTACAAGTACAACCAGACTGAAGGTAAAATGTTTTGTAGTTATTTAGCGTTTTGCAGTTCTGCAGAGAAGCAGTCCTCTCAAACTAGAGACACACACACCGCTCAGATGTTATCTGGAGTCTTTGTATGCCTCTTTGCATTTCTTTGTAGTTATTTTTGCATGTGGTGTGTTTGCGCTTTTCTGCATGTCATTTTTACGATCTGGAAGAAACAATATCAACTGTTTTTTATTTTCTTCTTTTTCCACCATCTTTTACCTTTTTGCCGTGGTAGGGAGGATCAGGACTTCCGGGCGCTCCTGGGTTCAAGGTGAAGTCAATTCTGAGCTGTGTAGCAGTTATTACACATATTGAGATCAGTGGGTCATAATCATGTTTCTTCCGCTGCAAAGGGCCAGGCTGGCATCCCTGGGTCCCCTGGCATCCCCGGGAAGAGGGGCTACAGGGTAGGCCTTGAATGGAACGGCACCCCTAACTGTCTGTTGTGCTTCTGTTAGTGGTCTTCACTTCTCTAGTAACTGGACGTCTGTAAAGTCAGATACTCATCAGTGCTTTGTGTGGTGTTGTTTGACTGCCCAATGCTCCCTGTGTTGTGTTTTACCTTTCTGTGCTGCTGGTCATGCTTCACTTGCCATTACGAGGAGGTCTTTGGTCTTTTTAAGGATGGTATAATTCACATAACTAACTCTATTGTTGACCTTATCCTGTTTGTCAGTCATCTGTCAGTGGATGCTACACATTATCATATGATTCAGTATGAATCAATGAAGAATGTATTGTCTTTGATGTGTTGTGAATTATAATCTCAACTCAAATCCACTAACTATCTCACTAACTCACTTTGGAGATTTGGAATTCAGCTCGATTTGGGGATCCCATTTTAAGTGTCCCATAAGGGGTTTTGTAATGGAAATGAGAAGTTTTGAGTAAAAGTAATATTGACAGAAATATATAATTAACTCGCCAATTGAAAATGATAATAAAACAGTACAGGATTGAGAGAATTTAAATGGACATTAATTACAAGTCAAAAAGTTCTTTAATGTATTTTCGGTAAGCATTCTAATCTATGAACAGTATTTGTAGTATTTACCAAGTACCTTTAAGGGGGCTTTGGTTGCATGCAGCTAAACTGTGGAGCGCAACAAATGCTAGAATGCAATCTCAGAGCCCACCTAGCTTTTACAACTTTTTATCAATTTGGCTTATTGGCTAATTGGCATGACATCTTCTCTTAACCCCAACTGTAACTATGAGCTCACACAGAAGAGGAACTCCTGGCCTGGATATCTGCTGGTTTCCCTGGAAACCCAGAGATAATATTTGAAGCCCCCAGAGGCTAAATGCATATCAGACTGACGATGGACCCGGAGATTAGGTTGATGGTAATAAGGGTTCTGTGTTCAGCCAATACTTTGTTCTCTATGTACGGCAGGGGGACAAGGGAGAGCCACGCATTGCTGCCACGGGAATTAAAGGAGAACCGGGTTCCCCAGGACTACCAGGCCAGCTGGGACCCAAGGTAATGGGAAACCGTTTGGCACTGGGTACCAATCATAGGTTATTAATTAGCACTGTTGACACAACTAATCTACTGCCCTTGGAAGTCACAATATATATTCCTTTTCCAGGGTGACACAGGCAACAAGGGAGACAAGGTAAGACAACATAATTTAAAATACTATCACAAGCTGAGACTGTGGATGGAGGGTCTAAGTGTCATACCTTCCTTTAACCTCTAGGGGGAAGCAGGACCTGAAGGCTCAGTTGGACCAAGAGTAAGTCAACCCATATATCGATACATAGTACATAAAATATTAGTTTTCTAATCAAAATGTTGATGGTTATTGTCTTTCTCTCCTTATAGGGTCTTCCAGGCCCAACTGGGGAGCCAGGAAAGGCGGAAATCCACAACAATGAAAATGTATGTAACTCATATTATGTTTCACTTAATTTACATGTATAAAACGTGTATAATCAAATAAAGATTAATTCAACAAATTGTATTCCTCCACAGGATATTCGCAACATACCCCTGATGGTAAGAACTTCAAAGCATTTTCATGACATGTGCAGACACAGTACAGTAGAAAATACCCTTTTGAATGACAACATGTGTCCTCCTCTTAGGGCCCCCCTGGATTACCTGGACCTTCAGGCCCCCCTGGAAACAAGGTAGGAAATACTATTTTATTAATCATTTAGTTTTATCATCAGAGGACAATTCTGGTAGGAGGCCCTGGGGCAAATCTTGTTGGCCCCTATACACCAATTAAGGATAACTGGTCCCTGGTTTTTGATGTCAGTTTATTGAATCAGGTGTATTAAAAAAAAAAAAAAAGGATAGCCTAAATGAACAGCCAAAAGAAAATGATTTTAGGGACTCTAGCCTTCAAACAGTTGCTTGCTTTGCCTTGTAGGTAATAAAGCCTTGGTGTTTCCTCAGGGTGAAGTTGGTCTGCCGGGTGCTCCAGGTGTGGACGGAGATAAGGTAATACCAAACAGTTGAATAGTGACATAATGGTGATCACATGTTGGTAACTTCATCAACTGATGACACATGGAGAGGGTGAATCATGCTCCCGTTTGGAAATGTCTGTAAAGGATGTCTGTTTTCACGTGGATTCCTTCAGGCTCATTAAGTGGGTTTGTGTTTCAGGGACCCAGAGGGAAGCCTGGAGATACTGGTCCTGCAGGCCCAGCCGGTCAAGAAGGGCCCAGAGGGGAGAGCGGTGTCATGGGCTTCCCGGGGCCCAAAGCAGACAAGGGAGACATGGGTCTATCTGGATCACCTGTGAGTGCCTGTGTTAACCACACCTCCTAAACTTGCACCATATGGTTTCTAAAATTCATTAAATGCTCCTAAAAATTCAGTTGGATGCTAAAGTCTCTTCCATCCGATCCCACCTTATTCTGAACCTGGACGGTCCCTATGCTGCTGGCGGTCTGCAACGGGCTGTATGGCCCACCTGTTTTATGGGAATATGTGGAGGACAATGTGCAGTGGTCAGTAATGGGAAGACAACACCTTTACCTAAGTAAAAGTACTAATGCAACAATTTAAAAAGGCTTAATTGCAAATCAAATCCATATTCAGAAACATAATAATAACAATACAAGTAAACGTAAGCAAAATGTACTTTAAATATCTTATATGTGCTTTAAGAAATGAAATGTGCCATACCAGCCCCTCATTTTGTATATAATATGTAAAAGAAACAAATCCTTGCTTGTTAGTAGCATTGTTTAAGCCCCCTATACTATTAAAAATAGTTTGTAATAACCCATCATGTGTTATGATTTCATCAAATGTTTTGGTGAAAACATTACTTATATGTAACAAAGACAAATCTGAAGAACAATATTTACCTTACACTTTAGTAGAGTAGAAGTATACATTAGCTCAGGGGTCTGCAACCTTTTTGACCAAAAGAGCAATTGTTCCCCCTTTTCCACCAATTATTTTTGTATGGAGCCGCAAAACATATTTGATAGATTGATTGCTTATAAAGTTGTATATATTGGGTACCACTTTACAATAAGACTACCCTTATAAAGGATTCACAAAGGGTTTATAATTGGGTTATGAATTAGGTTGTAAACACTTTATTAATCATTAAGAACGATTTATAAACCAGTTCTAACATATTGTCATACATCAACACAGGCTCACTATTTAGCAAGATGACAAAGCCTTATGTTGGCTACTTAGCTTACTTCGTCTTCTTCATCAGACAGCATCCTTGGTATCTGTTGTTCACTGAGTTGATTCCCCCCCTTCCATCTTGATGTTTCTTGGCATCTCTTTATGACCATTTATTTACGAGTTACTAACATTTATAACTGCCAAAAGGGAGCCTTGTAAAGTGTAAAACACATTCCCATTTATTAATGAGTTACAACCATTTATAATTTATAATTTGTATTGTAAGGTGTTAAACAAATCACCGCTTATCAATGAGTTACTACCATTTATAATTAGTTTAAGTTATATTAAGCCTTAAAGTTATGCATAAATTAGGGCGTGGTCACATTGAGTGACAGGTCTGTCCAGTGACTGCTGCTGTTAGCTTTCTGCTCTGCTAGCAGCTCCGTGATGATACAGGGGCTCTGCCTGCTTAACTCATCCGGGGAACATAACTTGAACTCTGCCTTGTTTGTTGTGCTGGTGCCTTGTGGACTATTCTTCATGCTTATATCGGACTATTGTGACTCGCTCCGCGTTTAAAACCGACGGTGCATGAATGCAGTTTTGCGGTAAGTGAAATTTGAGTACTTTATGTATGTGTTGCTTATGTTTTTAGTCAGCTAACGTGAATGAATGTTAAGGCTTGGGTTAGCATCAGTGGTGTAGTGGGCGTTGGACGCGGGGGTACACCATACCCCCACTTATTTGAAGCATGATTTCTTTTTTTAATAGTCTAATACATCTAAAATCATTTCCAGTGTTATCAGTTGCAAGTGTGTGTTTGTTGTATTAATGACGAAAACATAATAGGCAGATTTCACACTAATTATAATAAAAACGTAGCTCAAGCATTTATGCAACTTGATTTGAAGCGTGTGTGTGTGAGGGGCAGAACCGTGTGTGTAGGGTGACCAGGTGTCCCGCACTGTGTGGGACTGCACACACAGCATTTTTATTATTTGTCCCGTGTCCCTTACATTGAGACTATGTCCCGCATTTGAGTGATAGTCACGCAGAAAGGCCGGATCGGTTCGCTGACAGCCGGCACCGCCCTTTATTATTATATTTTCTAAACGGCATCATGGAAGTTGCGCTGACAGGCGACACAGAGGTCGTACCCCCCCCCCCCCCCCACACCGTTGACAGTTCACGAGCGCGAGTGTCTCCCGTCCACCCAGCACCCCGTCCACCCAGTAAAAAAATCCCCACTACACCACTGGTTAGCATGTAGTAAGCAAGTGATAGCTACATCTGTGCTAACAATGCTAATCGCAGCCTCCAAGTTAAAACGTAGGTAACTGTATGCATTGATAAGGTTCATTTAAATTAGCTATGATCGATTATGTAGACAAGCTAACGTCAAAGTAGTGTATGTGAAATTAACCTCACAATAAGATGTGTGTATATGACAAATAATAATGTCATTTCTCAAGATGATTACTTAGATATTACAATATGGTTGGTTGAGCTGGAGTTCATTATTGAGCTTACACGTTAACGTCACAGTCATCTGAAGAACGAACCCAAACCTGGTTCGTTTTATAAATTGTATTACCAATTACCATTGGTATCAAATGAATAGTAAACTATTTTATTTGAGTATTCCTATGTTCGGCAGTTAGAGATGGGCTTTCTTGTATAAGAGAATACATTTTTTTTTTTAAATCAACATGGACCATTACTGTATAATTATTAGGGCTGTCAATAAAGCGTTAAGGAAAAAAAAAATAACGACCACTAATTATTTTAACGCGATTAACGCATGTGTATTTTTTGTCCTCTGCCGCCCCGTAGTTTCAGAGTGCATTGAGTTTAAAATAGTGTAGCGACTCTGATAGGATGCTGAGGGTGTCACTCAGGTATCCCCCGTCTCTTTGCCAATCATAGAGCTGTACCGGGATACTGGTTGAGGGCGGGCCTGTGGTTGGGGGAGCAGACGGGGGAGGGCGGGAAGTGGTGACGTAGTCTGGGTTATAAAGGTGTGGGTGTTAGAGCTTAAGTGAGTGTGAGGTTGAACCTGCAAGTGATATCTGTACCTGTGATCTTCAAAGAAAATAAGAGTTATTAAAGCCTAATAACTAGAAGCCTGTTTCTGACTCCATCTGTGAAAGTTACATTGGTGTCAGAAGTGACTTTTCGAACGGAGGACGTCTATCCGGACGGGTGTTCGTAACTGCGTCATGGAGCTAGCAGGTAAGCTAGCGGAGATGGATAAGTTCAGCAAGATGGGAGTGAAGCAGGAAAGTAGGGATGGAGAGGAAGAAGGAGCAGGCGGGTGTTCGAAGGACATGAGTGGGGAGTTTGTGAAGGCACGAGAGGCGAGAGAGCGCCTGAAGGACTCGGCGTGAGGATGGCTAGAGACGCGGGAATGGCGCCATCTTCAGCGGCGTTTCGGCCCAAAACCGAGCGGGAGGTAAACAACAATGGCGGCGCCCATCAACCGGTAGCAGCCGCCGTGTCCGTGAAGACACCCAAGTACTCGGGTAAGGCTGACTGGGAGGCTTTCCATGCCCAATTTGAACTGCTTGCACATGCAGGGGGGTGGTCAGTAGAGACTAAAGCACTACAGCTAGCTTTGTGCCTCATAGATGAGGCTCTGTCATGTCTGCTGCTGCTTAGCCCTGAGGACCGGCACAACTATGAAGCGTTAGCGGGGGCTCTGAAGAGGCGGTTTGGACAGTGTTTCCCGCCAGAGCTGCTCCGGAACAAATTGAGTAACAGCTGTAGGAAGTCTGGGGAGACGCTTCGTGCGCTGGCTAATGATGTGGAGAGCCTGACGCGGCGGGCGTACGCGCACATGCCGCCCGGGGTGCAGAGTGAGCTGGCCCGTGATCAGTTCATCAGGGCTCTCCTCCCGGTGGACTTGAGGGTATAAGTACAGCTGCAGCATCCGCAGTCCTTGCAGGCGGCCTTGGAGATGGCTGTGTAGAGGGAGGATGTGTGGAGTGTAGCTGCGAGGAGCAACGGAGGGCCGGTACCACCGGCTGTGAAGAGCCGCAGGGAGGAGCAGCCTGCATGGGTTACCGAGATGACGGAAATGATAAGGGCTGTTTCTTTGCAGCCAACACGCGGAACAAGTACCAGGGTCTGCTGGGGGTGTGGTCAGCCGGGACATTTGGCCAGAAACTGCCCCAAGGCACGCCGGACCCAGGCAAACGACGGGGGGTCCGAATAAAGGGGAAGATGCGGAGACAAGCCCGAAAACTCCTCAAACAAACCACCGTTTTATTGTCATCAACACAGACATCAGAGGAAAGAGCCCGGCAGCACAGCAGGGGGAGTCAGACACTACACCTTCCTGATGAAGATGACGGCACCGGCTTGGAGCCTGTCGTCGCGGTGGGCCGTGCTGGTGGTGGGGATTCCTGTTATGTCCCTGTCGCTGTGGAAGGGGTGCCCTGCAATGCACTGGTGGACACAAGCTCTACAGTAACCCTAGTGAGACCAGAGGTGTTGCCCAGTGGGACTATGTTGGAGCCGACAGCGGTGCGTCTCCGCACAGTCACAGGAGAGCTGGCGCCTATGAAAGGAAAAGGCATGCTGACTGTGTCGGTGGGGGGGGTTGAAGTGCAGCACCCCGTGTGGATAGTGGAGGTAAAGGACCCGTGTATTCTGGGTCTGGACTTGTTGAGGGCGTCTGGCTGCCATCTGGATTTTCTAGCAGGCACAGTAAGTTTCCATGGGGGGCCGGTGATCACTATGACCCGTATCCACGTCCCTGCTGAACCTGCGGGGAGACCCCCTTCACACACTATGAGTACTCTAGGAACGGAGGAAAATCCTCCCTCCTTTCCCATGTCCACGGTGACGCCCACTCAGGACAGTTCCGCACGGGTCACCCCCGGACGGTGCCACCCGATCGCAGCCTCCCCTCAGTTACCCCAGGCTGGGGTGGAAGAGGTTCCGTCTGCAGTATTGGAGGTATGGAGGAAGAACTGTGGCGGCCTAAATCCCGAGCAGCAGGAGCAATTGTGGCAGCTGCTGCTCGAGTTCCAGGGCAGTTTTGCCATGAAGGAGGAGGAGGTGGGCCGAACGCATCTGGTAGAACACGAGATTGATAAGGGGGACGCGCGTCCCGCACCGTCTTCCCCTAGCTCGTGAGCAGGCTTGCGACGAGGCAGTGCAAAGCATGCAGACATCATCGAGCCCTCCGACAGCCCGTGGGCCGTTCCAGTAGTCATGGTCCCGAAGAAGACAGGTGGATGGCGGCTGTGCCCAGACTACAGACCAGTGAACGGGGTTACTAAGAAGGATTCATACCCCCTTCCCCACATCGATGAGTCCTTGGACCTGGTCGCAGGGTCGTCATGGTTCTCTTCCTTGGATCTCCGCAGTGGGTATTACCAAGTTCCTCTGGCCCCAGAGGCTAGACCAAAAACAGCTTTCTGTACCGGCCGGGGACTATGGCAGTTCAAGGTCCTCAGTTTTGGGCTTTGTAATGACCCCGCCACTTTTGAGTGGTTGATGGACAGGGTGCTGTCGGAGATTCCCCGCCAGCAGTGCTTGGTTTACCTGGACGACATCCTGGTGCATGGCAGCTCGTTCGAGGCGGCCCTGGGATCGCTACGGGTGGTGCTGGAAAGGATCAGAGCCGCTGGTTTGAAGCTACATCCAGATAAGTGTCATTTCATGCAGAGAGAGGTCACTTTCCTGGACCACAAAGTGGGGGGTGAGGGCATCGGCACCCTGCAAGAGAAAGTGCAGGCGGTAGCGGGTTGGCCAAATCCTCGCAACCAGAAACAGCTGAAGAGCTTCCTGGGCCTGGCTTCGCACTACAGGAAGTTTGTACGTGGTTTTGCTTGCACGGCTGCACCCCTGTTCCAGCTGCTGCAGAAGGACATGGATTTCCTGTGGCCTGAGCCATGTCAAGCAGCGTTTGACAGCCTTCGGCGTACCTTGAGTGAGTCCCCGGTTCTCGCCCCAGCCATCCCCAGCCTGCCGTTCACCCTGGACACAGACGCTAGCGGAGTGGGTTTAGGTGGAGTGCTCTCCCAGACTACATCAGAGGGGGAGCGGGTGGTGGCATACTTCAGCAGGGCGTTCAACAAAGCAGAGCGATGATACTGTGTCACTCGCAGGGAACTTTTGGCAGTGGTGCTGTCCTTCAGGCACTTTAAATACTACCTGTGTGGCCAGGCGTTCACAGTGAGGACGGATCACTCTGCATTACAGTGGCTCATGACGTTCAAAGAGCCCAAAGGGCAGGTCGCAGGTGGATAAAAGAGCCCCAAGCGTTCGACTTCAGGGTGGAGCACCGGGCTGGGGTGCGCCACACAAATCCGAATGCTCTCTCCCGCCGCCCGTGTGCTGCTGGCGGATGCCACTACTGCGAGAGGAGAGAGACTCGTGAAAAGGAGTTGCTGGAGGAGGACGTCGTCTGTGCGGCAGCGAGGCAAGTGGAAGAGGTTGTCTGCCGGGAGCTCCTGTCAGTGGACGGGGCAGCTGGATGCTGTTCTACAGCCTGTACGGCAGTGGGTCTAGTCGCAGCAGCGGCCACCGTGAGAGGAAGTGGCCGTGCTTTCTAAAGCGACCAAGGGGCCGTGGTCGCAGTTTGAGGCTCTACGCCTGTGTCAGGGCGTGCTACAGCGGGCGTGGAAGGAGCCAGCAACGGGGGAGAGGAGGTGGCAAGTGGTGGTCCCGAGGGGTCTGCAAGAGGCCGTACTCAAGGCCATGCATGGAACGGCAGGTTCTGGGCACTGTAGCGTCACTAAGACACTCCGGCACCTTCGTCAGAGCTGCTACTGAGGGCAGTGCCGGAGGGATGTCGAAGACTTCTGTCGCCGCTGTGACCCGTGTATGGCTTGGAAGGGTCCCCCTGGTCGTTCCCATGCTCCACTGCAACAGTTTCCCATGGGGGCTCCGATGGAGAGAGTAGCGGTGGATGTGGTGGGTCCTCTACCTTTGTCGAACAGGGGTAATCGCTACTCACGGCCATAGACTATGGCCAGAGGCGTATGCCCTCCCTGATCAAGAAGCCGAGACAGTCACAGATGCCTTGGTGGCCGGCATGTTCAGCCGGTTTGGAGTACCGGAGACCCTGCACAGTGACCAGGGGAGAAATTTTGAGTCCCGGGTGTTTGCCTCCATGTGCACACAATTGGGAATGCATAAAACACGCACCTCCCCCTTGCGACCTCAGAGCGACGGACTAGTCGAGAGATTCCATCGCACTATGGGACAACAGCTGGCCATCCTCACGTCTCAGCATCAGCGCGACTGCGACGAGCATCTGCCCCTGGTGCTCATGGCATGTCGCTCTGCAGTCCAGGAGTCCTCAGCCTGTTCTCCTGCCCTCCTCATGTTGGGGAGAGATCTGCGAACCCCTTCTGTTTTAGCGTTTGGTCAGCCTTCAGATTCCCTGGACACGCCTCCAGGGCCTGAGTACGCCCGGAGACTTCAGGACCGCTTTGATTCCGCTCACGCCTTTGCCCGCGATCAGCAGAAAAGTGCTGGGGTGAGACAGAAGCGGAACTATGACACCCGGACAAGGGGACAGCAATTCCGGGCTGGGGAACTGGTGTGGGTTTACAGCCCCCAACGCAAGAAGGGCCGGTGCCCAAAACTGGACAGCCAGTGGGTGGGGCCTTGCAGAGTACTGGAGAGGGTGGGGGAGGTGGTTTACAACGTGCAGCTGCCATCAAGGGGGAGAAAAGTGGTTCTCCACAGAGACAGGTTGGCTCCATACCGAGGAGTCGCGTCCCCACAGGCCAATGGGGGGCCCGGGGCCCACAACCGGCCCTGCAACATCCTCACGCCGGTCCCTCGGCGAGCGGAACAGCAGTGCCTCTTCAGGGACGGAGTGTCCCCCCATTGTCTTTCCCCTTTCCCCGCCTGGGCCGGAACCGGCCACCCCAGTCCCCCTGCCGAGAAGGCAGTCACGACCCCCGGGTCGTTTCAGAGACTTTGTGTGTTAGTAGAGTTTTTTTTAGTGAGACCCCTTATTTTTGGTAGAGGGCAAGAATGCGCCCTGATCTCACTGGAAGGGATGGTAGTCCACCCAGCAGTGCTTGGTTGTTGTGTTTGTGCTGAGTTTTGTTTGTTCCTCGGGGGCGAGGAACTTTGTAGTGGGGGGGTAGTGTAGCGACTCTGATAGGATGCTGAGGTTGTCACTCAGGTATCCCCGTCTCTCTGCCCATCATAGAGCTGTACCGGGATACTGGTTGAGGGCGGGCCTGTGGTTGGGGAAGTAGGCGGGGGAGGGCGGGAAGTGGTGACGTAGTCTGGGTTATAAAGGTGTGGGTGTGAGAGCTTAAGTGAGTGTGAGGTTGACCCTGCAAGTGATATCTGTACCTGTGATCTTCAAAGAAAATAAGAATTATTAAAGCCTAATAACTAGAAGCCTGTTTCCGACTCCATCTGTGAAGGTTACAATACCATCTACAAGCTGATGCTGACAGCCCTGCTCCTGCCGTCCGCTAGCGGCAGACCACACTTCCACGCTCATCGGCAGGCACCGACTGGCCTTCGGGAGGACCGGGAGGGTGTGTGTATGTGTGGCGCGAGAGAGAGACCTTACGTGTATTGTTGTTGTTGTTAGCATCTGTTGCTAGCTAGCTGCGCTAACGGATATAAGGAGCTGTTTAAATGAAAACAGAGGAGCGACATTTTGCCGACAACTGCGCCATGCACTTGACTTTATGCAGGTAGCCAGATAGTGGGGGACATTGTAGGAAAAGTCAGCACACTCAGCACGGATAGTGCGCGCAACATGATTGGAGCGTCCAGGCAGCTCCTGTTCGAGCATGCCTTGAGTTGCACATAGCTCCAACGAACAATCCATCACACACACACACACGCACACTTTGTATTGTATTATTGTATGAGAGAGGTTCCAGATTGAATTGAGGCGAATATTTGTAATGTTCAGAGGTTGTTGTGTTTAATATTCATGAGAATATTTGTCATTGTTCAAATGATAACAAAAATGTGCATAAAGCATATTTGTCCACTCATATGTTGATAAGAGTATTAAAAACTTGAAAAATATTCCTCTACGGTAAATTTAGAACAGATAAAAAATGTGCAATTAATTTTTGATTAATCGCGATTAACTATGGACAATCATGCGATTAATCGCAATTAAATATTTTAATCGACTGACAGCCCTAATAATTATCCTTAACTTATGTTATACAATGCACCTAATGAACAAGTATGGCATTTGGAAACATGATGTGCAACAATCTTTACTGTAACTTGTGTGCATTTTGTTGTTAAATATGATGATGTTATGATTTTTTTGTTAGTATGCACGTGGACGCTTTGGACATACCTGGAGAAGGAATAAATGGGTCTTCTGAATGATGGGAGTTAAAGACAAAAGTGGAGACTAGTTTTGAAACTAGTGGAGAAACGATGCCACCTGATCATCTGATTAGACGGCATGTTAAGTCAGGAAGTAGCATTATTAGTGATGAGTGGAGGGCATACAGGAGAGTACTGATTAACATGGGGTACAACCGCTACACCATAAACCATAGCAGGTGTTTGGTGAACCCCCAGACGGCATTCATACCCAACATAGAGAAAGAGCTAGGTCGACCGTTAAAGGACATGAGAGGAAACCGTACAGAGAGTTTGTTGGAGGAACAGCTCAAGGTTCTTGAATGGTCATCTTGGCTTGGCTCTGCTCACCCTGATGGACTGCTTGGATGCTTGTTCAAGGATATACACAAAGCCTTTCCAGTCTGAGTACCATTATGTCTTACAAAAGTCTTTAATATCTTTAAATATGTGTATCAGTCAACTAAACAGTCATTACTTTGAGTCCTGATTTTCTTCATGTGTGAATAAAATGTTTTGCTTGGTTCTGTTGCATCTTACTTTGCATTTCATGTGAAAAATGTGTATTAGGTAAGCGTGAATGTTATGACTCATTCATAAATGGACATGTGTATTAAACTTTAAAACAACGCTTTCAGTAGTTATAAATGTTAGTGACTCATCAATAGATGGTGAAGTGTTTCACACTTTACAATAAGGCTCCCTTTTACCAATTATAAATGGTAGTAACTCATTAATAAATGGTCAAGAAACATCAAGATGGAAGGGGGGGAATCAACTCAGTGAGCAACAGATACCAAGGATGCTGGCTGATGAAGAAGACGAAGTAAGCTAGGTAGCCAATATAAGGGTTAGCAATACAGATACATGAGTGCTCATTATTTGGCAAGCAACCGGTCACAGTTGCCCTGTTTATCTCATGTCTTATAAAACCTTATTCATGATTTATAAAGTGTTCACAACCTAATTAATAAATGACTTACAAACTATTCGTAAACCCTTTATAAGGGTAGTCTTATTGTAAAGTGGTACCAAGAACTCTTATAAGGAGAATTAAAAAAAATACACAGGCAATAAATTAACACAGCACTTGGGGAGTCCTCTGCACATTTGAAGAAAATGAATATAATTAAAATGGGCCCACTTTGAAATAAATCCAACATATAGCTGCACCCTAAAAAGAGTTAACTGATTGAATTATGACTCAAGATCGTCAGCTGTCTTCCTCTTCCGTGTTGTTCCTGCAATACGTAAAGGCTGCAGTACCTTTGAGAACTTCTCTCCACATATCACACATACCGGTAAGCCAGCATCGTTTGCTGTGAAAGCATATAACTCGGAGACGCAGAATTAAACTCTCTGTGTTCCACCCATACTTTTATTTTCTTTGATTTATCCACAGTTCGCTCATCGAGCCGGGGGTCAGGTTATTCGCCTGCAAGAAAAGGCGCTGGCGCGGGACCGTAGCAGGATATGACGCACATTTTAGTTGACTTAATTAAAACCGTTTGGTTTTTTATGCATGTGTCACAGTATCACCTCAAAATACAAGATAAGAAACATTTTCAACCGTGCAACAAAATATAAATAGTCCTACAAATATTTTAATTTTATTTCCTTCTTATTTTCGTCTAAGCTCAAGGGAGCCAGAGTGGAGGGCTTAAAGAGCGGCATGCGGTTTCAAGAGCCGCGGGTTGCCGACCCCTGCACTAGCATAAAATGGAAACACTTGAGTAAAAAAGTACTTCAAACTGTTGAAAGTATGAAACTCTGGATAAAACTGAAGAGCATGTCATTAGACCATACAGTGCAGGTAAAGGTATCTGCTGTCATCGTGATGTCCATTTCCCTTTTCTTGTTCTGTAGGGTTTAGATGGCCCTACGGGTGAAAAGGGGTCAAGAGGGGCCCTTGGCCCCATTGGATTACCTGGCTCAATGGTACGCAGTGGGCCCTCAGCCTGCATCTTGCTGGATGCAGAGTCTGACCTGGCAAGGGGGGAACCGTTTAAATGTTTCATATTCACCCCGTTGCGGCTGAGTGTTCACGTATTGTTTATCTGACCAGGGAATATATGAGCAGAGTGATGACTGCTGTTTCTCTCACCACACAGGGTCCTAAAGGAGAGCCTGGAGAAGGAGCCAGGTCAGAGATGGTAAGGGTCAGTCATTCACTGAGGTGTGATTAGTGCTCCTCATGGTGAATTTCAACACTAAATGTTGCTTGTATGTGTGTCTGTAGATGTATTGTCCTCCAGGGCCCGCCGGACCCCCAGGACCAGTGGGGCCAGCCGTGAGTCAAACATGTCATTCCCTTCTGAAACTTAACTGCAAAAAAAACAATGAAATAAAATAGGATAATTCAATAGAAATAGTGTGCACAGACACTGGCTGAGAAACAGACTGTCAGTAATGCTGCTGCCTTTGTTCCATCCAGGGAACTCAAGGATTCTCAGGGCCTAAGGTGAGATGTTGTTCCTATAAACTCATATGTAACAGCTGCTCATTATATTCAATCTGCCTCCATTTACATCGTACCGTAGCCATTCAGAGCATGGGAGAGTAATGATTGGACTGTACCATGTGCTTTCTCTCAGGGGGAGCTAGGCATAGGCATCAGAGGAGAAAAGGGAGCGACGGGTCTCAAGGGCGACAAGGGGGACAGAGGCCATCTCGGACTTCCTGTAAGTACCCTGTACTTCCTGTCTGTTCATAAGTCTCGGAAATCCTTGACTTCCATTTTTTACATGTTATATAAAACGTTTTTTAAACATTTGAATGCAATGTTGAGTATTTTAGAGATGATATCACTGCATCAGTACAGACATGTGAGCATTACTCAGTGTTAACCTTACAAAGCCTTACGTTTTTAACCGTAGTTTATGCATTTGTTACTGACCAGATTCATGTCTCAGATGTCTGCTTCTATGTCGTCTCAACCCTGTTCAAATGTTGCATGGGGGTGCAGATTGTTTCCAAAATAAGTACATCATCAACATAAAACTCCATACCTCTACGTTATTGCTTTTATTTTACTTTTTTATTCAAAATTATTTTTAAATACTTTTTCTTTTACACTCTTTAAAATGGTGTCTATCACTTTGGGTTTCTATTCTTATTCTTTGTTTACACTCACATTCAGGAATCCTTTGTGTAGACTGCATACTGTCTGTATTGTCCATGACCACATCTGCAGGTTTTTCACTCGGAGGGACCAAATATGAATGATGTGGTTGTGATAGCAATAAGTGTCACATCATTGAACAGAAAAATACAACAAAAAGCAAAGAACACAATAGATCTTCGGGGGGGGGGGACTAAAACCTAACCCACACAATGCAGAGTTTCCTCCTGTCTGAGTATCATTAGGGACTAGCTGCAATGACTAGCCAACAGATGTGGAGAAAGTAGTCATATCCTTTACTTAAGTAAAAGTTCTAATAACACGCTTTAAATAATACTCCATTACAGTTATAAATGTTACTTAAGTAAAAGTACTCGAATTTTTTTAACATAATCGTACTCAAGTATCAAAAGTAGAAGTACTGTTTGTGCAGGGTGTGTTTTTATTATTATAGAATATTTTTTATTCTGTTATTATTATTAGAAAATGTTAAAGTTTTATAATGCTGTCATCATGGGGCAAATGTTGGATACTATGTGTACTACTGAGTAGATTAGTTTTATATATACCATATAAACACAAGTTGTTATTCATGTACCTAGTAACTAAATAAATCAACTCAATAAATGTAGTAGGGTATAAAGTACAATAATTCCTTTTGACAACTTATGGAACTGAAATATAAAGTAGCATAAAATGGAAATATTCAAGTAAAGTACAAGTTGCCCAAAACTATATTTAAGCAGTACTTGAATAAATGTACTTAGTTACAGTGCATTCCACTACTACTACTAGCTAATTAGCAGAAACTTGCTATAGGACATTAAACCATTGTGAGGTGTTTCAGTAGGAACCTATGGGCCGCAGATCCAACATCATCCGTGCTCTGAACAAAGTGAAACTTCGATTACATGTATTATGTCAACAGATTTCCAATACCTGTATTAGGTCAGTTGGAGGCAATAACTTTAAGTTGAACCTAATATTTTTAATTTTAACTTAATATTGCTGCTTAACCTAATACAGTTATGTGAAATCTGTTGACATAATACATTTAATTAAAGTCAACGTTTGACTTTTGTCAGTGCGGAAGAAATTACTCACATTACTGTTACTCACTTCACCTTCACCCCCACCACCACAACCTCCACCACCCTTCATTTGTCATCATCTGAATGTGTTTTTGATGTCACCTGAGTCACAGCTTCACTCAACTTCCCATCCCCACCCCCCCACCTTCCTCCCACCATCTCCCCCATCACCTCTGCTCTCTAATTGTGTACGGCGCTATACAGGGGGCTCATGGGTTAGATGGCAGACCTGGTCCAGTGGTGAGTGGCGCAAGTCCGGTTCCGGCCCCCCACCCTTCTTCCTTCTCTTCCTCCTCCACCCCCTGCTACAGCTTGCTTGTGTCTGCCATGTCTGCTCGTCTGTCCGCTCGCTCTCCTGCTTCCCATGCCTGTCTCGTCTCTTTTCCTTCCTGAAGTTTCTCTGAAGGCGGGCTGTTCAGGGGGGATTCTGAGGATGCACTGGCATGAGACTGTTTGTTCAGAGAACCAAGGCAACTCCAAACTGCAACTCTTCCCACGCAGATGTTCCACACTAAAGCCTTCCAGTGGTTCAATGAGCATGATGCCACCCTCATTATCTGAATCAGAATCAGAAATCCTTTATTCATCCGACAGTGGAAGAATGTACATTAGCCCATAAGGTAGGCTGCGAAGAAATGTGCACATAAATCTGATCGGGTAGCTTCTACAGAGGTGGAAGGAGTATCCAGATGCTTTACTTACTTTACCAATACATTATGTGACATTTCTAGAACATGTTGTTGCATCAAGTAGACACAGTTCTGATTTAATTCTTGTAAAATATTTAAATTATTTGAATCTTTTGTGACTTTAAGAGTTAGTCCACTAGTTTAATTTTAGAGATGCAAATGTTAAAAGTAGTTAAAGCTGTATTCGAGTAAAATAACATTATTTCCCTTTTAATTGTAGTGGAGTAGAAGTATAAAGTAGCATAACATGGAAATACTCAAGTAAAGTACAAGTACCTCAAAATTCTACTGAATTGCAGTACTCACTTAAATCTATTCAGTTACTTCCCTCCTCTGATCTTTTATTTCAAGTTTTAAATACTAACTTTTAAAGAAAATGCTTTTTATGAATACAGTAAGACAGAAATATGACTGAACTAGTGATTTTTTTTTAATTAGAGCGCTACGGGAAAATCCCTATAATCAGTAGGTATCTTCCACCAGTGTTTTTGTGTTGTCTGATACCGGACATCATGTCAGTGTACCCTCAGTCCTCAGTCCGGCCTCAGATCCTGTTTCAGCTGGGCTGCACACTGCCATTAAGAACCGATCCAGAAGGAGCATGCAGAGATGCTGCATGTTGACATGTCTTCAGTGAATCTGGACAGCTGTACTCAGTGTACGTGGATATGCCTGAGATGCAGGGTCTTCCTCTCCCAGCCTGACGCTGCTTCGGCAGCTGCAGCTGTTCACATTTCATTCATTTGGCCTGATTGTAACAGCAGTTTGGTCAGTACTTCAACAAGCTTGTTGTGTAAATGCTACAGGTGTCAGGACAGAAAAGTGTCCTAACCTTTTTTGAAAAAAGCATTCATCCAAATGGTCCCTCTTTTAATTTACACCAAAAGCTTGTTGATTTACTGACATGAGGCATTTAGTGATGATTTTTTCCTGGTACTATTATATGTGTTTCTGCTAACATGTATATATTTCCCATGTTCTGTTTTAAAGGGTCTAATAGGACCAGCAGGTGTTTCAGGACCCGCAGGACCAAAGGGAGAGAGAGTGAGTATCTTTGGTGTGTTTCTCACATGAATATATTTAAAAAATAAATACAGTTATAGGAAATTATATGCTTTGGTTTTGTTCTCATCACTTCAGGCTGAAAAGGGAGATGCAGGATTACCAGGACCAATCGGGCCTCAAGGCATCCCTGTAAGTCTGAAATTACTTTAAAAAAGTTTATCACAGCGGCGAGCATCTCTTTGCTCATTGGAAGCATCTTGCTCAAACCATCAACCCAAAACAACCAGCCAAAAACATTCACCTACTGGAGACCATGACAACAGCGAGAGAGTTCTAACACTTTAAAATTCACTTTGAGATAAGATAAGATAAGATGGTACTTTATTGATCCCAATTGCGGAATATATTTGTTTTCCTTTCATGTCTTACATCACATTTTTCTTTAAACAATAAATATAATGGGAATGCTTGCACATAGAGGCAAACATATGGTGGGAGGCTAAGCAGGGTGAAACTTTATCCTGCTTGCACTCAGACATCTTGTGGTAGCACTGCAGTCAGACATCTTGTGTTAACAATGCAGTCAGACATTACATTACATTGCATTTAGCTGACGCTTTTATCCAAAGTGACTTTCAATAAGTGCGTTCGACCAACAAAATACAAACTTGAAGAAAACAGAATCATATACGTAAGTACATCAGGTTTCATAGAGCTAAAACATTTCAAGTGCTACTCAACCGGCTTTAGATAAGCCAGTCCTTTATTAGTATATAAGTCCTTTGTTAATAGTTATATCGCTCGAAGTGGAGTCGAAAGAGATGAGTTTTCAGTCTCCCCCGGAAGATGTGCAAGCTTTCTGCTGTCCTGATTTCAACGGGGAGCACATTCCACCATTTTGGAGCCAGGATAGCAAACCCACGTGTTTTTGCTGATGGGAACTTTGGTCCCCCTCGCAGTGCGGGTGCAGCGAGCTGTTTGGCTGATGCAGAGCGGAGTGCACGTGCTGGGGTGTACGGTTTAACCATGTCCTGGATGTAGGAAGGGCCAGATCGCAGCATGGTACGCAAGTACCATTGTTTTGAAGTGGATTCTAGCAATTACTGGAAGCCAGTGAAGGGAGCGGAGGAGGTGTGGGAACATTTAGGAAGGTTGAAGACCAGACGAGCCGCTGCATTCTGGATGAGCTGCAGAGGTCGGATGGCACATGCAGGCAGACCAGCCAGGAGGGAGTTGCAGTAGTCTAGGCGTGAGATGAAGAGAACCTGGGCCAGAACCTGTGTTGCTTTCTGAGTCAGGTAGGGACGTATCCTCCTGATGTTGTAAAGTGTGTATCTGCAGCAGCGGGTTGTAGCAGCGATGTTTGCAGTGAAGGACAATTTGTTATCTAGGATCACACCCAGATTCCATGCAGTCTGAGTCGGGGAAACAACATCTTGTGTTAGCACTGCAGTCAGACATCTTGTGTTAGCACTGCAGTCAGACATCTTGTGGTAGCATTGCAGTCAGACATCTTGTGGTAGCACTGCAGTCAGACATCTTGTGGTAGCACTGCAGTCTTGTGGTAGCACTGCAGTCTTGTGTTAGCACTGCAGTCTTGTGTTAGCACTGCAGTCAGACATTGTGTGTTGGCACTGCAGTCAGACATCTTGTAGCAGTCAGATATCTTGTTGCTTGCACAGTTTTCCCTGCGCTCCAGCTCCTCTCACAGTCAGGTTGCTTCTCTGCATCTGAAACTTCTGCTCCCAGATTTCTCCTCTGCTCTTGGATCAGTGTAATAATAATGCATAACCCTTGCAAAAATCCTCAACCAATAGAATGCCAGTTAAAGTCTTGACCGATTAAAGGATTCCTTGCTCTTTTTTGCCACGTTTGTAAAAGAAAATGACGTGTGCAGTGTATAAATAATCGTTATATATCATAACTAAAGCCTTGAAAGGAGGATGTGGGTAAATGAGCCTGCTGGAACATGTCATTAATGTTTGTATTACAATGACTATGTTTGTGTGCATTTAAATTGACTTTTCGGTAGAGGGTAATTTATTTATTTAATTAACCAAAACATGTTTATAAATCCTTCTGTGTGCAGTTTGTAATATCAAACTGATCTGGCCCTGCAGGCTTTATATCGCCTCGCGGCAAAAGGTCCACCAGTATTTTCCTGTGTCATGTTTCACATTGTTCACACGGCCAACAATGGCAAGCAAGCATATTTCCCAATATGTGGCAAATATTCACAGCCACTAATGTCATGTCTCATTTATTTTTGCAGGGTTTAGTAGGACCACAAGGACTCAAAGGGAACCGGGTAAGATACCACATATAATATGTTGCTAGTTATAAAGATAGTTGATTATTCTTGAATAAGATTGAATCTGTGGAATACATACAAAACAGATCACTTCATTGCTTTTATTCAAATGCTTATTTACTTTATTATATTCAGCAATGAAATAAAAGTCTTTATGCATCATAATAAACAGAGCAGTCTGGTATTTGCCCCCCCAACATTAAACGCTGCAGTTGTTGGAGCGGGTCAGTGGAGAGGTCAGCTGACCACAGTTGTGGCTTCAAAGTGAATTACCAAGCTAAATATGAATACATTGGATATTCTCTTTGATATCCAGCATGAAAAGAAAGCCACCTGAGTCAGATCGTTTGCTTTGATTTTTCTATTGATCCTGAATCATTCATTTCCAAATATGTGTTTGCCCTTCTGAGGCAAATCTGTATGCAGTGGCTTCAATTTGAGTATCAGCACTTTTACACATTAAATGATAATGAAATTATAATTATTCTTTTTAAAAATGACTATTCTTTTATCAATAAAATGTATACTATGATTTGGTAATAAATAATATAATAAATAATAAAGTGTCCTTAGAAACAGCTTTGTTTACCTTTCACATTTATCCTGTATGTGTTGGATTTGACATTTAACAATTCCGTTTGGAGTTCAAATTGAAAGATGGATATACAGTAGGTCTCATGACAGTGCGTTAAAACATTTGTAACCAATGGATCAGTTAGATCTTTGGATGCACCTCCCCACTATTTGTTTGTGGTAAATCTATGTTAAAAAAAAAAATTCTACCTATAAATACCAGAATTGGTCAAATGGCAGATCACACGCAGACTTTCAGGACAAAGTTCCCCCTTATCTATTCTGTCATGTCAAACAAAATGCTAAAGTAATGGCTTAGTGGCCTTCAGTATGATACGTGTTGTGAATAGTTTTGCTCCACAGAGAATTACCTCCAGGTTTTTTAATACGTTTTATTAAATTTCAGCTCATGTTGCTCTTCACCCCAGCTCCCTAAAACAATCCCTCCTGAGTGCAGCTGTATACCTTAGGAACAGAAAGATATTTATATCCATCTTCTTACTCTTAAAATAAAGCAAATAAGCATATTTCCAAAAATATTGAACAATACCTTCAATTGGCACTGAATATTAAAAGCACCCTGCAAAATAATATGTAAAAAGAGTATTTCATCTCCATGTTGCTAATGTCCACAACCCTTCCTTTGAGAGAATGTTTCTGTTTCCTTCCCATTAACCTGTGACTCTTTAATATTTACACTCCCATCTTGTGAGTCTTCACGTATCTTAAGCTCTCTCAGCACATTCAACTGGCCTCTAAATACATATTTCTGATGTCCACCAGCAGTTAAACAGAGCTCAGTGTGACAGTCCAGTTGACCGTGTTGAAGAAAAGCTGTGGGTTGGTGTTGGTGTTTTTACTCTATGTCCTATCTCCCTCTGTTTCCGCAGGTCTTCCTCTCCCCTTTCCTCCCCTCCACCCTGCTCTGTGGCCCGTGGCTCTTTTTTTTGCCGGGGTTGCCCTCTCTCCCTCTCACAAACCTTGGCCTCCTGCATTCTAATGTAGTCCTGGTTTAATCTTCTTACTCTTACACCTCCTCTCTCCTCCTCCACCTCCTACCTAACAGTACCTGTTCCCTGCAAGCCTCTCTGTAGTTCCTCCCACCCCTGACCCCTTCCCCCAAATTAGCAAGCATCACAGTCTCTCCCATCACAGTTAAAATGTTTGCTACATCTTGATGCTACCAAACATGCTGCATGTTTCTGGTCATTCTTAGTATAATTAAACGTGTTAGAGTGTATGTACACTATGTAACTTTAAGTAAGATTTCCCACACACTGCTCCTTTAAATAGTGCATTCCAAACATTAAATAATACTTGATTGGCAGTATTTGTAGTTCTGACATTATTTGCAAACTCCTAAAAGGACAGGCAGTGGGCGTCAACATTTCCCAAAGTGTCACAACAACTAAATTAAAGAAACGCAAGACTGCACACGAAAAGGTCTAGGCAGTAATGTCACATTTGAAAATATATTTTAAATTACTGGATTCATCACAGCTGGTAAATGAACTAAATACAACTAATTGAATTACTTCATACAGTATACTGCTGCTCGATATCTTGAGCTATAAGCATAGTGTACATATTAGTAGATATATATTTTGTATATGCTTATAATCTGAATAGGTAAAGTAACTAGTAACTAATTGTGTTATATAAATGTAGTGGAGTAAAAGTACAATATTGGCTTCTAAATTGTAGACATGGGTGGAGGAATAGACAGCATTTGGCAAAAACGGTTACGCACAAATAACAACACTTTGTCTGTGCTTTAGTATAAGAGTATAACTAATTTAAGGAATATATGTCCAATTAAAAATATATACAGAAAATAGTGGCATTAGGAATGATTATATTTCAGAGCTCTCAGGTGAGGCTGTCTCTGCTTCATGTGTTTTCAGAACTGTATGAAAGAGAACACAAACAGCAGTGATCTCTGTCAAACCAATCTATTGTCTCTAACAAGGAGACAGTGTGGACTGTGCTGTGTAAGATTTTATGAAGCGATTCCCATACTTTAATCTCTGCCTTTATTTTTAAAATAATCATATTTTAATATAATTTGCAAAGGCAGGTCAAATAGAATTGTTCCATGTGTATTTCTGCAGCAGCAAGGTACCTAACACAGCCCGTCATTTACTTTTAGCTTTTAGTTTTGGACAATGATCCGTTTCCTGATTTTTATAGTCAATGTTTTGTCCATCAGAATGATCCCCATGATGAAAATATCAGAGTATATGTAACGGCTTCTCACTTCTTCCAGAACCTACTTTAACTGAAGCTCTTATAGTCCTTCACAAAAGCTGAAACCTGCTCAGCAACTGCCCGGCTTTAATCTGTCCTCCCTAACTCCCTCTACTTACCTTCCCTTTACTCTAAATCTACTTTACTTTACTTTACGCAAACTCATTATTTTATTAGGATAACTTTATTCTCATATTGTATAAATAACATGTATTTAGCTGATGAACAAAACATTGCTTCCTGTGTGGCTTAATGAGGGATGACTAAAGTTTGTTTTTCTTAATACGCTGTTGTTTGCAGGGAGAGAGGGGCAAGAAAGGCAACAGGGGGGCCAAAGGGGAAAAGGGAGACCAAGGAGCACCTGGATTAGATGCCCCCTGTCCGTTGGTATGTCAGTAGTGCAATGTGTATCCAAGAGGCAAAAGGAAGGAGGACTCAGAGTACAACATGGATCCTCAGGTTCCAAGTCAGCTTCCTTCTGCCTCTGGTCTTCTCTGTTCTAACCCCCCTCAGGGAGCGTTGGGTCCAAGGGTCCACTGAGCCTGGCCGAGATATGGGGAGATATGGGACTGTTGAAGTTGGTGAAACTGATGACTTTTGATCCATTAAGAAAGTTTCATTAGAGGTTATAGCCTGCAGGTGAAAATGACTTGGACTACAGCTTTGCCTGAGGAACATATTTTTTCCAGGAATGAGACAGACAGGAACCTGGCACTGATGATGATCAACAGAGACTAAAGTGCACTGTAACCCTGAACAGAGGATAGGTTGGAGTTCTGAACCCTGCCATACCATGTCTTTTATATCTGGCCCTAATAAGTGCAAATTGTACTTTAAATGAACCAGATGTGACAGTGAGCCAGGTTAATGCACTACCTGAATTGGTTAACCGCTGGCTCTATGTTTTCTACCTGTTGGGTCAAACTTGCAATGCAAAGAGAAGAAAGTTACTTTGAAAAATAACCCCAACCTGACCCGTGAATCTTCCCCTTTTCAGCCATGTATCTGTGACTGGGTCTGACCACAGAGTCTCTCACAGGGTCTTCTATTTATCAGACCTTACACCGGAAAGACATCCAGGTGGCAATAGTCAAAACAGAGCTTGAAACAATATCTGTACCCTGGTAGAGTTCTGCTTGGCATCAGAACTCTCGATCAAACCTTATCTTTACATTGTATTTAAAACATTACCATCATAATTTAAACCTGAAATCCTGTCAGTCCTCTCACTGAGCCCAGTTCCTGTCTGTCCCAGGTCTCCTGCATGCTCAGGAGACCTGCGTCCAGCCGGTGGCCAGCAGTGGAGATCTCCTCGCTGTCGAGCAGCAGAGGGCAACCCCCCCTCTGCTGCACAGAAGCTGCAGAACTGGCTTTAAATGGTTGATTTCACAAACAGGGTTTCCGTGGCTTTAAAGGGGAGAAAGGTGAACCGGGCTCCCCTGGCCTGGACGGGCTGGATGCCCCGTGCCCTGTGGTATGGTGCTCTCTCCCTTCCTTTTCTAAAGCATGCCTCACCTCAACCCTGGCTTTCTACTACTGAATTGAGTCGACTCACCCTGTGATAAGCCCTTTTCCCACTGACCTCCTGTAGAATTAACCTGTAATAACCTTTCTCTCTAAAAGCTGAATTTAGTTTAACTCAGGCTTTCAACTCCAACTTCCAGCTGCTCATGTTAAAGGTCCCATGTCATGGCCATTTCTACTGATCATAATTCCATTGTTGAATAGATACTACTGGAATACTAGAATATATATACATTGTTCAATGTTCCAAACTCACTTTGGTTTCTCATACAGCATCTCTGTATAGTATGTGTTTTCACTCTCTGTCCTAAACGCAACCCGGTATCACGGCAAGACGTGAATATGTGACGATTTACCATGCTGAGAAACGTGAAGATGTCAAGATTTCGTCCCTTCAAACGTGACAGTTACACGGTATTGTTAACCCATGTTAACCAGTGGAGAAATAACCGGAAATGCCAAGCAAATGCTACCCCGACGGTCGGTTGTTATTGTCAATATGAATATAAAAATGATTTATTTTGTAATAGTCACACTCGATTAAGCTGATTTTATGATTGCCCCTGCTGGTCGACACCTCTTTTAGCAGAAACAAAGGCTAAATTAATGTATTAAATCGATGTTAATCGATGCGTGTCGATGTGGAATTAACGGACGTGACGTCCTGCGATTGCGTTGCCAGGCAACAGCTTCGGTTCATGTTAATTTACAAACTCTTCAACTACAACCGTAGTTATATATTTAAAAACACGTTAGAAGGCCTCACGAAATACTTTAATGCAAATTCAAATGTAAATGTGAAGGAATGTGTGTATAACAAAATACATCGGTGACGAAACCGGAAACTGACTAGGCAAGATCCTCAGCTCGATGATTGGATGGTTTAGCCGCAATGCATGCTGGGATTTGGTGTTTATGTGATGTGAATTCTGAAAACGTTTTTTAAAAATAAAATAATACTTTATTCCGAGTGTGCTTGCTTTTCTCTTTGAAAGTCATCATATAACGGCATTGTAATACACGGTTCGGCTGCATTAAATATTACATATCTGCCGTAGTTCTCTATTTATAGAGCCCTGCTGAGAAGACTTCTAGACAAACAGGAGAACTGCCGCCAAAACTGAAAACGTGACGTGAATCATAAATATATAAGCAATTAAACAAAATCTTACATTTATTTTCACACAATACGTCTCCTTGCAGTATCAACACTAATTCGGCTGACTTTTATATTTTATCCAATTGGCTATATTTACACCATAACGGTGCAGAGCTGATAGAAAGGGACACCTGGTGGTAAAAGCACGTTATTGAATTGTATTATTTTATTATTAGATATTAATAGGAGGATGTGCAAAACAGACAAACTAATAAGGCTTAATTTAAACATTAAAGAGTACTAGGTTAAGGTCTTCTTTGAATAAGAAAAAAGCTTTGGGGGTATAGAAGAAGAATATGGAGGGATGAAACACTCTTTAATGGTCACACATGCAGAGCACACACACAGTGACATTTGTATCTACAGATAAATATTAAGCCTGACAAAGTACTTAACGTCTAATATATTGCTTTCCTGCAATGTTAACTGTTTAAGCATTTATTTGTTTATTATTTGTTTAATATTAAACTGATATTATACATATGTATTATACTCTTATAAGATGTATGTAGATAATATAAGAAATGTGCAGAATGACAGTTTAATGCTGGAGGTACACACACATATTGATAGATGTCTTATAATGAATGCACTGTTGAGGAACCTGCGACCTACATTTTTCATTCATTGCATAACTACACCGTAGGTGTGTATAATATGATATGTCAATAAACCTTAGCTTAGAAAATCTTGAAATCTTGAAAGGGGTGTGCAAACTAGTCATTATATACAGTCTTTAATTAACTATTAGTAGAGAACAATGAGTAATGAATATACTTTATAGGGATCCTATTAATATCTAATAATAAAATGGTAAAACTCAATAACGTTCTTCAACCACCAGGTGTCCCTTTCTATCAGCTCTGCACCGTTATGGGGTAAATACAGCCTATCTAACAATTGGATCAAATATAAAAGTTTGTTAGCAACCAATGACACAGTAATGACAAAAAGATGAGAATGCTGCGTGGGGTCTGGGTGCCGTGTTGGCGCGGCTCACTGCTGTGTGGAGCGAACAGTGTGAGCTCTATTACTGGTGTCGTTTCCTGGTTGCTGCGTGGGGTCTGCGAGACAGCGAGACATCGCGAAACTCAGCCTGAACTCAGCCTGAGCACCATGGACGCGGCAAGGGGGGGTGATGAGGGGGCTGCAGCACCCCCATCTGCGAGGCTCCACTAGCACCCGCACCCCGAAACGCGGTGCATCTACAGTGTAAGCACACCACAGTTTCACCGCTGCAAGGCTCCACTAGCACCCCCCCCCAGCACATCGCAGTTTCTCCGCTGAGAGAGTGTGTGTGAGTGTGTGTGAGGAGCTCCACGGATTGGTGCATTTGGACCAATGGGTCCATTTGGGTATGGTCACGTCACTGTACCCAGCAAGAAAAAGAAAATCTCCAACAAGGCGTTCTGGGGCAGCATAGACAGGTCTTTTCTGTGTTAGAGTTTTACTCACTACAGGGTGTACTTTGAGGGTTTGCGACTCTGCAGACATTAATAAAAAGCTTCATAACACACAAGGGGACGGGTAATAACCAGAAAAGCATGACATGGGACCTTTAACTCCAATAGCAGATCTATGATTGTTTATAATGCTACCAATAACACAACAATATAATCTAATTTCTAAATCCTTAAGATTGTTGTTTAAGTATCCTGGACCCTCTCACCGGAATACTTTGTTTCCCACTCCATCTCTTGCATGGAGCACCAGTTTTTTCTTCTTCAAGACATCAGAGTACCACAGGTGGTGAACAGCAGTATGAGACCGTTGTATTTGGTCAAAGCAAACCAGAGTCCTTTTATTAGTATGGAAGCATCATTGCTGCATGTTTTTTATTCCTTTTTTAATATGCTCTTAGCCTAACAAAGCCATCCTGCAGATTTAGTTTCTCACTACTCAGAGAAAATAGCCTTTTGTTGTGGCTTTTGTTTTCAATCGTCTTCAGTGGCGTTGTTATATGTACAAAAGTGGTGGGGCACAAACAACTTAGATGTCTATAATATATAAGCTTCTGCAGTGATGTGCAGTCAGGTTCATGGCTGGTGAGGCACTGGCACTGACTCTTCAGGTTTACAAATATTATATTTTGACCTAAATCAAAATATAATATTATTTTCAAAAGCTTTTTTAGTCTGAAGCTTCGATTAATTTTAAACAGACAGTTCAACAAAAGGATACCCAAAAAATGTAAATATTGAATTGTTCTCTCTTAGTAAGAGCTACGGTGGCCGGCAGGTGCAAACGCGGAACAACGGCCCAAAACGCATACATTAGCAGGAAACACCTGCAAATAATGAAATGAAAAACAAACAAACCCTGAAAACAAATACAACAGAAAAATGCTGCATTTACAGAAATTATGCAAACTAAATACAACACACAAACCCCGAGAACAAACGCAACAAAAAAACGCTGCACAATATGCAAAGTCCAAAGCACATACAAAAAAAAAACATTCCGGAAGTGCTCCAGGCCTCTAGGGGGCGCGCTACGTGGAACAGATTGATGTCTGACCAGACATAGAGAGAACGAACAAGAGTGATGGAAATTGGGAGGAAAGAAAGTTCATTTAAGTGGAGAAAGATATAAGAAGGTAAGTTTTGTTTTTATACATAGAGCGTCATATTTATATAGCTAGCGTTAGCGTGCCTAACTACTACACCAGCTGAGGAGAGGAGAGCTTCACGTGAAAAGAAGATAAAGTGAGGGAAGAACATTGTTAAAAGAGATGACAAATCAAGTGCAGGCAAATAACACGGGCCATAGTGAGTACCGCGGAAAAAGGACATTTGAATTCTTAGCAGTTTGTTTATGTGTATGTATTTGTGTATAGATGTTGCAACTATACAGAGCTTTAGCAATTGCCTGTAACTATGGTCATGCTAATAAAGCTATTGAATTGAGAGAGAAAGAGAGAGAGAGAAGTGACAACATGTGAAGAGGGACAAAGTATTACAGGAGAATAGTGTGCATTAGACCACACTTTGCCATGCTAAGGACCACCATATAGCATATATTTTTAATGATGAGTACATTATGATGGAAAATATGACAAATTAATCATACAGCTTAATACATTTTCTTAATATATATTTGTATTAATAATTAATAATCAGTTATTATTCTAAAAAAATATTGTATTTATCTTTTGTTGTCATTCATTACATTCATTGTGTCTTCTGTTATAAACATTCTTATCACAATATTAAACAGTACTAGAGAATGCAATTCCTGAAGAAATTGCTAGTGGGAATGCTTTATGCTGAAAAGCTGACGCTAAACTGCTATGCTGAAATGTAATGTGTAAGAAGAAAGTGAAGAATTTAGATTGAAATGACACATGAACACTGGGGGCTTGAATGTGTGATGAGAGAAGAAAATAAAGTAAAGAGGCTTGGAAAAGTATGAGAATATTTGAAGTGCAAACTTTTGAACTAACTTGATGGTGAATGATCCGTCGCCATGGCAACGGCATTTAATGACACCCCATAATACGCTTAGATGCGTTGATAGCTGCATCGTTACCAAACCTGTGAAGTTTTGGGGCGTTTGGAGCATTTTCACTGAAGTTATGAGAAAACCGTGTTTGATGGCGGGCATTGCGTTGCCATGGCAACGGCATTTGAAGAAATCTCAAAACTGTCCCGTATATGTCTTCACGGCTGGACTGTTAGCACACATGTGAAGTTTTAGCACTTTTTGACAATTTTCATAGGAGTTAAAGGGACATCGTGTTTTATTGCGAGGGATGCGTTTCCATGGAAACGGCATATGGTGAGATCTCAGATTTGGCGTAGAGCTGTTGAGGCATGGACCGGTGATATACAAGCGAAGATTGGGGGAAGATTGGACCGTGTCCATTGGACTTATAGCGACATCATGTTTTATGGCGAGGGACGTGTTTCCATGGAAACGACATATGGTGAGATCTCAGATTTGGCGTAGAGCTGTTGAGGCATGGACCGGTGATATACAAGTGAAGATTGGGGGACGATTGGACCGTGTCCATTGGACTTATAGCAACATCATGTTTTATGGCGAGGGATGCGTTTCCATGGAAACGGCATATGGTGAGATCTCAGATTTGGCATAGAGCTGTTGAGGCATGGACCAGTGATATACAAGTGAAGATTGGGGGACGATTGGACCGTGTCGATTGGACTTACAGCGACATCCTGTTTCATGGCGAGTTGTCTGTCGCCATGGCAACGGCATTTGATGACACCCCATACTACGCTTAGATGCGTTGATGGCTGCATCGTTACCAAACCTGTGAAGTTCTAGGCTGTTTGGAGTATTTTCACTGAAGTTATGAGAAAACCGTGTTTCAAGACGAGCATTGTGTTGCCATGGCAACGGCATTTGAAGAAATCTCAAAACTGTCCCGTAGATGTCTTCACGGCTGGACTGTTAGCACACTGCTATCTGAAGTCTGCTGCTCTGAGCATGTCAGTTGGAGTGATGACATCATCGTGTTCGATTACACAGGTGTTTATAATTGTGCTAACGAGCTCTGTAGAGATCAAAGGCTTCATTGTTCCGAATGAGAGATAAACCTCTTACATGTGAACGTTTTGTGGAAGAACCGTAACAGATATCTGTGAAATTTCAAAACGTGATGCATGTCAAGGAAGTTGAGTATCTGAAGTGTAATTTTTGTGTAGTCTCGGGTTAATAATGTGGCCTTTTTGGCAGTTTAACTAAAGGTTAACGGCTGCTGCCGTGAGGAAATATCTGCCTGAAATTACAATGGGGTTTAATGGAGTAATGTTGAACGTTTTTGTCACTTCATGCCCTCAAAAAGCATTTTGTTTAATTATTTTTTGCTTAATTATTTGTCATTTTTCAAGCTACGAGATGTTTTCCTACGTTTGTCATGATAAATTATGTCTCAGGAATGTAGGGTTTTGGAATTATGGCAGTTTAAAAAAATGAATGAATGAATGCGAATTTCAAGCTGTCCTCCACTCTAGCTGTGACATCACACACTCTAGTTAATGTTAAAATGTGAAGAAAACCTCTAAAACAAGGTCTGAACAATGTTTAAAAATGTGATGTATTATGGGATGTATCTCTGGAATTATGAAAGTTATGAATGAGAAAAGTAATAGCCATCGATTCCCGACCGAGCTGAAAGTTTTGATGTTTGAACGGAGTTTCTGCGATGTTCAATGCGGGAGGAGAAGCGCGACAAAATACAGGCGGAATAGTAATAAACTTTTCGTCCGTAGAAGAAAAGTTAGTTAATAACATCTAAAAAAATAAATAAAAAAAAGAATTCCCCTTTACCTCAAACTTTGGGTGACCCCCCTGGCGCCTCCTGGGGGCCCCCACTTTGAAAAACACTGCATTAGACATGCTCAAGAACAAATATAGAGAAGACATTCAAGGAGAGAGAGACTAAACACAGATTCAACGGTAAACATGATGTATCTTTCTATTTATTTAGCTAACCAATATTTAGACTATGTGTTTTTGATTGACTTGATTAAATGGATTTAATACATCAATGTATGTCTTTTCAGGCTGCCAGGTTTTGTCCTTTCTGTGGCCAACATCTGGGGACAGTTCAAGTGTTCTGTGGCTCCTGTGGCAACAGTGTTTACAGTAACGCGTTACAAAGTAGCACGTTACTGTAACGCAACTACTTTTTGCGGTAACTAATAGCGTTACTAGTTATCTATTCCCATTAATTAACGCCGTTATAGTTACTGTGATTTAAATGGGTGCGTTACTGTGTTACATTATGTGATGGAACTGAACCGAATCTCCCTGCGGATGTAACAGGTGAATACAGCGATGTCCTCTCACCATGGAGAAGTGAAAGTAACCAGAGAGGAGTGATGATTGGTTAACGCGGGGTAACATTTCAGGGTAAGCCAGTCAGAGACAGAGTTGGGCGGTTCTTGCCTAATGGGGAAAATGTAATACACATACACAAACACTTGCTAATGCTAACACACACACACACACACACAGCTGTCACTACCCAATCCGTACCCCTGCCCGATCTGTACTGCGCATGTGCGAGATGGTCCGCCATATTGGAGAACTACGGACGGCACCCCAAGAAGGACACTTGACACAGTGGCTTTTGGAAAATCACAAAAAGAAAACTTGAGAGAGATGAGTTATTGTTATTACAACGTGACTTCACTATTATTTAACAACTATTTTTATGCACATGTGGGGAGTTGTCTTTTCTCTTACTGTGCCACAGCACAACACAGACACTTGTGTTTTTATTGTTATTCTTTTTAAAGTAAAGTAACTTGTTACTAGTTACTTTTATAATTTAGTAACAAATAAAGTAACTAGTTACTTTTTGAGAGCAGTAACTAAAACTATTACTAGTTACTTTTTAAAAGTAACTTGCCCAACACTGTGTGGCAAACATGTACATTTTTTGGCAGAAGTTGAACACAACAGTAAGTTCATTTTTTTGTATTGTATCTGTTTCAAATGCAAGAAATAAGGATTCAACACACTACTCTGTTTAGAATACCAATTGGCAGATGCATACACTAGTTATTAGAATGAAGGACACATTTTTTCATTGTCTGTTTATGTGAAATATGTAGAAGCCATCATTAAATTGTAGACCAACGCATGATTAAATACACAAAACAGCTTATATTATACATTCATAATTGTGTATTAGTTCTATCTTTATAGAGAACATTATACATTTAGAATCAGATTTTGAGACAGTGAGCGGCTGGGAAAGTCACATCGCCATGGGGCACAAACAGTTGCTGACGTGATGTTTTCTTCGCATTCTCAGGCATTCCATAAGGAGGTTCAGGAACTCACGCTTTGGACCACCAGTGTCCATCTCATGAGAGGGGTCGAATGAGGCACCTTTGAAGCCGCGGATTGCTCCATCCTACACATTGGCTCTATTCATATTGAACCTGCTGCAAGATGTATTTGTTCTTTTTGCATAGAGTTCTGCAACAATGTGTGCCACAGTCAGGTGATCTGTGCTGAGAAAGACAAAGTGATGTATTGTAATATTAAATGATGAAGCTAGTAATAAGATTTACAGTAGAATAGACAAATTAAGTGGTAATAGTAACAATTAATACCTTTGCTCCATTTTGTCTTCTGGCTCAGAGTGGCTATCAATAATGATAAGTGCATACACATTTGTGTAGTTGCTGCAGTGAGAAGACAGTTGAATAATTACTTTCAAATACATAATATATGCATGACAGTCATATTTACAAAAGGATGTCGATCCTCTTCTTGTTTTTTTAATACATTGGGTTCTAAACTGATAACAGTACTTTTGTCATACTCCTGCACAATCCTTGTAAACATTTGAAATGGATGCAAGAAACAATATCTGATCTTTGAAAAATATTTGTGGGTGTTTTTTGTATCGTCTTCACTGAGATGTTGTGGGTGTCATTTGGAAATGTATGAAAGTATAATTGTTCTGCTTCCTGGCAATGTTACCCACTGTGATTGGAGGCTATACAAACAAACAAATGTAAAAATAAAGATACACACCACACAACTGTGTCACAATGCAACTGTCAACATTGTTTACCTATAGGAGTTGTTCTGACCCGGGGCAGACTGGACCTCTTCCTGGAATGGGGTTGGTGCTCCATCCTATTTTTACCCAGGAAATACGTGCACACACAGGTATTTATTGATTTCATGTTCACAAATTCAAACCTACATGGTATAATTACATTTTTAATTAGTCTTACCCGATCAGACGCTGGTTGTGGGTGCCTGAGAGGTCTGATAAAGGTAAACAACAAATATATTCAAACTACTGTACTGTTCAAACATTCTGCTTCTTGTGGCACAAAATAATATGTTGACAATGTTTTATTTGACCCTGGCAAACTGTTGTCCATTCGTGGAGTGCTCACTTTTGGAACATTTGGAATGTCCCACACCTGCATACACACAAATGACTGACTGAAATTAAATTAATTCACCTTAATTAAGAATAAATGCCACGATAAATCCAAACTGACCAAGGTACATTATATTGTTGACCGTCCTTTAACTCTCACATTAGGATTTACATTGGGGCACAATAAACCAACTCCTCTCTGCACCTATAATATATCTATATATTATAGGTGCAGAGAGGAGTTGGTTTATTGGACAGTTGGTTTATTGTATATATACGACAGTATATGATGTCAAGAGTTACATTTAGGTGCACAATGCTGTCTCTTGACTTGCAAGCACTTTTACCAGACAAGCTAACGCTAGCTGGGTAAATATGACGCTCTTTGTTTCTAAACAAAACTTACCTTCTTATATATTGACTTTCTTCACTTCGATCAACTCCGGCTTCAATTTGCAGCACTCTTGTTCATTCTCTCTATGTCTGGTCATACATCAATCTGTTCCACGTAGCGCGCTTCCTAGAGGCCTGGAGCACTTCCGGAATGTTTTTTGTATGTGTTTTAGGATTTGTATGTACTTTGGACTTTGCATATCATGCAGCGTTTTTTTGTTGCGTTTGTTTTCGGGGTTTGTGTGTTGTATTTAGTTTGCATAATTTCTGTAAATGCAACGTTTTTCTGTTGTATTTGTTTTCAGGATTTGTTTGTTTTTCATTTCAGGATTTGCAGCTGTTTCCTGCTAATGTATGCGTTTTTGGCCGTTGTTCCGCGTTTGCACCTGCCGGCCACCGTAAAGATCCCTTTTTCAACAAAATGGTGGTCTTACCTTGACTTGAAGATGAAGTCCATTTGCCTATCCTTCTGGACAAAAATCTCTATTACATTTTTGTAAAAGTCCTCCTTATCTTCTTGTAGTTTCAAAAGTCTATCATAAATCTAATCGATAGATTTATGATTAGAAAATTATAAAAGTAGGGTAGACAGGTGGATATTATCCGGCTGAACAAAATGTGCATTTATCTAACAGGTACGTTTCCCACAGATCTTATTTTGAGCTATTTTCTAAAATCCTATGGAGAAATCTCATTGATTTTTTGTGAAGGGAATCCATGCGCAGCTTACTTCCGGGTTTTAGGACGCGTCTCTCGTCTCCTCTTCACACACCACACTTTTCGCGGCACACGTACTTACAGCCAATCAGCTCTGAATGATGTGAGATGACGTATGGTGGGGATGGCAGCTCAGTGCCCCTATGGTCATTATTTTTTTGCCACACACATTAAATAGGACAATACTCTGAGCATGCGCAGTGTAGTTTTTACAGTCACCATTCACTTTGACAGTGAGAGGGAGGGGCATGATCGGGTTTTGTCCCACATGGCTCTAAACAGCTCAATAGGCACACATTGTAGACACTAATTAGAAGAACACAGACTAAAACAGCAATCTATAGACGAATCAGATGATTAAACATGATCTTAAAATATATTTTATATATTTTTTTGTTGTTGTTGTTGTTGTAATCATTATTTGTAATACTTTCTGCTGACACTAGGTGGGGCTGTGCCTCCCCCTAAGGACCAGCCAGTCACCACTAATCGTCTTTGACCGATGTGGAGATTGGTTCGTTAAATCACATTTGGAAACCACTCAGAAGGTTATACTAAAATCACCATGTTCCAGGTATTATCAGAGTGTCATCAAATCAGAAACCAGGAAATCTTCCGTTCACACAGCTTTAAGCAAGTTGTGAGAGTCATGTCCTATTTTAAACACTCCCCCTTACCTGTTTATTAATCCAAAATGCATCTTGTTATGCAGTAGTTGTTCCCAGTATGTCTCCAAAACAAATAAACAAAACAAGGATTGGCTTTGCAAGGCTAATGGAGAGGGTGAAGTGGTTACATTTGGTATTAGAAGATAACTGATCAGGGTTCAGAAATCTGTTTAAGGAAACTCTTTATTTCTGATTGTACACAGGTAAGGTTATGTTTAACACATATTCATGTCTTTGTAAATGGTAGTGTGGATCCGCTGCATCATTACTGAACTGCATGAAATCATCTTTCATAGTGTTGGTGGACTGTTGCATAGAACCGGCAGCCTGGTGTTTACACTAGTGTGTTTTTGGGTCATTTGTTGTCACCCTCTACCTTAAGTGGTGAGGATGGTTAAGTGATTTCTCAAGGATTAAAACATTCAAATATATTTTTAATTAAAGAGACTACCAATGGTTGTATTTATTCTCACAATCATGAATTCTTTCTTTGAATGTATTTAAGAGTTGTGAAGTTCTGAATGTTTAACCAACACAAAGGTTTCTTTCAATGGAATCTTTCATGTTCCTTAAGAGAAACACACTTCTCTCAATATAACCCCATCATCTGTGAAGTCTTTATTCTGTCAATTTAATGTGGCAAATACCTGAACCGTAAAATCAATATACTGTGTCACTGGTTGTCATTGCAATTTAGAATCAAACACGGCACCATAGTCTCCAAATGTATCTTAAATGTACCCAAAATATTAAAGTCCGCTGATTTTAAATTATAAATATGTTATCCAGGTTAACCAAATTGTTACTTTTAGATAGATAGATAGTTAAATGAAACAAAAACTATTACGATAAATACTTTTTTACAACAATTATTCTCTCTACAAAATTAATCAAAATCAGCCCACAGAGTACACATATTGTCATTTTCTGGTTAATACTGCCGTTTTAGTCCTGAAAAAAACACTCTTCAAATTGTTCAAATGAACTATTATCCACATTAACATTCATGCTAATTAACACACCTTATGCTAATTGTTCAAATTGCCCCGCAGGTTAGTATCAGGCAGTTTTTATGTGCTGGAGACCTTACTATACATTTCTAACATTAACCTTAGGGTACTTAACATTTCCGGGTTCATAGGACTCTGTGAAATGGCAACTAGACTAAAAGAGATTTTGGAAGCAAAAAAAGCAGAAAGAGCCACTAGAACATGGGAAATATATGTCACTTTGGAAATTCGGACCATGGCACATACGATGCATATGCAGAAACAGAACAGGACTCTCCTACAGAACCTGGATGACCCAAATAATACATTTTAGCACTTTGCTACTTACCCTAGCGAATACTGATTTTTGTTTTGCATCATTGTAAGCATTGTGGCTTCAGGCATGCAGAGCCTTGACTGTTCCGCAGTGCTTGTTGTTAACTTCATCCGTCTGTCTTTGTTCAGGGAGACGATGGCTTACCTGTACCAGGATGTTGGAATAAAGTAAGTTTGAGTTTGAGTCTCCCACTGTCTGCTGACTTCACCATGAACTGAGTTTGAACTAACATTTCATTTGCATTTTGCTTTTTCCTTGCAGTGACGATAACTTTGGAATGGCTTGTGTGATTGTACATAGGATATTTATTTTTTTACTTTTCCCTATTCTGTTATACAAGGGGGAAAAAAATGGAATCCTAAAAATATATGGCAACATTTTTGTATAGATTGTTTATTTTAATACGTATGACTGTTTATGTATTGGATTTTTATATCTATGTGTTATTTTAATACCGGATTGGACAAGGAAGGATAAGAATGTGTCAACAGATGCATGATATTTGTGCATAATGTGAAGTGGATAATGCTTATTAACTTATTGTGTTTTTTCGTTGTAACAGACCATGCTGCACTAAGTTGTGGGGCTGAAAATATGTAGTTTTAGTGTTCTGAAAGTCTTAGCTGAGCTCTCCTCCGTGTGATGAAGTGTAGGAGACAAACAGTTTCAGTTGGAACATATGTTCACACGGTGACAGAGAGATAAAGATATCAAAAGCATCAGGGTAACAGTTTCATAACCAAAGGATTCTAAAGTGATCCAAATCATCACAGCTGCATATGTAGAAACTGATCGTGTTATACATCGTACATTACAACAGATTTTATTTAACGCTGAGGATGTAAACCTGCCTTCATTGGAAACAAATGCTAACCATGTAGCATAGTACTATTTTTATAATATTACACATTTTGCCTATAATAAACTATACATCATAGTGTTACCTATGGGATTGGTGTTATGGGGGGACCCCTCAGTGACAAAAGGCAACATATGAACACCAATCAGAGGATCCTAAATATAATCAGTGTATCCCTGAGCCAGGCTGCAGTGAGGCCTGCTGTATACACAATCACTCATTACTTATTACCTTACATGCGACACACAATTACATTTCACGCTCGACATATGTTTACATTAGGGGGAGGTTTATTTTGTATTACACGAACACATAATTTCCCAGAGATCATTCTGAACAATTGTAGTAGCGTACGGATTCCTGGTCTAAAACAATGAACGATTCAACATATTTGGAGTTAATTCCAAAAATGATCTGAGACATCTGCATCGGATAAAAATGATCTGATTTGAAATATTGTAGACGATCAGTTTGCGCTTAACATGTTTAAAGCCAGTGCTTGTGTCCCGGAGGAGAGTGTCAACAAAGATCTTTGAATCATCTGAAGCTTTAAAGTTCAGGCTTAAGCATCCTGAGCAGTGAAAGGAAAGCAGAAGCTCCATGTACGCTTCATGTTCTCCTTCTGATTTCACTTCATTGTAAATAGCTTTGCCAAATGTTAAGGACAGCCGCTTCCTGCTTTATGGTTGTCATGCTCTGTGTTTAGCTACAGTGTTTGTAGTGTGTGTTTGCGTGTCTTCTAATCTGAGGCTCAGTATACACTGAAAAAAGTGAAACATTGACTTTAACTAAATGTATTATGTCAACAGATTTCACATAACTGTATTAGGTTAGGTCCTTAGGTTTTGTATTTGAACGTAATATTTCAACTAACCTAATACAGTTAAGTAAACTCTCCTTACATAATACATTTCATTAAATTCAACGTTTGGGTTTCTTCAGCGTATACAGCCGTATTGTTGGAGGGAAATGTTGCTGCTCACCAAAGGCATGCTGCTGTGATCATCACATGTATTTGATCCCTTTATGAAGAAAGCTGTAACCTTCCTGACATGGAAATGTGTTTATTTAAATCAACTGTAGGACATGTATTCAGCAGTGTGTGTTCTGCAGTAGCTGTGTTCATTAAGCTAACCTCATTAACTCCACGAGTCACTCAGTGTTGAAGAACTGGAGGAGAGGACCTGGTCCAGTGTGTGCTGCTCCCTCACAGCTCCGTGTGTGTCTGCCTGGTTTGATGTTGCCATGGGAGATTGTTGTTGGCAAAACAATATTCACAGTGTCATGTTGCTGCACCATACCTCGCATTAACCAGGTCACTAGCTGGCCTTCATTTACCTGTCATACTGATCATAAATACTCCATATATGTTCTGAAATGTTCAAAGTATTGATTCTGTTCAGCATGACCGTCATAATTAAATATACATTTCTGAGGATTTTGGCTTTGTTTCTAAAACATTTCTCATACCAAATAATGTATGGAGGCAGGACAGTGCATCTACATATACTCTGGTCCTTTCCTACAGGTCCAAGCACTTCAGAAAAGGAATTTAAAAACATAGACAAATGAATTCAAATGAGGCTGTTGCTCTGCTTTGATCTTAGTTGCCGTTCAAGGTTTCAGACGTGTTTAAACCTGTGTTGTCTGGAACAGAACCGTGTGGTCTCTTAAACTGCACCTGTGGTTCAGTCTTAGCAAGTTAGTTAAACCTATTGCTGAGCTGGTTTAACTCCCGTTTAATGTCAAACAAGTTTACAGACACACTCTCTAAAAGAGATTTCATTTTTAGGAAATGGTAGGACTTGAGTAGACAGATTAAGTTACTCAGAGGTGCATTTAGCCTAAAGCTGTTCAAATATAACCCTTAGTAGCAGATCTTCAGAAACTGTCATGTGAAGGGAGGCCTTCTGCCTTTACAGAGAGTATTCTGACTGCATACAGTCTAAAGATGGCTGCTCGCATAGTCCTGACCCTGTCCATACATTATCACAAAGGATGTGTCTGTCCCTTACAGCATGGGTTGTGTGCTGTGGTTTTGTTTCAGCTTTTTAATGATGATAACATTAATATGTTTGAATGAAGAGGTAAGATACACTTTTAGAAAAGGCTGTCTAGATGTCCAGTGCAAAGCAGAGGGTTTTTTCTGATAACAATGAACACATTGACAAAGTTCCTCCAGCAGAGGTGAAACCCACAGAGGAGTGAGGAAATGTTCAGTCTGAGTGTGAAAAAACACTCACTACTGATCTATTTAAAGAATACATGACTCACTGATCTATTGGCTACGACTAAAAGCAGACTGCTGTTTCCTCAAACCTGCCAACATCTTTTCTCAGTTGTCCTTTCAAGTTCTTTTTAGACCCCTGTGCCATTTTTAAGCTTTTCACAGTCATTCAGGGTTTTTCCACTTAGGCAGTATGATGTAAACTCCTGTCTGTCTTAGAACAATCTGTTTAAAACAGTACCCTGACAAAAATGGTTAAAGATTAACGTTGATATGAATATAATCCCAATGTATTTGTTGTGGGAAACACTAGAGACCTGCTGCTCATCAGAGTTGGAAGATTTACTTTAATAATGTATTCTGGGACAATGTCTGCAGTAGATGCATGTTAAACTATTGAATCAGTATTCAATCTAAGTAACGCAATATAAAGGAAGTATAACCTAATAAAAATAAAATAAATATCAATAAGAGGTTTAAATGAGGCCTCTAGACTAGGAAACCAGAATAGTTTAGTTTACAAATGCAGTTTTAGTTTAATACATTGATTAAACACATCATGTTTGTTTAACAAATCAGGTGTCAAACGACTGCATTCAAAAAAGAAAGTTGAAATAATCAAGAATGGGAGCCACTGTTTCAGCTTGCTTTAGGGACATGAAACCAATCGTCAACACAAGGTTCAGTTAATTAGATAATCTTGTGTGGTGTCCCTATAATGTTGTTAAAACAGTTTGCAGACAAAAGATGATAAATGATTGTCACATGAATGTAGTCACAAACATATTCACTGTGGAGTTCTGTTGTATCCACTCTCGCCTGGCAACAGACTTATCAACCAAACCACCCAGGCAGGATGAAGATAACTTGATCAAAATGTTTCACATCAGGAACAAGGACAGCTAGTGTTGTAGTACAGTGAGAAAGCTGTTGACTCCCTTACTAACGAGGATGTGTGCTCACAGAGAGACCTGACAGTCACTAGTTTACTTTAATTTAGTTTATTTGTTTATAGTGTCGTGATCAAGTCACCTCAGATATTTAAATACTTTCATATCAGACAATAGAGAGGAGAGGGTTCTGGGGGTTTACCATTAGGTCACGTGAGGTAAAAGGACAAAAGGGTTAAAACTATGAAGACATTTAAATGTCAATAAGAAAATTATACTCAAAAAGAAACTCTGGAAATGCACTGGGCATTAAAGGCTAAAAATAAGTAAAATGTAATGGATGACTCATTCTAATATCCCTGATGATGTTGCCTGTGCTTCTGAAGTGAATAAACCGTGTTCACACGTGTGTTTAAAGGGTCAACATCCTTTCCAACTGGCTAAGAAGTAGTCCTTCCGGACACTGTCTCCATGACGCCACAGAAAGAGAACGCCAAAGACATTTGGAGATATCGTTGAGTTTTTACCCAAACCTGGAGTTGGCATTAAAGCGTGTTTCCAGGGGTCCGGACACGGGGCCGGTCCCACAGAAGCTCCGGGGCAGGGGTGAGCTCACTTCAATAGACTGAGAGGAGAGGCCATCTTTATTTACTGATGAAGGCTCTGTGGACAGCTTCTCAGCCACAGGGAGACACTGTCCCTACTCATGTGTTTCTTTACTGCCTACACTTTGATCTATTTAACTCCTAGTGAAGCGAGCATGGACACTTTAGCAAACGCTGTTTGATGTGACGTCAATACTGTAACTGTGATAAAGAATTCAGAGCAACTCACAGAGCAGGTGGATGTCTTTCCAAGAAAAACAAAGGGAGACCCTCATGATGATTCCTTCTTCATATTATCTGACTCACTGCCTTTTCAAAAATCCCTTTTCATGCAGCTATGTTGTTGTGTGTGAATGGTGTGGCTGTATAGGAAGTAATTTGAAACCAGCATCACACATCATGCTTGGCACATAGATGATAATCCTTTCTTTTTTGTATCTATTGAGGTGTTTCTATGATTTAATGCTGTAAAAAGTATTGTACAACATAAGACGAAGGATTGTATGTATAAAGGCACTCTTTGTAAATAGATTGCATTGATGAAACGCATTCATGATTTTCCATACAAAATTAGCATCAACATTTTAAAAGGGTCGTTTTCTTATGCTGAATATGTACAGATGATTGGGACAAAAAAGGAACTATTCTCACATTTGCATGCTCCACAAATCCAGTTTCCTTGCAAAACATTTTTTTTCCGCATGCATATACAGTGTTATTAATTCATCAAATTAGTTATTAACATCATCTTTTGGTTTGTAACTGAAAATAAATGGGAATTAATTAAAAAATAAAACAAAAAAACTAGGTTCGATTAAAAAAATTCATCTAATTAATTAGAGGCTTTGTAATTAATTAATCGAAATTAATCGCATTTTTAATCACATATAAATATTTGACCTGAGAACAGTGAGAAGCAATTTTTTTCACATGGATTTTAGTATACCATTGAATAATGACTGAATACATAAGCTTAAGCAACAAAACATTGTTTATTTTTTTCAAGGTGGTACTTAACCAAGACCAACAGAAAAGTGCAATTTTTGTCATAAAGTGTAGCAATAGCATATTTAGGAATATAGTACATTTCAGAGATTCATGTAGCCTATAGGTAGGTAGACCTTCTGTAAACTATAACACTTTGTTTTTTAAGTAAAACACAATACTTTCAAATACATTCAGAACATTGGAAACCCTGACTATTAGAAAACATCTCTCTGATGCTTCAGAGGCCATAACAGACTTTGTTGATTTACCAACAGTTGATTTAAAAATGGGTGTGGGTCCTTGTACTCCGAGTCGGGCTAACGTCCATGCTAGCTTCCACGCTAGCTGCTATATGTTTTGCATTGAGGTGATACTTGAGGCTTGATGTGCTGCGGTGATATGCAAATTACTTTTTGCATAATTTGCAAACAACCGTGCTCTTATTGACGCTTCCATCCGTCCGTTTTTAAAACAAAATGTCCCATCCACGGGGCCAACCAAAGCGGTCTCATCAGCTTCTTCGTTCACGTTTGACTATTGTTCACTGTGGTTTGTTGTTGTCTGAAGTCATGAACGTTAGTTGGTGCTCCAGTATAATCGGTACCCCTGAAACTCATCCAGTGAGAAACGTTCTGCGGTGCAAAAATAAGTGCGATTAAAACGCGTTAATTTTTGTGTAATTAATTAATCTTAATTAACGCGTTAAAGTCCCGGCCCTTAAAAAAACACAATTATCAGAATATTTGAACAGCTGTTACTGTACATAATAATGCAAATATCTAAAAATGCCCTTTGTCAGTGTGTCACACTTTGCAGTTTCATTGAAAATTAAATGTACAGAAGCATTCCTTATGTCATATTGACAGCTGTAAACAGACCTGGGTCAAAATGGTGATTTTCAATACCTTTCATGTTTTTCCAGTTTTTGAAATAGTAGATTTTATTAAAAAGTTCCGGTAGAATTGCTCATTTATTGTGGTTTTTACTAACATTTCTGTCAGGCAATATGGAAATTATATAACTTATTTCAAAGGTACACCTTTTTTCTCTACAGCCCTCTCCACTCCCATCCCTGCACCCTCATTACATCAGAGGAGAAGGGAGAGGGTGTTGTTTGTGATTTCTGTTTTAACCTTCACATTTCTATTTTGCACAAATATGGAAACTAACACTCAGCCACTTGTTCATTTGCTTTATTCACTTGGTTTGCTCTTTCCTAAAGTTCTATATAGCTGATTGTAACAGTGTGCTCATGTGGAATACAAGGCAAACAAAGCAGGAATCACCACGTTGTTGTGCATGCATTTTGGTTTCCAAATATACGTTTTATGTAAATTAGTTTTGATTAACATTGTGCAACAGGTTGTGAACCAGTGCATGCTAGCAAAGGCATTATTTGACAGGTGCACTGTGTTTATTCCTTCACTTGATGAGTTATTCAGGTATGCCAAAACAGACACAGGTATTACAAAATTGTCATAGATGAAGTGAAGGCCATATGTCTGAAGATGAGGTTTGTGTTCGCTAATTTCTGTATTCAACGTTCAGACTCTGAACGTTGAATACAGAAATTAGCATTTTAATGCTCTGAACTTCAGAGCATTAAAATAGCAGCAACCAACTATTTCCCATGTAAAAATAATGTGTAGTAATATCTACCTGAGCAGAGGTTCAAGTTGTAATCCAGCTTCTCTTAGTTTTTTAACGTAGCTGGGCACGTTAGGGCTGATACTGTGTTTAGCTAGCTAATGGCCTCCACCCTGTACTGTGCTCATTTGTTGGCTTCTACTGATAACACATTTGGCATAGAACCGTCTGATGAGGAAGTCTCTACCCTCCATACTGTCTAAAATGTCTGATTGTAGGATTTACTCTCCTAAATGTGTCCATTTTGAATCACTTATTAAGAAATGTGGGTGACAGAGGTCTGGCCAGAAGGCCATTACCTTCTTTAGTGGAGCACCTCAGAGTGCATCATTCACTGTAAAGGCAAAGCGAGCCAACATGAATGACTTTACTCAAAAAGCTATACATGACTTGGTGTGTTTTACCATGCCTGACAGTGCTCTTCAAGTGAAGAGTAAACTCATTCTGCATTTTATTTACAGCAGCAGTCCTTTATTTAGGTCACACTGTTTGCATTTCATTTTGGAATATAAATAAATATTAATACATTTTTTAAAAGGTGCTCATAAAGGCAGTTAACCTGCTTCATGTTGATCAAAGTTGTGATGATGTATTGATGTATGATATGTTTCAGTTTGATATTATTTTCTTGTCAGATTCAAACTATAACTCAGAATGGATACGAGGGCATTATAGAGAATTTGCATACAATTTTTTTCATCGTTTTCCATCAGTAATGGAACATAGATATACTGTACATTTCATGTTATTTCACACATTCAAGAGGAATCTGCAGAGTGAGACAGCATTCAGTGGAGATGTATCAGTTTGTTTCCAATGTGACTTCCAGCCACAGTTGAGACATGCTGATTGGCTGTTAGTTACAGGATGTTTGTGCGGTTATGGTATTGTTTTTGTTTTCCAAAATATTTTATTTTTACTTTTTATTATCCAATCATTGGCAGCTGTCCTCACTGATTGCCAAACAGATTCCCTGTTCAGTACCTGTAAACATTTTAGGCAATTTGTCACTGACTCAGAATAAACAAACTATTGTAAATGGAACCAGTCGTTTTGTTGTTATGCTGCATGCATATGTTTTGTGGTTAGCTGTTACGTGTTTCCTTTTTTAACAATGCTTTTGACCTGACACAAAACTGCCATACATGTCGTCAGTGTTGGACAATTCAAACAATCCTGGTTAAATGTGTTTTCAACATCCAGTGCCAACATGTTGAAATGTACTTTTTTGCAATATTGCCATGTTCATTACTTTACACCCCAAGCAGCAATGATTGCCGCCACAGTAATAACATTTTGGTTTGGTTTCAGATTTAGAATAACTCTGTAATAATCTATTTTACACACAATCAACAAACGTCTCTCTCAAACGCTTGGACTATTTTACCAACCTGTGGTGTGTAAAGATTAGACCCTCCAGAAAAACGCGGGCAAAAATCCTTGATTATGCGATTAAACATGCGGGGTTTTTATGTGATTTTATGAAATTGCGGGATGTTGCGAAATATGCGGAAAGTTGCTAAATATGCTAAATATGCGGGGAAAAAGAATAACAATTTTTTTAAATATTGGGCTGCCTTATTTATTCTCTCTCACACACAAACTGCCACTAACGTTAAACCCCTTTAGGCCTACTATTCAATTAAACACATTCAATGTTTATTTATTGTAAAAGCAATTGGGTTTTTTTAATCTCACACACACACACACACCCCCCCCCCCCCCCCCCCCACACACACACACACACACACACACGCACACACACACACTTCTCCGCCTCATTCCGTTTTCATTTACTCGTTCGTTATCTGACCAGCTTCAATCTTGTAGGCTACTCACTTCGTTTCTTGTAGCCCTCGAAAGGGTTTTGGAGGTTGATGCCTCGCTGAACGTGAGTTGTTTGGCTTTTGTTATCCGCAGCAGCAGAAAGCATTTTCGAATGTTTGAATGAATGAAAGTGGGTCGTCCCCGTCGATTTTCTCTTATGTTCCAACACACAGTTGCACGGGGTGCAGAATAGTTTTCCCCCACTTTTTGCCCGGTCTTTAGTAGAAATGTTCGTCGGTAAATGAGATGGATTAGATTTGTTCATCTTGGTGTTTCCTCTATCGTGTGAGCTCCACACGTTCACTCTATACAGTGTTGTTTACATGCTGTGATGCGCGAGCTGATGACGTCACGTCAAGACGAGTCAAGCTTTTTTTCCCTCAACTTTGTGTGGAAAAATGCGGGGATTATGCGGCCTTTCGATAAATATGCGGCCTTTTAAAAATCTGCGCCATTTTGCTGATTATGCGGTAAATTCTGCGATCGCAGAATCGCGTTTTTCTGGAGGGTCTAAAAGATAGTTGGATACTTCACAAATTGAATTTCTCCACAAATGTGAATACAATGTTAACTGCTGAGAGATATGGTTTTAAGATCTCTCATCATTTCTTCTCACAGAACATTAACCTGTTGATTTTCTTTCAGCAAAATAATTGACACCTTTCACTCTGACTCTCTCACAAACTTGGCTTACTTCCAATTAAATCTGACTCTATTTAACCTTACTCCTTGATTTCAACCTCAAAATAACAAACATGCTTATTTTTCAGATACATTTATCAGATCTCAATATCTGTTAGAAAACGTTAAATCATGTTTTAAAAAGCAGATACCATCGCTCACTGAAAATATTAAACATAGATTTGAATTAAATGTATTAGGTCAAAAAGTTTCACATAACTGTATTAGGTTAGTTGGAAGCAATAATATGAAGTTATACCTAGAAAATGTTATTTAAACTTAATATTATTGCTTTCAACTAACCTAATACATTTATGTGAAATCTGTTGACACAATACATTTAATTAAAGTCAACGCTTCAGTTCTGTCAGTGATCCACTCTCACTCTCACTACCACTGCTGTTTGTTCTGTTCCGTTTTTTCAGCTTTTACCAACACAGTCTCACAAAAAAACGTGACATGGCTACAACATTTGTTCCTATTCCTTTCTAATGACCAGTGTCCATGTCACGTGATCGCAAACTTTCCCAGCGTGAGAAAAAAACCTTGGCAGGCACCCAACTTATTTTTAGTGAAAAATCCCAAATTGTAGGATAGTTTGGCCGTTATAATGCTTTTTGATTAGATTTCTAGCGAGAAGTGTATTTAGTACTTTAAAATCCACGTCCAGTGGATGTGTAGGATCTAGTTTGATAGATATTACAAAGATGATGTGAGGCCTCGCCAGGAGAACGTGTATATAGGCTACTACGTATTTAACTATAGAGGTTGCTCTGCGCGCACCCCCTGAAATTGTGAGATTGATACATCTTTCCCCCTCTTCATTTCTATTGACCAACGTCCATGTCAAGTCATCGCCAACTCTCACGGGGTGAAAACAGAATTTCCGGTCTCAGCGTTTTCATAGTAACTAAGATGGTTGATAGGGACCGGACGTATTCCCCTCACTGTAGAAGGATTTTACAGTGATATGATATCTGAAGTACTCATCAACTAAAAACCCCAGTTTGTCCTTGTTAATCACACAACATTCATTGGTTTAAATTGTGTACAATATTTTTGTGTTTTTCCCCTTTAGATTCTGAGAAACACATTTTTTCAGAGTTTTAAAAAGCCGAAAACATAACACTACCCATAATCCGCAGCTATCATTGAAGCTCGCTGATTAGATGTTTTAGACGCAATGCACATTGGGATATGGTGTTCATATGATAAGAAATACAAATGAAGAATTCAAAAGAAAATAATACTTTATTACGCGTGTGCCTGCTTTTGTCTTTGGAAGTCATCACATAAATGCATTGCAAAACACGGTTCGGCTGCATTGAATATTACACATCTGCTGTAGTTCTTTATTTATATGGTCCTGATAAAAATATTTTGAATGCAAAGAAAATCAATAATATCTTTAAAAACTACAACTCCCATTATATCAGCTCTGCACTTGTATGCAAAACGACACCATATTTTGTAGTTTGTTTTTGGTATGCAAAAACGTGTAAAATATAGCCTATCTATCGATTTGATCAGGGCTCTATAAATATCCCAGTATCCCATTTCCACCACTGAGCCCTTACTCTCCACCTTATGCTTAAATAAAGTTTGGGTAGCACTTTATATTAAGGTACACAAATTAACCATCAACTTGTTGTTAATTAACATGCATATTAGCAGTATATTGGCTCTTTATTAGTCATTATAAAACACTTAGTAATGCCTTATTCTACATGACCATATTCTACAAGTAATAAGCCATTAGTTGAGAGTTTTTCCTCAATAACCCTCTAATAAGTGCTTATTTATTGCAAGTAAGGAAGTTGTTGTACATGAGTTTTGGTCTTAATATGCTCTGCTCAATATGAGCCTAATAAGGCAGTTGTATCACAAGAATAGTAATAATCCCATAATAACACTTAACAAATATGATCTATTCTTATGTAACAAGACATGAAACTATAAGTGTAAATAACTCAAAATTAGGTATTTATATCTAAGAATATGTTTTGGGGTATTGACAGTTCAGCTACCAATAGAGAGGCGAAGTCCCTCCCCTTCCGGGAGCCTCCATGAGACCTTATTTCGGAAAAATTATACATTGAAGTCAATGGGGAGCAGGGGCGGATCTAGAAAAATATTCATGGGGTGGCAAGAGGGTGGCAGGAGAATTTCAGGGGTGGCATCCCCTGGCAGAAGTATATGCTTATTTAACCGCAGTCATATCAATCAATGTTAACTTGGAAAGCCACAATATTGTTATTTTAACTCAATATCATTAGGTGACATTATTGTGGCCCATCAGTAAAGCCATAAATATAAATATATAAGGTGGCAGACATAATTTAATGAATTTTAACTGAATGAGTTGGTTTCACTCTTAGACCAGCAGGGGTACCAAATCTATGCAGACTGCTGCAATAAGTACATGAATTAACTGTCTCATCGATGTGTGTCTGTATGAATATGATAATATCAACAATCATATTATTCCTATCAGCTGTCAATCACTGTTATGATTCACATATTCAGTGTTATTATTAAATACATTATAATTTTTGGAGGAGTTAATGATGAATGTTCCTCAAGATGCTTGCTCACCCTCCTTCAAATTTGAAAGACAAATAATTACTATCATAAAAGAACAGTTCAGCGCCCCACAACTTCATTGCATACACTTACAACCTTGACTTTACATCAGAAAGAACAAACATTAAAGAAGTGACTAACTGCATCAATTAGGGTTAAAAAAAAATGTGTATTCAGCTAAAACATATACATCGCTGCATTTATTATCCAGTGGAAAGTCCTTACCTACTGGCCTAGTTAAATCAAAGTGGTTATTGGGAGTATTTTTGTTGGGTAATCTATAGTAGGGCTAACCCATAGAGTGGTGTGGCTCAAGTCAGTATTTGCAATCTAATTACATACACGCTACATTGCCCCCCTTGACAGTGAAGCGCCACGCATGAGGTTTCGATTATTTCTCAATCCAAATTGAACTGTATGAAATAAAAAGGCACATTTGTCTTGTAATAAAAAGGGCGACCCGGATCATTTCCTGCTTGCTGCGGGGGATCTGCGAGACGGCGAGAAATCGCGAATGGACGCGAGAAGGGGGTGGTGCTGAGGGGGCTCACCTGCGAGGCTCCACTAGCACCCCCCCCCCCCCTCACAGTTTTGCCGGGGATATCGCGAAGAGACCGGAGCTTGCTTGCGCGCCTATCCGGATGCTGTTCTGGTCTGGGAAAATGGCCCATATCGTGATTCTGCTATGCCTGTTAGCTATTTTTGGACAATGAGAAGTTCTTTTGTCATCCTGAGAAGTCGACTGGATTCAGGTCTGTTCTACCGCCCGCAGTGGACATCCCCTGTAAAGGTTTGGATGTGTTACACAAACAATTACTGGTTGCCTTGTCACAGACATTCAGTTCGACAAATGTTTGTCTTTCTCACTTGCCTGCTATGATGGTTCTTCAAGACTGCTTCTTGAGCTCAAATCTCACTTTCGCGGAGTTTGCTGGTGACTTTAAAGCAGATGACAATGTATGTGTTAAGAGGAAAAGGTGCTTGTTTTTTTTGTTATTATTACTATCAGGGAATGTACAACTAAACCCTGGACCGCCCAGCAGCAGTAGTAGTCAGATAGCTACTCCTGCTGATTTTAATTCTAGATCTGGGTTGGGATTCATTCACTTAAATGTGCGCAGTCTGTTACCTAAGTTAGATTTTGTCCGCATTTGGGCGAGCTCGACTGATGCTGATGTCATTATCTTATCAGCAACGTGGCTAGATAAATCTATTTTGGCCTCTGACATCTACTTAAATGGTTATAGTACCGACCGTCCTTAAAAAGGTGGTGGCGTTGCCATTTATGTGAAAAATAAGTTTTGTGTTACCAAGATGGTTTCTAAATCTATTAGTAAACAACTAGAATGTTTAGCCTTAAATATCGAAGTGGCAAAGGGTCAACAGGTCATGGTGGTGGGCTGCTACAGACCCCCCTCAGCTGTCAGGGACTCTTTATCTTCTTTGGCAAAACGTTTATCTCAACTTGACTACAAGGAAATAGTGCTGCTTGGTGATTTTAATTGGGTCTGGTTAACTTCTGTGTCAGAGGATTTTAAAAACCTTTGTATCCCTCTGAATGTTACTCAGATTATACAGCCCTACTCGCCCTAAAATTAAGTCCCCTAATAAATCCTCCCTAATTGATCTCATTTTAACTAATGTTCCCCATAAATACTCATCTGTGGGAGTATTTGCGAATGATCTGAGTGATCACTGTGCTGTAGCCACAATTAGGGACACTAAGGTCCAAAAGGTTAAACCTCGCATTATTATTAAGAGAGACAAAAACCATTTTGTGGAGCAGGGTTTTGTACATGATCTGTTTGGGTTTGATTGGGGTAAAATCGATCTGTGTGCTGATGTAGAAACTGCATGGTCTTATTTTTATATTGGTTTTATGAAAATGATAGATAGACATGCACCCCTGCGTACATTTAGAGTGAAAGGACAAGACAATCCTTGGTTTCCTGCTGAATTGTCTAGTCTCCTTCATGAGAGAAACAAGGCCTGGGAAAAGGCTAGGAAATCAGGCTCAGAGGTAGAATGGCTATGCTTTAGGCAGCTAAGAAATACCTTCACATCACAAATGAAAAGTGCTAAGTCTAAGTATTATCTGTCAGTTACCACAAAGAACCTGAATAACCCTGGAAAATGTTGGAAAGCCATAAAATCGATATCCACCGGTGATATCCGTAATGAGCTACTCCGTGCATCACCACAGCATCCGGCACTATCGGACAAAGTCACTATGTTAAATTGTTTTAATGAGCATTTTGTGTCCTGTGGCTCTCTGTTTGATTCTGTCACTAACTCTGCTTCTGTGAACACCACAGTCTGTGACTCTGAAAAACGTGTTTTGGAAAACCCTTTTAGTTTTACTCCTTTTACTGTTGATGTTGTTCGTGAAGCTTTAACCAAGTTAGATCCAAAGAAACCGGCTGGCCCGGACAACGTAGAACCTTTCTTTTTAAAGATAGCTGCAGATTATATTGCTCCACCTCTCACTACTCTTTTTAACCTCTCCCTCAGCTCAAACACAATTCGAAAATTGTGGAAGTCAGCGTATGTCCTGCCTCTACTAAAAGGTGGGGAGGCCACTTTATTAAATAATTATAGGCCCATCTCTAAATTGTCAGTTCTGGCGAAGGTGCTTGAATGCCATGTGAGTAAACAAGTAACGGTGTTTTTATGTAAAAATGATATCCTGTCTAAACCTCTGGAGTCAACCCCTGCTTTTTCCCCATTTCCTGCTCCTGTCCAGGAGCCGTTCTCGGGTACTCTTCAGGCTTTTGGAGGTCAACGGACCCTCCAAAAGGCTCCTAAGAGAAGGAGTCGCAGGTCCAGGCTAGCAGCCCGAGCCCCAGAAGCCATGCTTTGGGCTCCAGTACAGGCTCCAGCAGCCATGGTCCCGGCTCCAGTACCGGCCCACACAGCCATGGTTCCGTGTTCCGGTTCCGTGCCCAGCAGCCATGGTGCCTGCTCCAGTACCGGCCCACACAGCCATGGTTCCGGCTCCAGAACCGGCCCACACAGCCATGGTTCCAGCCCCAGGTATGTTCCCAGCAGCCATGGTTCCATCCCCAGTTCTGGCCCCAGCAGCCATGGGTCCGGCCCCAGTTATGTCCCCAGCAGCCATGGTTACGGCTCCAGAACCGGCCCACAAAGCCATGGATCCGTGCACCAGTACCGGCCCACACAGCCATGCTTCCGTCCTCCATTACCTGGCTTACACAGCCAGGGTCCAGGCTTCTGCTCCGTGCCCAACAGCCATGGTTCCGGCTCCAGAAACGGACCAAGCAGCCATGGTTTCGGCTCCAGTACTGGCTCTCCGGCCGACGCCAGCTCTCCGTGTCTCTCAAGTCACCTCTCGAGTTCCCTCTCAAGCCTCCTTTTGAGTCACCTCTCGAGTTCCCTCTCAAGTCACCTCTCGAGTTCCCTCTCAAGTCTCCTCTCGAGTCTCCTCTTGAGTTCCCTCTCGAGTCCCCTCTCAAGTCACCCCTCCAGTTCCCTCTCGAGTCCCCTCTCAAGTTCCCTCTCGAGTCTCCTTTCAAGTCACCTCTCGAGTCTCCTCTCAAGTAAGTCACCTCTAGAGTCTCCTCTCAAGTCACCTCTCGAGTCCGCTCTCGAGTCTCCTCTCAAGTTCCCTCTCGAGTTCCATCTCGAGTCCCATCTCCAGTCCCTACTCAAGTCCCTTCTCTAGTCCCTACTCATGGCCCTACTCAAGTGCCGTTGGAGGTTCTGCTGGGGGTCCTGCCAACTCCATGTCCTGTCCCGTTGGGGGTCCCGCCGACTGTTCTTCTGCCGGGAGTCCTGCCAACCCTGTGGCTTGTGCCGTTGGAGGCCACGCCGACTACTCTTCTGCCAGCGGTCCTGCCAACCCCATGTTCTGTCCCGTTGGGGGTCCCGCCGACGACTCTTCTGCTGGGGGTCCTGCCAACCCTATGTCCTGTGCCGTTGGAGGTTCCGCTGGGGTTCCTGCCAACTCCATTTCCTGTCCCGTTGGGGGTCCCGCCGACTACTCTCCTGCCGGGGGTCCTGCAACCCTATGTCCTGTCCCGTTGGGGTTCCCGCCGACTGCTCTTCTGCCGGGGGTCCTGCCAACCCTGTGTCCTGTGCCGTTGGAGGCCCCGCCGACTACTCCTCTGCCGGGGGTCCTGCCAACTCCATGTCCTGTCCTGTTGGGGGTCCCGCCGATGCCTGCTCCGCCGGGTTTCCTGCCAACACCATGTCCTGTCCTGTTTCGGGTCCCATCGACACCAGCCCTTGCTCCGTCGTGGGTCCCACTGACACCAGCCCATGTTCCGTCCAGGGTCTCGTCTACGTCTGACCCGCCAGGGGTTCCACCAGCTCCTGCCTGTCCTTGTGCCCGGCCCCCTGAGTTCCCCAGCCGCAATCTTCGCCTCTAGCCCGGCCCCCTTAGTGCCGTGGTCTTCGCCCTCGAGCCCGGCCCCCTGACTTTCCCCGCCGCGGCCCTCACCCTCGGGCCCGGTCCCCTGACTCTTCCTGCCGCTGCCTTTGCCCTCATGCCCGGCCCCCTGAGTTTGCCCGCTGTGGCCTTCGCCCCTTTGTGAACTCTGCCTTGCCCCCGGGCCGCCCGCCTGAGACCCCCACTGCAAACTCTGCCTTGCCCCCGGGCCGTCCGCCCGTGATCCCTTCCAGGTCCTCCGCTATGCTCCTGGGAGTTCAGTCCAGACCCGTCCTCCAGACCCCCTCCACCCGCCCTGGTGGCCCTAGTTTTCTGACTGTGTCACGGGGTAGTGTTCAGTTTCTGACGCTTTCCTTGGAATAAAGGTATTTTTTCGTTAAAATCTGAATTTGGTTCGTGCCTGCTTCACTCAACCCTGACACTAACTATCATTCTATTGTTTTTTTGTTCTGTTTAATTCAGGGTGCCTCATGGTTTCTTTCCTCCCAGCCATACAGGATAACATTATATTCATCCGCGTGGATGTCTACACAATAGTTCCTCTCTCTCTGAATGTACCTTGTTTTTATTTGTCAAATAAAAAAATGTGTGTTGGTGTTTTTCTCTGTCTGTCTGTCCTGGTATTGTATCCGGGTCAGATTGACCCGAACCTCTTATGAAGGACATAAATGCAGGTGGCCATTTTTTCAGAAGTGGAAAAAAATTAAAACAATTCCACATGTCCTTCACAATAAATACACCCCGGCCATTGAGTTTCAGGTTGAACGAAAATATCCTTATATTTTTTTTTATTCATTGAAAATGGAAATTGGGTCACTGCCATATTTGCACCCGTCCAATTCCAGTTTTGGATAGTCTGTCGTGGTTCCATTCCATTTCAAAGATCTGTTGACGCTCGGCGTAACCTTGTCGCACTGCCACTCCAACATCCAATCACAGGGCTTGAAGACTAATCACGGGGTTTGTAAAGCAAGGCAGATGTTGTAGTCCCAAACGATAGCTGGGGATTCTGGGTAGTGTAGTGTCTTCGGAAACTCTTTAGTGTCTAAACTCCGAAAAAACTATTTGTTTCTCCGAATCGAAGGTTAAAAACACAAAAGCATTGTACAAAATTCAAACAAATTAATATTGTGTAATTAACAAGGATAAACTGATGTTTTTTAGTGGATGAGTAATGCAGATATCACTGTGTAATCATTTGACAGTGAGGGGAATATATCCGGTTTTATTATGAAAACTTTGAGACTGGAAAAACAGTTTTCACCCAGTGAGGGTTGACGCTAATTTTACATGGAAGCTGCCACATATACACGTTCTCCTGGCGAGACAGGCTATATCAGAAACAATGCCCGACTGTTTTGGACGTAATATTGTCTGTGTTTACATTAGCATCGCTAACACTCAGAGCTAACCTGTTCTGGAGAGAGCATGTGTGTGAAGAAGCAGGCAATAAAAATGAACTCAGCGTGTGGTATAACCGGCAAGAGAGAAAGCCTTTGAGCTCCATACTGTTTCAGAAATAATCCTTGATCTAATAATCCTTGCATTTCATCACCGCAGCCTTTTAGACATATCTGCCATGTCCCGCATGAGCCGGCATAAGCTCCGCCCCCTCTTATTTTATTTTGTTTTCAGTTAGAAAAAAAAAAGCTTTATTTTGTTATTTAGCCTTTATTTGTACAGGTGAAAATCTCATTGAGACACAGGGTCTCATTCTCAAGACAGTCCTGTTTATACCCAGAATCAGCACCACTTTTGGAACAGGAAGAGAAATAGAGGGATATGAGGCATGGCTAGAATGGGTGATCTGTTTTTTTTTTTTACCAAAACACTTCAAAGATATGTTTTTTATATATTTTATATATATCTGAGACCAATGCTATTGCCTAAAAATAGCATGATAGGTGACCTTTAAGCTCGACACAAATGTTGCCTTATACACTGAAAAAAAGACACTTTTATGAAAAATCATACAAAAAGCATTATGGAAAAACATGATTATATTTATTTACTCATTTCTATATCACATCAAATCAATGGGAGGGAGCATTCAAGTTGATCTCCTTCATATTACCCTCTCAAGAAACATTGTTCTTAGGTTATTATTTATGCAGATACTCTACAAATTGTAATTGTGATTTCATTGGTCTCCCACTTTCCCACTCTGAACATGTGAAACTTTAGAAGCCCACCAGAGGCTGCCACTCTTCACCAGCAGAGCTCCAGAGTGGTGGAGACCCCTGCAGCTTCCCGGCAAAGTCATTGAGCTCATGGACGGCAACCGAAGAGGACGCAACTGGAATCTAGACAGCATGAAACTCTGAACACAGAGTGGTGTTTCAGAGCATCAGGAGGATCATGTTCAACACCTTCCTCAGTCACTCTGTAAGTAAATCATGGAACTTTTCTCTTTCTTCATTACATTTTTTTTGTTCAGTGTACAGACATTAGTAGAAATTCAAGGCTGCATGGTACTTAAACCTGATTAGATATTTGTTTGGGGATAAACAACAGATAGTGGAAGGTGGAAGCTTAGTTGGAAGTTTTTAACACTTTAATGAATAATATTGTCCACCTGACAGTAGTAGAGTGTGTAAAGGCTGGTTCAGCACTGTTTGTGGCAGTGTTTTTGTCACCCTGAAAAATAGATTTGTCGTCAGTCAAAAAATTATGAATCACTCATTTTAATTTTTTAAGAACATTTGAACACTTCAGCGAGGATGCATTAAGGAGAGAGCGCCTTCCTCTCAGACACACAGCGGGACACTCAGGGCTTCCTATGGTGGCCGGCCAATGCCTGGCCATGGGCAACGGTTCCATAAAAGTCCCGCGGGCTGAGGAGAACAGCTGCCTGGCCTCCATCCACACAGACCCCCCAGGCCTGGACAAAGATATACTCAGGTCAGAATAAAAGTTAAAACATTGATGAAAACCTATTGTTGGATTAGTTGTTGGATTAGATCAGTATGAACTCTGAATTCTGAATGTGGTACAGATTATTTTACCTCTGGAATTGGTAAGAGGTTGATACAATGTACAATGTTAATTGTATTTTAGCAACATAAATGCCATACATGTAAAAGATCCAGTTTCTCGTTTGGTTTAATGGCTTCTTAGTCTTTTTTGCTGTAATATAGTAGCACATAATTTCTCCTTGTCTGGAATTACTAAATAGAAAATGGGCATCAACATGAATCATTGGAGGAACCTTTCATTTATCCTGGTTGACCTCTATTGTTACCATGACAACGTAGTATTTACACATAATCTTCATAATATCTATCAATCTATAGATCCTACACATCCACTGAACGTAGAGTCTGAAAGTAAACAATATATTTCTTGCTAGAAATCTAATCAAATAGCATTATAATGGCTAAACTATACTATCATTCACTGACACTGGCCATAAGAAATCAATAGGAAAAGAAAGCAACAAGTCCTCCAACTCATACGACCAAATAGGTCTTTTGTTCAAGCGCTTAATACGTCCTATAATCACGTTTTAAAGTGTTCAACTTCTAGTGCTCCCGTTGATTGCAAAACGTTACAGATAACCCTCTCTGTAAAATCCTAAATTGTAGGATAGTTTGGCCATTAAAATGCTTTTTGATTAGATTTCTAGCGAGAACTGTATATTGTACTTTTAAAATCCACGTCCAGTGGATGTGTAGGTTTAGTTTGATAGATATTATGAAGATGATTTGAGGTTTCGCCAGGAGAACGTGTATACAGTTGGCAGCTTCCATGTAAAGTTAGCGTCAACCCTGCCTCACAGGGTGACAGTATTTCCGGTCTCAAAGTTTTCATAATAAAACCAATGATCGAATGATTTAACAGTGATATCTGCAGTACTCATCCACTAAAAAACATCTATCCTTGTTAATTACACAACATTAATTGGTTTAAATTGTGTACAATGCTTTTGTGTTTTTCCCCATAGGTTTTTCATTTTTAATTCTGAGAGACACTTTTCTTTTTTCAGAGGTTTTGATAGGCTAAAACATCAAACTACCCATAAATCCGGATGTTGGGATATGGTGTTTATGCGATATGAAGTCGGAAAAATATATATTTTTAATAATACATTATTCCGAGTGTTCTTGCTTTTCTCTTTGGAAGTCATCACATAACGGCATTGTAATACACGGTTTGGCAGCATTAAATATTACACATCTGCCGTAGTTCTCTATTTATAGAGCCCTGATGAGAAGACTTCTAGACAAACTGGAAGAAATGCCGCCGAAACTGAATATGTGACGTGGATCATAAATATATCAGCAATTAAACAAAATCTTCCATTTTTTTTCACACAATACGTCTCCTTGCAGTATCAACACTAATTTGGCTGACTTTTATATTTGATCCAATTGGTAGATAGGCTGTATTTACACCATAAAGGTGCACAGCTGATAGAAAGGGACTTGTAGTTTTTAAAGATATTACTGATTTACTGAACTACCTTTCCAACTCCTCATGCAGTTGACTGTTACAGGTCTATACAGGTTCATGGTACAATGCATAAGCTTCAAATCGAGAGACTGAAACTGTATTTTTCTTTACCGTTCTGTATTAATTTCACAATAAAGTTAATAGTCATATTATGTTTGATATTATTATGTTTTATTAACTACACCACTGGTGTTTTAACCCGCACCGCCTAGTGGTTAAAGCACGTTATTGAATTTTGTTGTTGAATAAGTTATATTTGATGAAAACATTTAAATATTAAGAGTAGCCTGTAGTGATCTCTACAATAAAACAGTTTAGTGCTGGACGTCCAAAGATATTAACAGGAGGATGTGCAAAACAGACAAACTAATAAGGCTTTATTTAAACATTAAAGAATAGTTAAGTTAAGGTCTTCTTTTGAATAAGAAAAAAACGTTGGGGTTATCCACAGATAAATATGAAGTCTGACAAAGTACTTAACGTCCAATATATTGCAGAGTTTATTTTGGCACTTGAAAATCACCTTCCCTGAATTTGAGTCAGGTGTAACTAAAGTCTGATTTAAGGGTTTTTTATATTTCACATCATTAATCAGAATCTGTAAAGAAACTAAAATAAATGTAGTATATATAAATACCAGGTTAACCTCTGAATTGTAGTTGAGTAGAACAAAGTAGTATGCTGCTGTAACAAAAACATTTCCCAACTTGGGATCAATAAAGTATATCTTATCTTATATAATCTTAAGATGATCGATGGCTACTGCCATATTTGCAAGTGCATGTTTCGGGCTTATCAATGAACAACAGGAGGCGTCACAGACATAAGACCAGCTGTTAAATAAAGCTCTTCTGACCTTAGCTGTCATGTGGGTATATATTAATGCTGCCCATTATCGACACAAGCAATTTTCACCCATTTATTAATTATATGTTTTAAATTTGATAACACCAATGTGTTTCGTATCCCCTAAGCCTCCAGGGGTGTACACAGTTTGATACTGGTAACTTCTAATTATGGGAAATACGAAAACGTCTTTTAAAACTACAATTCCCAGTAGAGACGTGCCATATAATGTTGCGAAACACACAATAGCCATAATGTGTAGTTCTGGGGGGGAGGGCTGGGCTGGACCCGTCCGAGTCCAGTTTTGGAAAGTCTGCCATGGTTCAATTCCATTTCAAAGAGCTGTTTGACGCTTTTCGTAACCTTGTCGAACTGCCACTTGTAAACTGTGTTCGTTATTCTCCCGTCCAGGAGAGAAGCTTTAAAAGGAGACTAAATGGAGTCTCTGTGAAAGTTCAATTGGGTACTTTAATTAAAAAAGGCGCGGGTTGGTCACAAGCATGATATTGTTCAGTCAGACAAACAGCTGTGATCCGCTCCTCGTTAGGGAAGAGAAGAGCCGATCTCTCCTCCGGTGCTGTTATATATCCTCTGCTGGCTCCTCCCCGCCAGCCGGCTCGCCTCGTCTCCAATGTCCGTTATTGCATTTAAACAGAGGATTGGTTCTTTTCACATTCAATATATGCTTAACACGCCTTTTCTCCACATATTCTCTTTCATCACTTTTCATTTAACACATTCTAAACGCTGTAATCAATACTCTAAAAAATACTTCTCGGCTCGTTTGGTTTCCGGTCATTCCGGATGTTGTCACATGCTACTCTCGTCTGTAAACAATAATGTATTCAAATAAACTGTACCTTCATTTAATATTCAGCATGGTAGTATCTCGACATCTATAGTTGTAGTGTTAAATCAGTAGGCTTCGGTTTGCACCACTCCATATCATTTCGCTACTAAATTCACCTCTTTAGGAAATCGTATATTAGCCACATGCTAAATGCTAACCACAGATGAAGGATTTTCAGAATAAAAGCTTAACTGCTTGTGCACAAGAATTTCTGCTTTTTCAGTATAAAAGAGCATTAAAACTGACGGCATGTTTAAACTACATTTCCCCATTAAAACATTGATTTTAATTTCTAAGGTGTGTATAATACTGAAATCAATGAGTTCTTCATCTGAACTTTGCATATTACATATCTCATATTAACAAACATACAATCAAATGGAATGGTTTTACAGCCGGCTTTACAAAAATACAAAATAAATTCTTGTCTGTGTTCAAACATAAAAGTTTTCCCTTGTGCATAACTTCTAGTGTTTACATTCAATATCATTCTTCAAAATAGCAGCAATGGCTTGGTATCAGAACATTTCTTCGTCCCTCCTTTCACAGAAACCGTTCTCATACCACGCTCAGTGTTAAGGCACTTGTTTTTACAAAGTGAAAAGAAACAAACCATTTTAGAATAGCAATGATTTTTACAACATGAGATCCACCATATTAGAATAGTATAAAGTAATAAAGAATAAAATAAAATATCTTGGATTGGCAAAGTAAATTGAAAAATAAAAATAAACTATCTTGGAATAGTGTAAAGTAAATTGAAATGGATTCACTCCATTTTAGCATTTTATTTTGCTCACTTCTTCACATGATTTCATAATTTAAAGAATCACATCAGCTGGACATTCATTGATCAATCTCATCTCCGAACATCCATATCATTTAAACTAACTCATCATTGTCATCAACATCTGAATACGGGGTGGGTCGTCTTGTTCTGCTAGCATTTGTAACTGTCTCCTCATGAGAAATTTACCGTCCCTCCTTTCATACCATTAGGTATAAGGTACATAAGGTATGAAAGTAATATGTTCTCTAGAAGGGGCCGTCGTGATCAATCGGTACGTTCTACAGTCATTTCAGGGAGAAGATTTTGGTCAGTTGTAGAATTTCATCACTTAAAAGTTCCTACTCAGTAACTTTGGGTGGTCTGTTCTAATGCAGTGATAAAGTTCCTGAAATGGTGGGAAAACCGGTGGAATATCAATAACGCATTATACTAATTTATCTTCAATTATGGTCTACTTAAATACCTATGCTAACCCCTTTAAAAGTGTGTGGAACCTTGGGTGCCCGAGCATGTGATAATTACTTCCTCCTTTAACAAGGATTTTAAAAACAGAAGTCATTTCATTAATGGTTTGTAGTTCAATTCAGGAATTTACACTTATGGCAGATATGTTTCTCCTTTAAATAACATCTATAAATGTCAGGTCATCACTGATTGAATGGTGTCTTTTAAAACTCATATTCTGGTGCCGTGCGCTCCCTCTGAAGCTGCAAGTAAGATTTAAAACATCTGCAGGGTGGGTCGAGCGACCCCTTCTTCCTGAACGATATTTGTTGTAAAATATGCACAATGAGTGATCCAAGGCCCTGCATGTATTACTCCCAATTATATTAGTTTTTTTTAAATTAAAATGTGCAATCTGTCTTTGCCCAGTGTCTTTTTTAAACTCTACATCTTGGACGAAAAACAAATGTTATTTCCACCTTAATCTTCCCTCCTGAGGTAATAACCATGCTACAATGGAGAAATCAATACTCTAGATTGGAATACTATCTTTGGCTTGGTACTAGCTCTACCTTTAACATTTTCCATACAAATAAAGATTTGTCTGCTTTTATAGAGTGGTTACTAAAACCATCCCTTTAAACTGTAGGTCTATACTGTAACAAGTTAAATCTTCCCCAAATTCACACATGAATAAAAAACTCTTAAAGAATAATTTGTTCATATGATGAAAAGATTGAATAATATGTTCTACCCTCAGTGTGTTTTTAGGGTTATTTAATAGTTTCCTCTTTCTTACTTTATAAATTAACCAATTGATTAATTCATGGCTAATAAATATTTTTCTTTACGTATTTCTCGTTGGTGAATAAGTGTGTTTATGTGTAAACTCACTCACTCCCGTTTTCCTTCTCTCCCCCTCTGGTTGTCAAGCCACGACCCCCTCACGTTCTGCCGGACCATGCCAACTCCTCCGTCCTGTCCTCTTCTCCGTCCACCTTCTCCTCAGTCCATCGGCTCTTGGATCCTTCCACTGTAACTCTTTCCGGTGTCCCATCTGCTTTGCTTTTCATCTCCTCCTTTACATACTGGTTGCATGGAGGGCGTATTCTGCTCTCATGTCCCACACTCTGCTCTTGTGTCCAAATCTTGTGGCTCAGCTTGGAACTTCATGTCCTGTGGGGGACCGATGAGAGTGTGCCTTTTTATGTCACCTGTAGTTCTGGATTCCTCAGGTGGAGATGGTTCTGGATAAAGTCTTGTCATTGTTGGTTCAGCTCTGCTTCTCTGTCTGTTCGATGGAGGAGGAGGAGTCTTCCGTGGTGAGGTCTTTTGTCTGTTTGGAAGTTGGGGTCGTAGCGTTCTGACAGGCGGAGAGATAGAGAGAGAGAGATCTCGGGACGCATTATCTATAGTTAATTCTAACACACTGAGGTAAAATAAATCCAATCTTTCCCACTCCATTTTCCTAACCATACTATCTTTCTTTGATGTTAAATGTCATCTAAGCCCAGTTTATGTTTTCTAATAATTGTACCATATCCCTAAACATTGTTTTCACCCACTGTAACATGTTTACTCCAATTAACTCTTTCAGGAAACCACTTTCTTCCATAAATTTAAATACCTAGATGTTTCAAGCACCACATATTTCACACACTATAAAGGAACGTCTCCATATTTTCTCCATCACTTTAAATCTCACTGTTATTTAGAATATAAGTAACTTTGGTGACTGGACATATCTGCAATGTCGCCACTATCTGCTGGGAAATTTTGTTCATAGAGTTTGTACATACAAAGCTGTACTTCTGGGTTAGTAGCCTGTTTCAACTGTAATCATTTTCAATAATTCTACTCAGTTCACCGGTCGGTTGTTCATAAACTTAACAGGGGGTGTTTCTGGTACAGACTAAAACATGGATCCAGTGTATTTAGAGATTCCCCTAATCTGTAAATCCCCATCACTTACATATCCCGATCACTTAAACCCATCTCATCATTTGATACAAGAACTGCATATAGGGGGGGGTGAATCATCTTGATTATAACCGCCTCTTGTTTGGGACCGAGTATTTCTAACTCCTCCTCTTTTTGCTCAGCTGATCTTTTGGCTCTGGGGATAAGTGAAAGTCTGTGAAACACAGCTGGAGTCTTGTTAGTGATGTGGGCATTCTCTATGAGTGAACTAATGGTTCCATGTCTTACTTGATATTGTACTCCCCATCCAACCAACAAGGTGCCAAGTGTAATGAGCACAATCAACAATGCTATTCTGCCTCTTATCCCTAGGGGACCCCACAATTGGTTTGGCTTTGTTCTCGACATCATCCCTATTTTATCCCTGGTTGTGTCCGTTACAGAATTTAAATAATGAGTCCAAAAATTACATACAAAAAATGGGACTCTTTTTCAGATGTAAAACAAAAAAAATAGGTTTTCACATTAATGTACAATCTATAAAAATCTATAGACAATTTGTCTTTTGAGCTGTTTCTATCTTTATCTTATTTCTATTTATTGTTTTGTCCCAGCTCTGCCAAATCAGTCCTAACTCCCAATAATGTTCTGGAAGTTGCCAGTGAAGGGTGACAATGTGTGAGGTGGTGTAAATTTGCTCCTTTTTCTTTACCTTTAAACCGGAGCGCGTGTGAAGTTTGTTACAACTTTTCACGCTTCCGTCCACCGGGGATGAGCCCACTGTCTTTTGTGAACTTTCACCCTCACCCAATCACCTGGCCGAACAGGAGTCTCTTCTTGTGTCTCGTCTGGTATCTCTGTAGCTTTACTAGCCTGTGTAGACAAAACTTGCATAATATTACTCAGAGTTCTGACATATTCATCCACTTCTATTTGTCTAATATCTAAAACTGGACCACTCCCTCCTTGGAGAAGGCCCAAGCTTCGGCATACCTCTTGTTGTTATGAGACCTATTGTTGACTACATTTTATTATTTATTAACTACAACGTCACCGAATCAACATATCTGTATAATCATGACACTCCCTCCTTTGAGCATAAAATGCTCAATTAATATTGCAATGATTACCGTATTATGAACAGGACATGTAAAACCCATAACGTTGCATTAAATAAATATAAATTCTCTGTGTACCCACAAGGCGTACAAAAATATCATATGATGTATGGCTTTCTGATGGCATAAATGCATATTCACAAAACATTTTCCATTAGCAATTCTAATAGTTTACTTGTTTCAATAATGGCTTTTGTCATGGTATTATGCATCATTGTTGCTGCGAAAAACAATACCCCTGGTGTCGCTAATGCCTCTCAATAATTCTAGGATTAGAGGATTGGTTGACACTGCTGAACTAACATATGATAAAATAATCTTTCTCCAAACTGGAGGGAAAATATGAACTATTCTCACAGAGAGTGACCTGCATGAAGGGCTGGTGCCCCTCACTCAAATGAGATATTGCCTTAAGCACTACACTATAAATCAGTAAAGTTACTCAAGAATAAATAAATAAAGACTGATTCTTGAAACTGTTGTAAAAACCCTACAACTTCTTCATCCAAGCTCTTAATCAGTGTTATGTTATTTAATCTGCGGCTCATGCCTTAAAAAAGATACTTCAGACCGATTATAAAATTGTGTTTATGAGAAAAATGCAATCTGACTCCATAAATCACATAATTGTTTGATTAAAAACTGCACTTCTGGCTAAGAATAAATGAAGTTCCCCTTTAAACACAGCCCCGGTCTTCTGAAGGGGTCTATCTATGTACTGGCTGGAAAATGTCGGGCCAGTCTCTGTCACTCCGTCACAGTTCTCCCGCTAACAGTCACTCTCTAGTTCAGCTGGGTTCTTGTTGACTTCTTCACTGGTTTGAGACAAGCAACCCTATTGGAATACCTCCCTTTGTAGCCAGACTTCACCACAGCAGAATCGAGTTTCTGTTTTCAGGTCTGGACAGCTTCACGTCAGGTGTATCGCCGCCCCTTGCATATTTTGGGTGGAAGCCCGTCTTCTTGACCTCACTAGTTGTGTGGACACAATAGTTTTATGTGAGGGGGAACAACATCACTCGTAATGTATTTTCCTTCTCATAATTACAAAAATAGTCTGCTAAATGTTCTACTATGCTACTTCTAATTGGTGGATGCTCTGTGTAAATGCAATATTCTACTCACTATCTTTTAAATAACATTCAACCTCTCCCTCCTGTGGTGACATATGTGGCTCTATGTAGCTGGTTTTCTAAATACTCTAGTGCTGAAGATGCATCACCTGATGGTCTGGTCCTCTAAGCTTCCTCATTGTTGTGGATGATACCAGGCTGTCAGTGGCATTTGGTTCATGTTTGGAAATCCTGTGCGTCTTTGACATCTCTGGGACCCCCTGCCTCCGTCGTCATCATGGAAACTGCATGGTGGGCCGTTGTTTGGCGCATGTGGTGGGTATTTCATTTGTTGTTGTGGACAATCTCTAGCCCAATGGCCCAGCTGATTGCATATGTAGCATCCCTCAAACCGGAGAACTTTTCCTCTGCCTCTGCCTCCTCGGAAACCTCCTGGTTGTTGGTTCTCCATCTGATTCTCTGGCACTATCTGAGATTCAACTGTTTGAGATGTCTGCACTGCATTCTCTGGTTCTTCCTGAGCTTGAATTGTTGGAGGAATCTGCCCTGCCTTCTCTGATGTAGCTGCCATTTGCCTTGCCGCTTTCTTGTTTTTATTAGCTTCGGTATTTTTTTCAGCCTTTTGTATCTTCAAGAGTCTTAGTTGTAATGTTTTAATTTCTTCGTCTTTTTCCCTCTGGGTTGCTTGGTATTTCATATCGTGGTAAATGAGATGTTGTCTCCATTCTTCAATGGGTATAGCATCTAATGCCACCACATCTCCCAGGCTTGCCTGTACTGATTGGGGAAGGGCGTTAATGACCGCGTTCTTCCACAGCATTATGACAGACTGTGAAACGTCATGTCGTTCTCCAGTGCAGTCCTCCCACACTCCTTCACATCTCTTCAGGAAGGCATACATGTCTTCCCCCGGTTCTTTTCTCAGGTAGTTGAGGGCCTGTAAACTCCGTGTTGTTGGGTAGATTTGACGAATGGCAGCCCAATACCTCGACCTGACTTTGTTGAAGAAAATGTAATCTGGAGAGTTGGTGCATTTGGCCTTGGAATCTACTGCTCTTGCCTCTAGTCTTCCTTCTATCCGTCCAAGCAGTGCCCTCATGTCTCCCAAGCACAGGTGGTCTTGGACTGTGTATTTCTCCAGATCATTCACCCACTTCTGACCTCCTTGTGTAAGTGGAGGTAGTTTTGCCGCTAATGCTTCCATGTCTCTGTGAGTCCATGATTGGTATTTCAATCCTCCTTCTCCAGCCGCTATCAGCGGTAGTATGAGTGTTGAGCAGTTCCTGAGTCTTCCAGCTTCAGTTACGTTGTGGTGTCTGGAGAACCTTCGCCTTCTCTTCTCTTGAGTTGTGCTTTCATACTTTTGCTGAGGTCTTCCATCTTTCTGTTGAGCTCCTCTTCCATTCTTATGCCTAGTTCTTCCAATCTTCTGTTGAGCTCACCAGATAGGAGTCTTACCTCATACTCCAAGTCTTTGACACGTGTAGCTGTGGGGAGACCGTCCAACTCCAATACTCCTCCTAAAACCCCTAGAGTTGGAGCTTGTATTGGGGGTTGAAAGAAACTGTATTCTTCTGTCATGTCGGGAGGAGGCGCATTTGTCAGGCTTGGAAGGAGCTTTGAAGGTTGGATTACTGGAGCTTCTTCTGTCTTTTCTTTCTTATCTTCCTTTGCTGTGAGCTCTGCTCTTTGAGCCACATACATGCTGTTCGTTGATTCTTGGCTGACATATTTTAGATGGAGTACCAGACTTGTAACTCTAGATTTTCTTTTTTCAGCTCTGTTCATAGCAATGTTTTCAGGTCCATACCAAGAGGGTTGTCCGGCTTTGATCCATGCTTTTTCCTGTTGTAGGTATTCAGCATTCTCTTGTTCAACTACAGCTTTTCTATGGGCTTTGGTTGGTCCAGGCTGATCATCTGCTGGAAACAGTCCTCTCGTTTGCCACTGTTCCAACAGTTTCTCCATGTGGTTCCATGTCTTTTGTCTAATATTTGGAACTGTTATAGCATCTGATCTGATTTGTATCCTTCCCTTGATATCTGCTGTTGAGCCTGGCTCTGCGTCTAGTCTCAACTTAGTTTGTTTAAGTGCCATGTTCTCTTCCTATTCGAATGAAATTATGAAGTTATCAAAGATTGAAGCACTAATCCTCCGACTAGCACCTTTGTTCCTGATAAATAATATCCTATTTCATCCGATCTTAACTTTAAATCAGGGTTGTTGTTTTTTTTTTGTTTTTTTTTTAGAAAGTTCAATATTATTAAAGTAAATTAAAATATACAATTTGTGCAAATTTTAAATTGTTAAAAATAAAAATGGTACAGTGTACAGCAGGCCTATTCAACTGGCGGCCCGCGGGCCAGATGCGGCCCAGAACCAACTCCCGAGTGGCCCAGCCTCCCGTAGCCAAATTCCTACACTAGTACAGACCTTGAACGCAACACTCCGCGTTTCATAGAAACCACCAAACCACAACGTAGCACGTTTTTTGAAAGTGCATCTAGTGGTGCTAGTAACGGTGGTCCTATGATAGCAACTCTAAAACATGTCTCTCTCAACTCTGAAGCGTAAACAGAGACAAAACGGTCATTGATCTTGTGGAGCAGATCCAAGTCAAGCTGGACCTTTTCGCGACCGACTTGAGCACGGGTCGGATACTGCATTTTCCGACGCTCCCCAAACACATCAAATCTCCGGCACAAATCACGGATGTGATGACAGATTTCATTGCGAGGTTGAAAGAGAACTTTGCCGGTCGATTGGATGGACTTGCTCTGCCCACAGAGGTGATGATGGGCTTTGCCAGAGACCCCTTCACTGTTGCAATAGAGGGGGACGTATCAACCCGAGCAAAGGAAGTGGTCCCCTGCATCGACAAGGGGAAATATACACTGGAACTTATTGACATGCAGCGCACTAACGGGCCAGCAAAGTTTTGGAGTGATGTCAAAAAACAGCAGATCCCTAACGTTCAGAAAGTAGCGATCTGTGTGCTCAGTATGTTTGGATCAACATACACATGTGAATCAAGCTTTTGACACATGAACTCAATCAAAAGTAGCACTCGCTGCTCCCTGACTGACAGCACTCTTCACCAATGTCTTAGGATTGCATTGACATCCTATGAGCCAAAAATCACTGCTCTTGTTCAAAACAAAAAATGTCCCTTCTCCCATTGAGAAAGTCAGCGATGACAGATCACAAATGAGGTGATAGTAAGCACCTAGTTTACTATAGTAGGCGTGTAGTGTAGTATTCATTCATATAGTTACCCGTATCCCTTGTTATGGGTTTGTGCACTGAAGGGTTTGACAGTTCTTTCTGTATTCATTTAAATGCACTTTGTAATGTGGCTGGGTCAAATGTGACCAAAACGTATGATTTTTTTGCTATTACTTGAAAAGTGAAAAAATAGTATTGCTACAGTACTACCTCTTTGTGTTGCATTGGAGCTCTTTAGCTGTGTTTTTTGTATGTGAGGACATTTATTAAGACTGCTATTATTGTATTCAGTAAATGCACTTTGGGATGTGCCTGGTTCAAAAAACATAACCTGAATATTTGACTTCTAAAGCAAACAAATGTAATGCTACAACTGTGCACTTTTTTTTCAGATTCTGTTAAATTAATGCTAATTTGTTGTGTTTTTATGCACTTTTTGACCTACCTTTTGTTAGATGAACAATGAATAAAAATGGCATGTTTTTCATCGCAGTAATATGTGTTGGTTTAAAATGTGTCACTACCCGCTTTTTACAGGCCGCTGAATGTCTGGCCCAGCTGAATTTTCTAGTTATAAAATCTGGCCCAACTGAATGTTTAGTTGAATAGCCCTGGTGTACAGTATGGTTTTGACTTTGAAATATGAAAATAGAAATCTGTGGTAAAAATCTAAATCCACTGTGTACAGTGCATACTGAAGTGTATGAAATTATGCAAATGTCTCAACTTGTGTTAGCTTCAATAAAGTGGTGTTTGAATATTCTACAGTCTAGGTTATGTTATTATGTAAAGTTTCTCATCTTATAATTAGAAACCACTTTGCAATTCTATTCTGGCGATCAAGCTTATGTTTATTTATAACACTTAAAATTATACTTCACATGGTATGGTGTTTCTTCTATTTGTGTAATAATTCTGTACTACCACCAGAGTGCGCTATTTTAATTTCCTAGCTTAATCCACTAGGGAATAGCTGTTGCAAAACTGAGTTGTTTTTAAAAAGGAGAAACTTATTTTCCTTAAAAGTATCTTTAAAATAGGAAGAACACTACACTATGGTTAAACAACACAGCACGTAACCGCGAAAACACATTTGCAACCCGGAATATTTCAAAAACCGCCAAAACACATTTGCAAGCAGAATTAGATCAATAATCCGCCAATACACTTTTGCCAGCAGCAATACTTCAAAACTTTGAAAATACAACAATCCTTCCCTTTAATATCCACAAATTGATTCAGCCTTCTAGTTCCAACTGTGACCAGAAGTATTATTCGTTCTTCACAAGACTGAGGTCAGGAAAATGCCTCATTGGAGTGAAACCAGCTGCATACAGATGCAGCACTGAATTTAGGACTCCAATTTACAGCTTCCTGCCTACCACCAGCCAAAGACCAGTATAGAGGAATGTTAAGCCCTCCCACTATTTTCCAAGAGGGCGTTGCCAGATTTTCAATTTCAGATGTTAACCAGGAGATGGCGCTTCATTCACAAATACAGAAAGACAAGTTTCATGGACTTTCAGTTGTGTTTTGAAGAGCATTTTAACACATCAATATTTTAGATCAACTAAAGTATATCTAATCTTGTAATTCAATAATATATAGTCTTTATATATTAAATAATCATAATTATAATGTAAATGTTTACATTACACTTCTTTATTTGTTATGCTCGTACTTTTACCTTTACAATCGTTTGCTTTAATATGCAGTATATTTTTGTGTTTGCTTCCTCCTGCTCCCTTTCGGACACATACTGTATGATTTATTATTATTATTAATATGAAGATATTATTAAGATAAGATAAGATGTTACTTTATTGATTGAACATTTTAGTTTAGAATGTGCTGTCCCACGGTGATTCAGAAGGCTCACAGGTCACATTCCGACCATTATTGAAAACAATAGGTGCTTTCACACCTTCTACAGTTTGATTTGTATATAGGGAGCTCTGTCAGTTTTCGAATTACTCATTTGCTTTCGGGGAGCCCTATTTTTCAGAGCACATCCTGCTACTAAATATGTCACACGCACGCTCTGTTGACTGGCGCAGCAGCGCGGATACGATCAATTGCTATAAAAACACTCTTCTACTAATACAGACGGTGTCACTATGCCGGCGGATGTGGCCGTTGTTGAAGCCTCTTCAGGCTCCGCATCGGCAGGCCTCTCCCTCGGTGTGGGGCTGTCAAACTCGACCCTAACGCCGCTTACAGCCGGCCAACTAAAAGTTGTTTTCCGTTCACGTTGTCATTTTTAGACTCCTTCGCTTCTTTGCTTGTGAATCCAAAAGCTTTGACGCTTGGCTGTTTTCGTTTTGCCATATTTTTTTATTACACAGCCAGAGTTAAAAAAATATCAATATGAACATTTCAAATACCGCGCCGGCATCACCGCCATAATCATAGCAACGTAAGTAAGAATGCAGCGCCGCCACATACAGATGGCAACACCCAGACATATTCACAAATATAAAACAAATATTCAGAAACTGTAATGAACAATAACTATTATTTATTTCAAGAACTGTTATTGACAGAAACTCAACATTTCTAATCTGTGTGACACAAATATGCACGACTGTTTTGGGCTCCCCCTATTTATCTCAAAGTCAGCCTTCAGGGGAGCTCCCTCCCTCTTCGGGGGAGCCAAGCTCCTCCTAGCTCCCCCCCATTTCGAACAGTGTCTGTGGCTGAATGGCCAGCGATTAGGTGCGGCGCATTTGTCATAGGTGATCAGAGCTAACTGCCTGCCGTCAGATTTCATTTAAAAAACAGATCTGATTTTAAGACTATTTCTGCGCTCATAAAGAATGATAAGAATAAGAATAATGCGTATTGAACTGGTTTCATTAATTAGTGAGTTTATTTAATACTAGAACCACCAATCGGGTCAATTTGTGTGATGTGTTGTTGTGTGTGTGCAATGTAACTTTTTTTCAATAAAATATTAAAGTCTCCCAGTCCCTGACTTTTCCTGAAAGTGTGTTATGTAGCACCCTATGTTGTTAAAAATTGCATTCTAATAGCGGGATTTGACGGGTTTAGGTAGGCCTATACAAAAACCTCTGGCGGTTCTAGTGTTAAGGTAATTAGGTACAGTAGAAGCCCTTTTTTTTATCAGTAACGAATTTAGCAGTTGAACATAAAAGTCAACTAACTGAGGGTCACTTGCAATGACAGTGTTGTGTCAAACTGTAAACTTGTCACTCAGAGTAACCTACCGTTAATTTAGCTGCTGGAGGAGAAAGATCAAGGGGGGAGGGGGGGAGAGAGCTGTGGTTGATGGGCCATTAGTTGTGTAAATACACAGCTGAGAGCTGCCGTTTCATTCAGACTGTTTAAAAAACTGTAACAACGGACTATTTTTCTTAGCGGATGCATGTCAATTTAAATCAATACATACAACTATTTTTTAAATCAATACATACAACTATTTTTTAAATCAATAAAAATAAATAATAATAAGTGTATTATGTTGTTACATCGTTTCAGATGTTATGTTTCAGTTGTGCTCTGTCTATGTTCAGTGATGCAAACTTGTCACCTTTCGGCGAAATTCGCCGTTTTGAATCCAAAATAAGTCGTTTGTGTGATTCATGTAGATCTGCAATACAAATATTTTTGGGGTATGGGGGGGGGGCTGGGACCCGGAGTAATCTGCGGCCGTGAGCTGTTATGTGCCATCATGACACGCATGGTGTTCTTTTTTTATATATTATAATGAAGTACGAGCTGTGTGCACGAGTCTTCCTGCCTGTCGGCTCTGCTCATGGATGTATAATAAGGCTCTGCTGCTCCGAGATGATGGTCTAGCGTCAGCAGCAACATTACCTACGGGTGCGTTCGTTAATATTAACTGTGCGTCCGGAGTCACTGTGGCACAGACTGGACCGCTGGTGAACAGCTGTTAGAACGGGCTGTTCAGGTGTTCAGAGCAGAGCTCCCTGTCGGAGCGGCAGAGCGTGATGTGAACTGAAAAGTTTTTCTGTGGCAATATTATTTAAGGAATCGTTGAGCTAGCTAGCTAGCATACATTGTCACTATCTGCTAACGTTAGCTTTAGCCTTCTATTTCTAATAGTTTTTTTCATAGGCTATAAACAGAGGTGGTATAAGTATATATATTGTACTTGAGTAAAAGTAGAAATACTCAGATCTTGTACTTGAGTAAAAGTAATAGTCCCAGAGTGTAGGAATACTCTGTTACAGTAAAAGTCCTGCATTCAAAATGTTCCTCAAGTAAAAGTAGAAAAGTATTATCATCAAAATATAGTGAAAGTAGCGACAGTAAAAGTAGTCATTGTGCAGATTGGTCCATTTCAGAATAATAGATATGATATGTTTTATAATGATTGATCATGAAAGTGTTCTCAAAGCTGCTAAAGGTGCAGCAAGTTTGAATGACTTTGTATACTGCAGGGTAGCTTGTGGATTTACTCCAGGTGGAACTAAAGTCTGATTTAACACTTGATTATATTTCACTTAATTAATCCAGATCTGTGAAGTAACTAAAGGTATTAAATACATCTAGTGGAGTCAAAGTACACCTGTACCTCTGAACTGTAGTGGAGTAGAAGAACAAAGTAGCAAAACATTGAAATACTTAAATAAAGTACAAGTATCTCAAAATTGTGCCCAAGTATAGTACTTGTTGAGTTTATGAACTTAGTTACTTTACACCATGTGGCTATAAAGATAAAAAGACTTAAGCCTTGCACAGAGGCCTGAAAATACATTTTCAAAATGCTCAACAGTGCTGCCAAAATTATAAACTGACTGCTCCACAATTTGAAATAAATGCTTTTATATATTTCTATTATGTGACTCTTTGGCGTTTCTATTATTATTAACACTGCTGCTTTAGTTGTTCTGACTGCTAAAATCCTCTGTCATTCCGTGGGGCAGAGTCCTGCACGGGTCTGATTTTCAAGACCCGCTCCCGCCCCGCACCCGCGATGTGCAATACCGAACCCGCCCCGCTACCCGCACATATTGCCAATTAGTTCCGCAACCCGACCCGACCCGCCGGCACAAGATCCGCAACCCGACCCGAACCCGCATATATATAAGCAGTGAAAACGTGCAATTATTAACACACGCAGTTGCATATTTGGCTCAAAAAGCCTCGGATGTTGATTATTTTCTGCATCTAGGATGACACCAAAAGCCTCCCAGACGTTGGATTTCGCTCTTGAGGAAGAGTTATTGAAAATGCTGTATTCTCCGCTAGAGAGTTTCACCTCAGCCATTCAGAATGTGGCGCGCTCAGCAGCAGATAGATGCGCTGCAGAGGTTATGAATATGCTCGGTCCCGCGGGGGAGAGGTCTGAGGATTTAAACATTAAACTAAATTATTATTATTTAAATATATTTATTATGCAACACCCGCAACCCGACCCGCATCATCTTTGTTTTACCCAGAACCGAACCCGGAAAAAAGCGTTTGAAAAAATACCACCCGCAAATCACCTTTTTTGCGGGTCACCCGTCGGGTACCCGCGGATACCCGACCCGATGCAGGACTCTGCCGTGGGGTGGGGGAGCCGGGGGCTCGGATCCTTGTCACCTTTTTCATACCTGATGAGTTTGCATCCCTGTATGTTAAAAAGCCTCAGTCACCTTAATTCATGTAATAAAAACATCTCAGGTCAGTAACACTCAAAGCTAAATGTGCAATACCATGTTCAGCTATGTTACTATGTATAATGTTATTGTTGTTACATCAGAAGATGTACATATTGAAATGATTTCTTAACTTACAGTAGGCTATTTTTTACAATGTGTGTTGGAAGGATTTATTAAATTACACTGAATATTGTCATTGTTGAAGGCTTTTAGAGAAGGGTGAAATATAAGCCTGAATTACATAAAATGTTAAACCTAAAAACATAAAAGCCACAATAAATAAGTCACAATTATTGTAGTTATTTTTACCTCCCGTATTGCTTTCAACCCACCAGCTTTTATGGTGTTGTTACGTCACTAACTGTAAGCTTGTCACATACAGTCTATGGTCACTCAGAGTAACCTACTGTTCATTTAACTGCTGGAGAAGAAAGATCAGGGGGGGAGGGGGGGAGAGAGCTGTGGTTGATGGGCCATTAGTTGTGTAAATACACAGCTGAGAGCTGCCGTTTTATTCAGACTGTTTAAAAAACTGTAACAACGGACTATTTTTCTTAGCGGATGCATGTGAATTTAAATCAATACATACAACTATTTTTTAAATCAATAAAAACATTTTCTAAATCCATAAAAGCATTTCAATTAATATTGGGAGTCATGTCGTTACTTTGTTGAGAATGTGGCCATGTAATAAGCGGGATAATTTGCAGCGACTTGTTCTTTATGGGGAAAATAACACCCTTCATCCAGATGAGGATCCCTCCGCTACACTTTGGGATCCTGATCGACCGACGAAACTCCATTAAAATATACATATTTTTGGTGAATTACTGAGTTTAGGCACGTTAATAACGTTTTAATGAAGTTGAATACAGTATATTCATATGTGTCAGTGATTTCATGTCAATTCGGCAAACATAAACATAAATGATCGTGGTGAAGATGATGATTAAATTAGGATTAAAAATCGAGAGCCGGGCTGCATTTCCTGCCGTTCGTTTTTTTCGAATAACAAAATTATTTTGTTAAATAACAACATGTTGATGTTTTGTAAATGATTACATGTGTCTTATTTAGCACAGAGTATGATATCCGTGACATATGGACCTTAACAAAGTTCCGCTGTACATCCAGCGTACTGTATCTGACTTTATTTCACATGAGCTCCAGTGTGGAACCCCACTGCACCTCCTGGTGGATCAATGATCCATTGCAGCTGGCTTCATTATAAATACATTTATCTATCACGGGGGCGGTCTCAAGTCAAGCTGGAGGTTTTCCCTTGAGCGAGGGCAGATCACGTACCAATCACGGCCCTCGCGTTTCAAACTGTCCGAAATGAATCGCTCCATCTGTAAGAACAAAGAAAGGAGTGCTTTGAATTTGCATTTCACGAAATGGCGATTGCCCTGTCTTTGTTTTTCCACATGTGGGGTGTAAACAAGATGGCACCCGATTATTTCGCACTCTGACCTGTAGACAAAGAGATTTGTCCATGCGGCTCTCAGGTGGGAGTTTAAACAATGGCGAGGTGATCTTTAAACGAACCATAACAAAGTAAACCACTGGTGTGGTATTATAAACCCTGAAATCCAAGCCAAAACAACACTTAGTTTAAAATAACAACATTTCTATCTAGTTTACTATGAACAAAATGGGCTTTATCTTATTGATATCATCACTTAAAGTTAGGAACCCTTACGCAATAGCTATAAACCTGTTCACGTAATATTTGACTTTATAGTCGACTATGGGCTTTATCTTATTGATATCATCACTTAAAGTTAGGAACCCTTACGCACTAGCTATAAACCTGTTCACGTAATATTTGACTTTATAGTCGACTATGGGCTTTATCTTATTGATATCATCACTTAAAGTTAGGAACCTTTACGCACTAGCTATAAACCTGTTCACGTAATATTTGAGTTTATAGTCGACTATGGTTAACTGTTGCTATTTGGACACGCCAAACCGGGACCAATATGGAGACCTATCAGCAACTAATAATAGACCGTCGTCTTATTACTGCACTGCTGTTGTAATTCCGATTACCGTAACCCACCTGCAATATCTTGTTTAAAACAGAACAGTTTTAACCACTGATAAAGGCTTAGACCTTAACCAAGCCTTTTCTTGAAAAGGACTTTCTTTAAAGCACTGACTTCGGTTACTTAACCCTGAGATGATTCACTATGCCCTGCTGGTTTTCACTTACTCGGCCCTTAACCGATTCGCTATGTCTCCAGATCTTAACAAAAATCGTCAAATGGGCTATATACCCTTACGTCATAGGCTAACTAACTACGAGCGTAACAAGAGACACCTACGTGAAAACAGCAAGGCACCTATCCGAAGTACAATGTCCACACACATTTATATTTAAAATTCAACACCCACACGTGGTTAATAGCATGCAGGGTTAATGGAACAAAAGAAAGTGTGAACTCACCCTGTTTGTGACAAAACAACGCGTTGTGGTTTTAGAGTGATTATTTTATCAATTTGGGTTGTTTTAACATTAAAATGCACAGCTATTTTCAGGACCCGCCGGCTGCCGTCAAGCACACAAATCTAACATTGCCTAGTTTAACTAATGAAGAGTCTTTGTCATAACAGGCATCTTCGTACCGATTGATTTGAGCTCTTGTGTGTCGAATGGCTGCAAGCGTCTCCAGGAAACAGCCGGTTGGTTTTCTCTCCTCGGTCAGCGGGATCACGTCGGGGAACTCACCAGATTGTAAACTGTGTTCGTTATTCTCCCGTCCAGGAGAGAAGCTTTAAAAGGAGACTAAATGGAGTCTCTGTGAAAGTTCAATTGGGTACTTTAATTAAAAAAGGCGCGGTAGTGTTACAGACAGAATATTGTTCAGTCAGACAAACAGCTGTGATCTGCTCCTCGTTAGGGAAGAGAAGAGCCGATCTCTCCTCCAGTGCTGTTATATATCCTCTGCTGGCTCCTCCCCGCCAGCCGGCTCGCCTCGTCTCCAATGTCCGTTATTGCATTTAAACAGAGGATTGGTTCTTTTCACATTCAATATATGCTTAACACGCCTTTTCTCCTCATATTCTCTTTCATCACTTTTCATTTAACACATTCTAAACGCTGTAATCCATACCCTAAAAAATACTTCTCGGCTCGTTTGGTTTCCGGTCATTCCGGATGTTGTCACATGCTACTCTCGTCTGTAAACAATAATGTATTCAAATAAACTGTACCTTCATTTAATATTCAGCATGGTAGTATCTCGACATCTATAGTTGTAGTGTTAAATCAGTAGGCTTCGGTTTGCACCACTCCATATCATTTCGCTACTAAATTCACCTCTTTAGGAAATCGTATTTTAGCCACATGCTAAATGCTAACCATAGATGAAGGATTTTCAGAATAAAAGCTTAACTGCTTGTGCACAAGAATTTCTGGTTTTTCAGTATAAAAGAGCATTAAAACTGACGGCATGTTTAAACAAAATTTCCCCATTAAAACATTGATTTTAATTTCTAACACACTCCAACATCCAATCACAGGGCTTGAGGACGAATCACAGGGTTTGTAAAGCAAGGCGGATGTTGTATCCCCAAACGATAGCTGGGGATTCTGGGTAGTGTAGTGTCTTCGGAAACTCTGTAGTGTCTAAACTCCGAAAAAACAGTTTGTTTCTCGGAATCGAAGGTTAAAAACACAAAAGCATTGTACACAATTTAAACCAATCAATATTGTGTAATTAACAAGGATAAACAGATGTTTTTTAGTTGATGAGCAATTCAGATATCACTGTGTAATCATTTGACAGTGAGGGGAATACTTCAGGTTTTATTATGAAAACTTCGAGACCGGAAATACTGTTTTCACCCCGTGAGGGTTGACGCTAACTTTACATGGAAGATGCCGCGTATACACGTTCTTCCGGTGAGACCTCAAATCATCTTCGTAATATCTATCAAACTATCACACATCCACTGGACGTAGATTATAAAAGTACAATACAGTACTTCTCGCTAGGAATCTAATCAAAAAGCATTTTAATGGCAAAACTATTGCACAATTTAGGATTTTCCAGAGAGGGTTATTTGTGAATAAAAGAATCTCCGGAGCGTTTGCAATCAACGGGAGCATGTTGTTTATTACACGACCACTAGAGGTGCTACACTTTAAAGAGCCTGTGACACGATTTTCCCCCATCATCCAAACCCATCAATTTGAGTAAATATTGTCCCCTTGAAAACCGTTACTGAACTGATTTTGGATATTTGTACTTTGATAACCATTAATCTGCCCTTCAATGTTGACCATTTCTTGGATTTTCTCGGGGATTCTTCAAGTCCCGCCAAATTATGGGTGACGTCATTGCGGGCACAGCGCTCCAGCTGCACCGTTCAGGATCCCAGCATCTGCATGTAAACGCACGATGGCGCACACAGCAGCAAGCTCAGACAGCGATGACAGTTTAATTTTTGAACGTGTCTGAGAGCTCATATGAGGCTGAAGGATCGGTTTATTTTGTATCTGTTAGAAGTTTAGGAATTAGGTGCGTCAATATGGGCGGTCATACGGTCATGTAGCCAGTGGTGGACAGGGCCTAAAAACCTGCCCGGGACTCTCAACCGGCCCACTTCGGTACAACTAGTAAATTGTCAACGGGCGGAGTGGGGGATGTGCTAGTGACTTATCCGACCGGCCCACTTCGGTACCGGCCCATCGGGATTCCTCCCGATGGCCAGTCCGCCACTGCACCCAGCCCAGCCCACGTAAACTGTCAACGGGGGGAGCCTCGCTTCGGGGAAACGGTGGACCTAGTGTCCCGATCGGAGTGGGAATAATAATAATAATAATAATAATAATAATAATAATCCGTGCATTTTATCCATTAATTTCCCCAACATTGTGGTAAAAAAAAACACACGTTTAATCCATGTTGGTGTACTACTACAACCAGTGGTGTAGTGGGGATGTTTTTACTGGGTGGACGGGGTGGTGCGCGACTATCACTCAAATGAGGGACATAGTCTCAATGTGTGGGACGCGGGACAAATAATAAAAATGCTGTGTGTGCAGTCCCGCACAGTGCGGGACACCTGGTCACCGTACACACACAGTTCTGCCCCTCACACACACACGCTTCAAATCAAGTTGCATAAATGCTTGAGCTACGTTTTTATTATAATTACTGTGAAATCTGCCTATTATGTTTTCGTCATTATTACAACAAACACACACTTGCAACTGATAACACTGGCAATGATTTTAGATGAATTAGACTATTAAAAAAAGAAATCATGCTTCAAATAAGTGGGGGTAAGGCGTACCCCCGCGTCCAACGCCCACTACACCACTGACTGCAACTACAAAAAGCTAAGGTTTGTTTTCTCATCAGGAAATGCAGACCGGCTCAAACAAAAGATTTTTAAATCATCATCCTCACGATCATTTAATGTATCATATGTTCGCCGAATTGACATGAAAGCACTAATAAATGTAGTTTCATCCACTTGAGTTTACAAAAATAATCGATTTTGTTTTTATATCACATCCGACGGGAGGAAATTCAGCAGCTCTCACTACCGATTTTTAATCCTAATTTAATCATCATCTTCAACACGAGCATTTATGTTTATGTTCGCCGAATTGACATGAAAGCACTGAAAAATATGAATATACTGTAGTCAACTTCATTAAAACGTTATTAACGTGCCTAAACTCAGTAATTTACCATTTCTACGCATGACAACACACTTTGTCCGTGTTTGGCTCTCTCGCCGCACAGTGAAGCGTTCCCGCATTGACGTCACTTCCGGCTTCCCCCAAAACCTCAAAATGAGTCGAAGGAATTTTCCCGCGATGTTCGAAATTATGGATATTTATCGGAACGGTATCGCTTTTTCTTTTTTAAACTGACGGTTCGAGATTACTAGTAGCCCACTATTTCATGTCAAAAAAAATTGTTCATTTACAAATGAATAAAGAGCTTCCTTATGGATGCTTCTCCAACTTGTAGCACATTTTACGATGTGTATTAAATGTATAGTCATTTTTCCGACATGCATTTGGTCCAGCTAAGCATTTCAGACGTTGTCTGCTCTATGTTTGTAGTGTAGACTGAGTCGGTGTGCAGTAGTGTGGTTTTGTATTCAGTGATGGAACTGATATTGCTCTTCAGGCTGCGGATCACCCAGCTGGAGGAGGAGCTGGCCCGTCGGGATCAGGAGTTCCGGGCCCAGGAGCTTCAGCTGCAATATCTCCAGAGTGAGCTGGAGGCCAAGGTCTCACAGGTGGACAAGCTCCAGGATGCTATTGGCTACAACAGCAGTCTGGGCTGCTCCCCCCAGCCCCGGCGACCCCGGCGACCCCCCCGCTTCAGTGTCATCAACCAGGCCCCCAGCCGCTTCCACAGGGTGGCTGTGGAGGTGCACCGCCGCCTCAGAGCCAAAGAGGGCGTTTCTGCAGAGCCTACCTCAGAAAACTTCTGCGGGGGGTTCAGAGCAGCTCACACCCCCACTGTAAAGTCTGTCCGGAAAGACTCACAGTAAGTTAACGGGACACTCCACACATTAACATTAACTTTTAGAGTCCTAGTAAACATATTCCCTCTGAAACTTTCAAATCAAACCCAAAATCAGCCCACCGGGATTACAAATATCTACATTTTCTTGTTAAAACTGACTTTTGGGATCCTGAGAATGTCATATGGAATCAGCATCCTCAATCATCCCCAAAACCACTCAGAAATTGTCCAAATCGGCCAATCATTATTGTCTACATAAGATATAATGCTATTTGCTATCAACAACACCCTAAAGTCTATACGACTCTACCTAGCACCTGGATTTTTGTTTTACTAAGACCATAAATCATATTCCTTAGTGTGTTGAAAAACAGCTACTAAGTCTATAGAAAATGTCTTACAAAATCATTACTGATGATAAATCTAGAAAAGTATTTATTAGGTTATCAACAAGCTTTTACTAAAAAAAACGGTGTCGTTGTCATTTAAATGTGATCGACCAAAACAGAAGACCTTTGGGTATCTGAAAGGCTGTATTACCATGGCAGGATAATAGAAAGACATGGAGGGAACACAGGGCCACTGAATCTAGATGCAGGATCTGGGTCATTATGAGCTTCAATTACTCAACCTCCACTGCCTGCTGCTCTCAGATCCATTCAGACCCTCATGTCCACTGAACGCACCGCACATCATCTGTTTGATGTGCTAATCAGGAAAACAAAAACACCCACTCAGGGAAATCTGCTGAATAAATTCAAAATGCACACATTAATGCAGTGGCTTGGAACCAGGACCCATATTTGCAATATTTTATTGTAGCAAACACGTCTGGTGAAACCAACACATATTTATACATTACTGTTTAGATCGCATTTGGTTTTGTAAATAAATAAATAATATGCTAGCATATAAAGGTATAATCTATGATGGGCAGTGGCATGGTTGAGCTTATAACATGCATCCTGGACTAACGTGAAGAATCAATTTAGAATTAGAACTAGAATGTAGTTTCACAGTAATACAGCAATGCACTCTAACAATCACATTTTCAAATGATCCTGCCCCACTGTCAAAATGTTCTTTAGTGGCCCTATCACACCCGACACTATGTCTATGTCATATGGGACTCTGGGCAGGGGAAATGTACCTGACCAAATCAAGCAAAACACGATAAAACACACATAAATGATTTTGCTGAGGTCCTCCATTTGGGCTAATCATTTTTAAAAATCGTTGATGGAAACCTGAAACTAGTGCTGTGTCTAATACAGAATCCTCTCCTGTGGATGAACCATGAAGGTGTGCAAATAAATGAATCGCAGAACTATTTTACAGAAGTCAGCCCTTACATAATACAATACCGCAGAATATAATACAAAATATTACATATATATAGCGACATGTGTTTTAATAAATTGGTTTTCATATGTCAAATCTTGAATTTGTCTCTGTTAGGTCAAATCTTGAAGCTACATGTTCATTAGCTGTTGATCACATCATTGGCTGTTTTGTATGCAAAAGAAACTGATGAACTGAGGGAAAGCAACCTATATTGTTTGCTCTCTGCTGCTTCCAGTGAAAACAGCAACACTGAGCTAAGCTTACTGCGTGCTTACTGTGGCGTTCCTTGACGTCGCATACGGGAAAGACCATACAGTAGGTGACCACCTTTATTGGTTGGCAGCTAACAGGATAACAACAAAAACATAGCTAGCATCCTGCGTGAGGTCTTCATATTTAGAGGACAAAGGCTTTTGTATGCTGCAAAGGTTTTTAAACCCCTGAGGTAAATGTGTGATGTGATATTGGTATGGATAACTAACATTAGACTTTGTTTATCTCGGCTTCTTCCTGAATTCCAGAACCAAGAAACTCATCAACAGTGCCATCATGAACAATGACTTTCTGAAGAAGCTGGAGCCGCAGCACATGAGGGAGATGGTGGACTGCATGTACGAGAAGGTTTACACCGAGGGACAGCTGGTCATCCAGGAGGGGGAACCTGGAAACTACCTCTATGTCCTGGCAGGTAAGCTCTGCAGAGCATGGATCTGATGCAACTAACAATGTCCCATTTCATGTTAAAGAGATTTTGCTGGACAGTTGATAGGGATGATAGAGATGGTAGGGATGATGGTATGGTAGGGATGATAGAAAGGTAGGGATGATATAATGGTGTTGATGATAGAACGGTAGGGATGATAGAAAGGTAGGGATGATAGAACGGTAGGGATGATAGAATGGTAGGGATGATAGATGATAGAATGGTAGGGATGATAGAACGGTAGAGATGATAGAAAGGTGGGGATGATAGAATGGTAGGGATGATACATGATAGAATGGTAGGGGTGATAGAAAGGTAGAGATGATAGAAAGGTAGGGATGATAGAAAGGTAGGGATGATATAACGGTAGGGATGATAGAATGGTAGGGATGATAGATGATAGAATGGTAGGGATGATAGAATGGTAGGGGTGATAGAATGGTAAGGGTGATAGAATGGTAGGGGTGATAGAATGGTAGGGTTGATAGATAATAGAATGGTAGGGATGATAGAATGGTAGGGGTGATCGAATGGTATGGGTGATAGAATGGTAGGGATGATAGAATGGTAGGGATGATAGAATGGTAGGGATGATAGAATGGTAGGGGTGATAGAATGGTAGGGGTGATAGAATCGTAGGGATGATAGAATGGTAGGGGTGATAGAATGGTAGGGGTGATAGAATCGTAGGGATGATAGAATGGTAGGGGTGATCGATGATAGGAATAATGAAAGGCCGGCCATCCTAACATCTGTATCCAACAGATATGTAGATGAGTGGAACTGTAAGGTGTGTTTGCTCCGTGCAGATGGCCTGCTGGAGGTCTTCCAGAATGGGAAGCTGCTGGGGGAGATGCGTCCTGGATCTGCATTTGGAGAGCTGGCCATACTGTACAACTGTAAGAGAACAGCCACGGTCAAAGGTGAGGGGAGCAGCCATTCTTTAAATAAGTTCTGGTCCTTTATGTGTGTCCCCTCTGGGATCACACTCCCTGGTGCTTCAGTGTGTATGCTATGGCGTGTTTGTTGACAACCATATCCATATCATTTAAGACACCTCCATCTCACAGGGAGTTATTAAATATACCTCAAACCTGCTCATCCATGTGTCACCAACTCCACAGATATGATAATATTATCATGCGTATAAGCTTTAACTGTACACCCAATATGTTTGAATTAACATTTGATGGAAAGACACAATTATTTTTCACAATGCAACACGAACATTTTAGGTAAACATGGGGCCTGCAGTGTGTTAAATGATAATCCTTTCACTCATCAGCTTGAATTTGAATACATTCATTTACATTTAAATTCGGCCTTAATAACATCTATTGAATAATGAATTGCTTTCATTATGACTTGAAATGATGACTTGATAGTTGAATTGTCTTTATCTTAGCTTAGCTTTTGATTTGTTCTTCTTAAATATCACAATATAAATATTACTTTGGCACCTGGAGAAATTATGACACGTGAAAAAATAAATGTTGCAATAAAATGTTTGGTGTTATATTTGTGACAGCCGAAAATGCAGCCGATCAAAGATACCTGAAGGTTAGCTGTCTGAAATCTATTTAAGGATTAATCCTCATTTTGTTTTAATAGTTGCACACATAATCTTAAAGAAGTAGTTAAACAAAGTTTAGTTGGAATGTTCTGCCCATGTTTGTGTGCAGACATGATAAATGAGGATGAGAATGCATGAGAAAACAGCTAGCTCTTTTCAGAAAACATATCTACAAAATGTTCCAGAACATGAAACAATGCCAGTGTTCTTGTCTGGCTCAGAAATACAGAAAACAATCCCCCAACATGATCATAATAGTCATTTCAGTACATCTGCAGCATGTTGTTGGACTGAATACAGCATAGAAATACAAAATAAATAAATAGCAATAAAATATATAAGCAACTGATATGGTAAGCAGATCAAATGAATGGTTGATTCTCCTCCAGCTGTGTCCCAGTCTAAAATCTGGGCTCTGGACCGGCAGACTTTCCAGACAATCATGATGCAGACCACACAGGCGCGCCATAACGAGTACTTCAGCTTCCTGTGCAGGTATCACTCTGTGACCCCCCCCCCACACATTTGTTAATATTTTAAAGCAAAAGCAGCAAATCTTCAAATATTAGAAGAATGTGCTGCCAATAAATGTTGTGTTAACCCCACTTTAAGTTATTTAGGTAAATTAAATATAATGCACGATAGTTTTATCCATACCAAATCATGTTATTTTAAAATGCTTACCTGAGTATTGTTTGTCAAAATCTGAATGTATAAAGTAATTAGTAAATACATCTCTAAAATTAATGAAGTGGAGTAAAAAGTAAAACATTTGCTTCCAAAATGTAGAGGAGTAGAAGTATAAAGTAGCATATACTGAGATACTCAGGTAAAGTGCAAGTACCTTAAGTGTGTACTGAAGTACTTGAGTAAATGTACTTAGTTACTTTCCACCACTGCACACCTGTACAGGTTTAAGACTGACTTTTGCTCAGACACTCTGGTGAAAAAAATACCAGCAGTGCTGTAGTGGCTGGTAAAATTAAATTGTCTTCATTTCATAATTAAGACATTGAGTCTAAATGCTATCATTATTAAATCATCAAAATCCTGCATGATATACCAAATACAAAGCCTTGAAGACCATTTTTATTGGCAGACATTTAAGTGCATTGTAACATTTCCTAAATGTCTATTATTTTGCAGTTTACTGTATATGATAAATCCCAACATCCATTAAAAAAAAGTGTGTATTTGTGTCTGTCAGTGTGTCACTTCTCCGAGGACTGCCTGAGGAGAAGCTGGCCAAGGTTGTGGATTGTCTTGAAGTGGTGAGTATTTCACACTAACGTTTTTTAGCATATTTCTACATTTTATCAAGTTCCATACAGTGTCTGTTTCTGATTTAAAGAGAATGACTGACCTTCTGTCTTTTCAGGACTATTTTGAAAAAGGGGAGTATATAATTCGAGAGGGTGAAGAAGGAAACACTTTCTTTATTATTGCAAAAGGAGAGGTGAGATATCTGCACAAGCCTGTCAAACTGTCCTAAAGCCTCAGTATTTGATTTATTCAAGTTCATTTGCACGATTCATTTGCCTTGAAGCAAATAAATTAAATGTTATCATGACAATATATATATAATAGTATTTATTCAGAGCTCATTTTTCTGCAGTAGTTGCAATACGCAGAGGGCAATTCAAATGACGAAACATCTGGAAATCTATACAGTGTTTCCTTAAGAATCCTAGCCGCTCATAACTTACATTGATGCTATAGGACATATGATTGAGGTATTTAGCTTTGCATGTAGAATATGATTCTCAAGTATAGGAAATAATATATGTTTAATACAAAATATCCAGTTATGAATGATAATGTATGATTTAAGCTGAATATTAGGTCCCATATACTGTATATTGCCTCTACAGCTTGTATAGTGACTGACTCCCATTAGAAAAGAATGATTGTCTCAGTTCAGTTCTCTCTGTAGGTGATAGTCACTCAGAGCACAGAGGGGCTGGCTGAACCACAGGAAATCAAGACGTTGGGATTTGGAGATTACTTTGGAGAAAAAGCTCTGATCAGGTACAGACAGGACTGAGGACACAGAACTGCAGAACTGTAAAAACCGAGATATATTAGACCCTCAAAGCTCACATCACATGGTATTCAGTGAGCACCAACTCTATGAAGCTCATGCTCCGTGTTCTTCTGGCAGCCATCAATGCTCACTTGTTAACACATTACCATTTGACCAGTGAAACCCATGAAGATAATAATACTGCCTTTGAGTATCCTACCTGTCCACTGTAGTGAGCGGTTTTACTTAAGTACTTTTTTTTTACTCTACTACATTTATTACAACACTCCAAGTTACTTTGTACATATTAAAACACATGATCTGATATGGTATAACTTCAACACTAAAATGCTATTATATGGATAAAACAGGATAACATAATAACCGTAAAATATATAAATTTGAAGAGATCCGTTTTCGTACTCTTATTACTTTTGATTCTTGAACTACATTTAGCTGATAATACTTCTGTATTTTTATATTATTCTGAAATGGGTCATTGTGCAGAATGAGTACTTTTACGTTTTGTACTTTAGGTATATTTTGATGTTAATACTTTTTTACTTTAATATTACTAAAGTAATATTTTGAAATCAGGACTTTTACTTGTAAGGGAGAATTTTAAGGCCATATTATTTGTACTTGTACTTAAGTTAAGGATCTAAATACTTCTTTCAACACTGCTTGTTATAATATTACCAATTAATCAGTGAACCCATGAAGATAAGAAGGCTGCTTTAAGTAGCTCCACTGTAGAGAGCAGTTTGGGCCAGTTCTTTGTGTCTGGGTTGACTATGGGTAAACAATCAGAGGAGACACTGGACAAATCCTTCTGCTCACCTGAGCAGAGATCTAAGGCATGTCAGAGGGGTGCTCCACAGAATGTGTTCATGTGTGTTGTGTTGCGTTTGTTTACAGTGAGGATGTTCGCTCAGCCAACATTATCTGCAATGAGAACGACACACACTGCCTGGTGGTGGACAGAGAGTGAGTACATACAGGATGTTTACCTGATATGTTATTGTGTACAGCTGGAACCAAAGCTTATATTAAAGGCCATTTTAATATACGGTAGATGAAAATGTAAAGAACAGTAATATATTCTCATCTGTGTTTTGTTACTGCTGTTTACTCTTTCATTGCTGCAACCAGTTATTACTGAAGATGGATTGAGGAGTATGGAAGGTTATAATGCCAGCAACTAGTTATTTATTTTTGAACCAACCCTGGGTAAACTGTCAGCGAGATCCTTATGTTCTGCTATTTAGGTTGAATTGAAAAACCTTGACATTACATTTGGCAATAAGAGGTCCATGACATCAAATGCTGCAGTAAAATCCCAGAGCACAGCTCTTAGTTTCCTGTCATCCACATGAACTAACAGATGTAATTATACTGTGCTACTCCAACAGTTCAAGGAAGAAAACCGAATTCATAACACCACAAGGGCAGGTGTAAATGCTCAGTCTTACAAAAATCGTTACAAAAGTAGAACAATGATACAACAATTCCAGGCAGGCAAATTAGGTAAAGGGTAAGGCTTTTTTATTGTGTTGCATTGTTGGAGGAGCCTGTGACCTAAGATTTTCATCTTCATAACTACACTGTAGCTATGTACGTATGACTAATAAAAGCCTTGAACATTGAACTTTGAACACAAAGCATTATCATGGGAAAACAGGCAATGGTTAAAAACACAGGAACTGGCAGACTATGGTACAAGACAAAGGAAAGCTCAGGCTCATGGCTCAAAGATAATCTGGCAGCAAGTAAATGCTCTGGTATAGATAGGAAGGAGCTGATCAGGGAATGGGGAGCAGGTGAGTGGATCTACTGACAGAAGGGCAGGAACATGGGAGAGCCGGCTCAGAAAGGACAGCAGTTACAACAGAACACAAGCAAGCAAACAAACAAAAAAAGACCAAACCCATGACAGTTAGTAGCCTGCCCTTGTGCGACAGTGTGCTGTGCTTTTCCATTCAGTGCATTACTAAAATAATTTAAAGTAGCTTTATCAGAACATAATTATGCTGTATAAGTTATGTGGCTGCAAACCAGTTAAAAGTAATACTGTTTTTATCGATAGTATTGCATGTACCACAAACAAACACATACCCACAAACACGACACACACACACACACACACACACACACACACACACACACACACACACACACACACACACACACACACACACACACACACACACACACACACACACACACACACACACACACACACACACACACACACACACACACACACACACACACACCAAACTAAAGGTTGTTAATTGCCCCCTGTTACCCCCCTCTAGCAATTTCAACCAAATGGTGGGAACCTATGAGGAGCTCCAGGCTTATCTGAAGGAGTATGTAGATGAGCTTTCCAGGAGTGATGAGAGGAGAAACACCCTGTAAGTGCACCATGACAGAGTTAGTGCATGAGTAAAAGCAAACAGGGGCCCAAATGTGACCGTATGTCCCCTGATGTTCCTCTCTCAGGCCCCACTCCCCTCATATTGACTCTGCAGAGGCCCAGGAGCTGAAGAGGCTGAGGGAGAAGATTTCTCTCCTGCCTTTCAAGGATCTGGAGGTCATCGCGACTCTGGGCATGGGAGGGTTTGGACGAGTGGAGCTGGTTAGCTTCAGTAACACTACTATTCATTATACTGCAATTTATTTATCTGGATAATGTTTTAAATGCCAAACCCTCTTCTTGTTATTTATTCAACTAAAGTCCCTCTGTAGTATGGTATCTTTGAGCAAACATATGACCAATGGATGAAAAATAAGAATATTATTAAAATACATCTGCAAAATTAAGGGGCAGTTTTGTGACCTGATGGCAGGTTGGGTCAGAGGATATGACAGGGTGGGTGATGAAAGTATTTTTCCTCGGGAGGCTATTACAGGGACAGTGTTTATAAATGAAGGCTAACTCCTCTCTGTTGCATCTCAGGTAAAGCTGAAGGACGAGGACACCACGTTTGCTCTGAAGTGCATTAAGAAGAAGCACATCGTCGACACCAGACAGCAGGAGCACATCTACTCTGAGAAAAACATCCTTCAGCAGACCAACTCTGCGTTCATCATCAGGTGAATCTCATCACACATGCAGGTGTAACAACAACCTGATACACTGACAAAATGGATAATTTGGATCAACTTGAACAAATTGCGTTAATTTGTTACAGCACATTTTTTTTTTGTTTATTCCAAATCGATTTTTTGACCTCAAAAAATTAATTTGGGTCAAGTAAAAAATATTGCTTCCGTCTAAGATATATACACTGAACAAAAATATAAGTGCAACACTTTTGTTTTTGCTCCCATTTTTCATGAGATGAACTCAAAGATCTAAAACATTTTCTTTATACACAAAATAACCATTTCTCTCGAATATTGTTCACAAATCTGAAAAAATCTGTGATAGTGAGCACTTCTCCTTTGCCGAGATAATCCATCCCACCTCACAGGTGTGACATATCAAGATGCTGATTAGTTTAGTTTTTAGTTTTTATTAGGATCCCCATTAGCACTAGCATGAGCATTGGCTATTCTTCCTGGGGTCCTCACCCACACAAAACATACATAATACAAACCAGAACGGAACAACTCATCATTTCATGAAAAGTGCATGGTAAGGAAGTGAAAGCAAAAACAAAACAGAAAAAAATAGTCATCACATTTTAGCCATCATCAAGTCAAAACCTAAACAAAATTTTACCAACAATATAATTTACATGATAATACTAATAACTAATTACTAATTGACCCACAAGTACAGTTCAAATTTAATTTGTAGTTCTCAGATATTGTTTTAGCAAATGTTTGAAATGTATGTTTGAGTTGTCTTGAATGATATGGACCGGTAACAAATTCCAGCTGACCATTGCTCTGTATAGTACTGTTTTCTGTCTGATATTTGATCTTGATTTGGGTAAAATGAACCTTTTTTCTATTGCATGTCTGGTTTGATAGTTATGTGTAGAGTACTGTGCTATGAACTTTTGTGACAATATATGTGGTAAGTGTGTCACTGTAATATTCTTTACAAAATTTAACAGAGAATAAATGGACCTCTGTCTAACACTCATCCATTTCAGTGTCTCCAGCATTTCAGTCACTCTAGTTCTGTAGGAGCACTGCAGAACACATCGTGCTGCCTTATTCTGTGCTACTTGTAGTTTATTTAAATCGTTTTCTGAAGCACTAGACCAAACAACAAAACAGTAATCAAGCTGTGATAGCACCAAAGCATCCAAGACTTGTCTCCTGACATCTATTGGCAAATGTTTTACAATTCTTTTAACGAGTGACACACCCCTTCCCATTTTACACACAACATTATCAATTTGTTTAGACCAAGACAGTGTTTGATCTAGAGTTATCCCTAACAACTTAGTTTCCTTGACTTGTTTAATGTCAATATGGTTTAAATGTAACTGCAATTTAGGTTCACATTTTAACTGATGATTTGACCCAATTATTAAAGATTTAGTTTTTCCTGCATTAAGTACCAACTTATTATTTATTACCCACTCTGAAATCATTTGTAGATCCTTATGTATACAGTGACTCAGCTCCCTTGTAGATGAACCTGCTCCATATATTGTCGAGTCATCTGCATACATAACAATTTTGGATTCCTGTAAGACCAATGGTAGATCATTTGTGAAAATAGAAAATAAAAGTGGTCCCAAACAACTCCCCTGAGGAACTCCACAACTGACTTTCTTAATAGTTGACAGACTTCCATTGAAAAAAACAGTTTGACATCGATTGGTCAAATAACTTTCTATCCACCTCAGTGCATTCAGATGAAAACCATATTGCTCTAGCTTGTTCAACAACAATGGATGATCGATGACATCAAAGGCAGAACTAAAATCAAGTAGTACCGTTCCCACTAACTTCCTATTATCTACCTCCACCTTCCAGTCATCGGTCATTTGTGTTAAAGCAGTGCATGTGGAATGGCCCGGTCTGTAGGCATGTTGATAAGCAGTATTAAGATTGTTACCTTCAAAGTATTTCTGTATTTGATTAAACATTATTCTCTCCATTATCTTTCCTAACGCTGGTAATAAACTTATCGGGCGACTATTTGTTCCAGAAAATGATCCAGCTGGATTTTTTGCAAGTGGAATAATTTTTGCTATTTTCCATGCCTGTGGGCAAATACACTTTTCAATACTTACATTGATGATATGGCAGATAGGCTCCGCAACCAAATTAGCAACATATCTAAGAAATTTACCATCTAGATTATCAACACCCGGTGGTTTATCATTACATTTACCTAGTAGACATTCAACATCTGCAATTGACACTTTCTCTATTTTAAATTTACAATTCTTATTTTCCATGATTAAATCATTTATTAGAAAAGTGGAGTTCCTGTTAATAGGTTGCTTCATATCTCTCCTCAAAGTATCCACTTTATCAAGAAAATAATCATTTAAATAATTAGCAATTTGTACCGGTTTAGTCAAAAATTTCCCTTCCACTTCAAGATATGTTGAGGTGGATTTGGGCTTACGGCCCATCATGCCATTGACTAAATCCCACATCTTCTTCTTATCATCATTAATAGCTTTAATTTTATTTCCATAATACACTCGTTTTTTCTTTTTATTTAATGCTGTAACATAATTCCTCAATTTTCTATAAATGTGCCCGTCTGACTCATAACTTGATGAGATAGCTACAAGTTTTGCATCATCTCTTTGTTTCATTAGTTCTCTTAGCTCATCATCTAACCAGGGCGTTCTAAGGTTCCTTACAGTCTGCTTTCTAAGTGGTGCATGTTTATCAATCACTTGCTTGAATAAGAAATTAAAGCCATCAAGAGCATCATCTGGGTTTAGTTTCTCAAGAACTTGTTTCCAACATATCTTTTGAACATCCTTTATAAATGACTCTTCACAAAAATATTTCATTGATCTTCTAACTATTACTTTTGGTCCTGGTTTTGGCACCTTTGTCTTTCTCACAATGATGATTAGATTATGATCAGTGCACCCTACCGGGATTGAAATTGCTTGTGAACATAAATGGCTGAAATTAGTAAATATATGATCAATACAAGTTGCACTATTTGATCCATCTTTCTTTCTGATTATCCTAGTAGGTTTAGTCACCATTTGTACTAAGTTACATGTGTTAGTAATTGTCAGCAACTTATTTTTTAGGGCACAGTGCGACATATTCCAGTCTATGTTTAAATCACCTGTAAAATAAATCTCTCTATCAAGATCACAAACTTTATCTAACATTTGACATACTGTTTCTAAATAAGCAAGGTTAGCATTAGGAGGTCTGTAACAGCATCCCACCAACAAAGGTCTTAAGTGTGGTAAATTAATTTGCAACCAAAGTACTTCAATATCAGGAGACATTAAATCGTATCTCACTTTAGCTGGTATTTGCTTTTGAATATACACTGCCACCCCACCTCCATGTGTATTCCTTTCTTTTCTAAATATACTATATCCCTGAATGTCCACTGCTGCGTCATTAAATGTGTCATCTAAGTGAGTTTCTGATATAGCTAAACAATGAATACCCGATGATAGTATTTCCTCTATCTCAGTAACTTTATTCCTTAAACTACAAATATTGATATGAGCCAATTTAAACCCTTTCTTTGGTAACTTATTTGACATTAAGATGGCAATTTAAAATGTGTTTCTCTTTCACTACTTTTTAAATTGAGAGCTGAACCAAAACACACATGTAACACAACTAAAACCACACATACAACCCACCACCTAACTGCACATAAAGGATTAATATCCCTGTGCATACTCACTCACTCAATCACCTATACGAGCAGCATGTAGCTCCCAAACATTTTAGATCGTTGTCAATGTGTTAGATACATTCATGGTAATGTCTATTACACACGATCTTATTTATGAATCAATAAATCAAAAAAATGAATAAATCAAAATGACATTTTAGGAGGAATGAACAACCCCAGAGACCAGTAAGAATTGGTCTCGATTCAACATCTTTAAACAAAAAAACAAACACCTTATATAGCCCAATAATAGCAATAAACTCATAATCGCAGTTGATGAAATAACTAATTTAAAATAAAATAGTAGATCACTCATAGACCAATGGATATCTGTCCAAGAGAACAATCAAAAACACAATTCATCAAACCTGCAGCAATTCCCTTTGTATAATATAATTAATTTCATCTCCTAATGGGCTATAATAATCACAATAAACTCATAATCACAGTTGATAAGTAAATAATTTTAAATAAAAAGTAGATCACTCATAGGCCAGTGGATATTGGCCAAAAAGAAAACAATCAAATACACAATTCACCACAACTGCAGCAATTCCCTTTGCATAATATAATTAATTTCATCTCCTAATATGCATAACCATACCATCTGATACGTCATGTCCATCAGTCCTTTCCCACCTTCATTTCAGATCTTAGTTGAACTCGGGCTTATTACTGTTTTATAGAAATGTTCAGCTTCACTACAGTCCCGATACAGTTTTGTCTGTCCATTGAAGGTTACAATAAGTGTTGCGGGGAACAGTAGTCCATGCCTCACCTCACGCAGCTTCATCCTGAGTTCATTGAATAGGGCTCTCCTCCTGGCAATATCCGCAGTGATATCAGGAAATATCTTCAGTCGCATGTCTCGGAACATGATCTCTCCCTTGCTTCTTGCCAACTTCAAGATAGCTTCCTTTGCTTGATATCTCTGCATTATGACGATCATAGGTCTGGGTCTCAAATCAGTCCCCTGGCCAATCCTGTAGGCAATCTCTACTGCCGGCTCACACGAGAGCGCATTTCCGAATACCTCCTTTAAAAGGTTTGTCATAAAGGCAATGGGATCGCTCTTCTCTATATCCCTTCTCAGTCCAAAGACACGTAGATTACATTTTCTGGTTTGAATCTCCATCCTCTCCATTTTGCCTTTAATGTCTTTGTTTTCCTTCATTAGATTTTGGTTTGCAGTTTCGAGTATAGCAACCTTAGAATCCACATCAGTCAGTCCCACCTCCATATCACCGATCCTCTGACAACATGAGTCGAGTTCTCCCTTTAAAGTATCAAGCTGCGGCTGGAATCTCTCAAAAGCAGCCCCTATCTCCTCTCTCATTATGGAGCGTATTAGTGCCGACAGCTCCGAGTGGCTCACCTGTGAGGACCCGCTGTCCATGGCGCTCTCATCAGCTGTTTGTGTTTCATCCACTCCAGACAGATCGCTGCTCTCATTTAACGCCACTTTAGCCTTTCTTCTTGATTTCTTCGACGGCATTACATTCCCCACATTATACTCTCCTGTGGACTTTGACTGAACAACTTGATCATCCGTTCATAACCAGATTTTTTCAAAAAGTTTGAGACGGGAGCTACACGCTTTCAAAATTCACACACTACTTCCGCGCATGCGTCAGAGTCGACAGCATGATTATTGCACAGGTGTGCCTTAGGCTGGCCACAACATGTCACCCATCTCCTTCGCATAGAGTTGATCAGGTTGTTGATTGCGGCCTGTGGAATGTTGGTCCACTCCTCTTCAATGGCTGTGCGAAGTTGCTGGATATTGGCAGGAACTGGAACACGCTGTCGTATACGCCGATCCAGAGCATCCCGAACATGCTCAATGGGTGACATGTTAGGGTGACATGTTAGGGTTAGGGTTAGGGTTTAACCCTAGGGTTTTCGGACCCCCCCAGACCCCCCCAATAAGGCAAAACTTCACGTTTCAGAGTGGCCTTTTATTGTGGCCAGCCTAAGGCACACCTGTGCAATAATCATGCTGTCTAATCAGCATCTTGATATGCCACACCTGTGAGGTGGGATGGATTATCTCGGCAAAGGAGAAGTGCTCACTATCACAGATTTTTTCAGATTTGTGAACAATATTTGAGAGAAATGGTTATTTTGTGTATATAGAATTTTTGTTGGGATTTTTGAGTTCAACTCATGAAAAATGGGAGCAAAAACAAAAGTGTTGCATTTATATTTTTGTTCAGTGTATTTACATAGACACAAAGTAATAAGATGATTCATTCTGAAGACCGCACATCATTTATTACTTTGTTATAACTTAATTTTTCCTTTCGGACTAACCTCATAATTATATTAGATCTAAGAAGAGTTTTTAAATTTGTGAAAAGAAATTAAACAAAATACTTCATTTTGTTGCAGGCAATATTTTTTATTATAGCTTAAAATATTTTTCTTTTATTACAAAGCAAAAACTTGTACATCAATACAATACTGTGTTTTGTTTACTGTAAACAAATTACATTTTGACTTAAACTTATAACACTTTGTTTAGCTCAGTTCACATAAAGACAGGAATATTCTCTTCAAAAGACCTTAACATTTATTGGGAGGTCTTTAAAATATGCATCACCTATTCTGTTTTATAAAATATAAATACATCAATACATTAATACAATTAATTGAGTACATTATGCAACCAATTTGCATCTGTACAACAATGCAATTTCTCCATAGGATTTTGGAAAATAGCTCGAAATAAGGTCTGTGGTTTACACATATTTAAGAGACGGATCACGTTTTGTTCATCCATCCATCCATCCATCTTCTCCCGCTTATCCGTGGTCGGGTCGCAGGGGTAGCAGTTCCAGCAGAGAGCCCCAAACTTTCTTTTCCCTGGCCACATCATCCAGCTCTGACTGGGGGATCCCAAGGCGCTCCCAGGCCAGAGAAGAGATATAATCCCTCCATCTGGTTCTAGGTCTACCCCTTGGTCTCTTCCCAGCTGGACGTGCCTGGAACACCTCCCTAGGGAGGCGCCCAGGTGGCATCCTAACTAGGTGCCCGAACCACTTCAACTGGCTCCTTTAGACGTGAAGGAGGAGCGGTTCAACTCCGAGTCCCTCCCGGATGACCGACTTTCTCACCTTATCCCTAAGGGAGACACCAGCCACCCTGCGGAGAAAACCCATCTCGGCCGCTTGTACCCGCGATCTCGTTCTTTCGGTCATGACCCATCCTTCATGACCATAGGTGAGGGTAGGAACGAAAATGGCGCGGTAGACAGAGAGCTTTGTCTTCTGGCTCAGCTCCCTTTTCGTCACAACGGTGCGGTAAAGCGACTGCAGTACTGCTCCCGCTGCTCCGATTCTCCGACCCATCTCACGCTCCATTGTTCCCTCACTCGAGAACAAGACCCCGAGATACTTGAACTCCTTCACTTGGGGTAAGGACTCATTCCCTACTTGGAGTGGACAGTCCATCGGTTTCCTGCTGAGAACCATGGCCTCAGATTTGGAGGTGCTGATCCTCATCCCAGCCGCTTCACACTCGGTTGCGAACCGATCCAGTGAGTGCTGAAGGTCGCAGACCGATGAAGCTATCAGAACCACATCATCTGCAAAAAGCAGTGGTGCAATCCTTAGTCCACCGAACTGCAGACCCCCTCCCCCACGACTACGCCTCGAAATCCGATCCATGTATATTACAAACAGGATTGGTGACAAAGCGCAGCCCTGGCGGAGGCCAACCCTCACCTGAAATGGGTCCGACTTACTGCCGAGGACCCGGACACAGCTCTCGCTTTGGGAGTACAGAGATTGGATGGCCCTGAGTAGAGACCCCCTCACCCCATACTCCCGCAGCACCTCCCACAGTGACTCCCTGGGAACCAGGTCATACGCCTTCTCCAAGTCTACAAAACACATGTAGACTGGATAAGCGTACTCCCAGGCCCCCTCCCGGATCCTTGCGAGAGTAAAAAGCTGATCCGTCGTTCCACGACCAGGACGGAATCCGCATTGTTCCTCCTCAATCTGAGGTTCGACAATCGGCCTGACCCTCCTTTCGAGTACCTTAGAGTAAACTTTCCCGGGGAGGATGAGTAGTGTGATGCCTCTGTAATTGGCACACACCCTCTGATCCCCCTTTTTAAAAAGGGGAACCACCACCCCGGTCTGCCACTCCTTCGGTACTGTTTCCGACTTCCACGCAACGTTGATGAGACGTGTCAACCATGACAGTCCCTCAACACCCAGAGCCTTCAGCATTTCTGGGCGGATCTCATCCACCCCCGGGGCTTTGCCACTGTGAAGTTGTTTGACGACCTCAGTGACCTCCCCCCGGGAGATTGCTGTCGATCCCCCGTCATACTCCAGCTCTGCCTCTAACATAGAGGGCGGAGTTGTCGGGTGCAGGAGGTCCTCAAAGTGCTCCTTCCAACGCCCTAACACTCCATCAGTTGAGCTCAACAACGTCCCATCCTTACTGTACACAGCTTGGATGGTTCCCTGCTTCCCCCTCCTGAGGTGTCGGACAGTTTTCCAGAACAACTTTGGTCCTTTTCCATGTCTTCTCCGAACTTCTCCCACACCCGCTGCTTTGCCTCGGCCACGGCTGAGGCTGCTGCCCTTCGGGCCTGTCGGTACCTTGTAGCTGCCTCGGGAGTCCCCCGGGATAACAAATCCCTGAAGGCCTCCTTCTTCAGTCGGACGGCTTCCCTGACCACCGGTGTCCACCAGGAGGTTCGAGGGTTACCGCCCCTTGAGGCACCTAGGACCTTGAGACCACAGCTCCCCTCCGCGGCTTCGGCAATAGAGGCTTTGAACACCGACCACTCTGGTTCAATGTCCCCAACGTCCACAGGAATGCCCGAAAAGCTCCGCCGGAGGTGTGAGTTGAAGGCCTCCTGAGCTTGGGCCTCCTCCAGACGTTCCCAGTTCACCCGAACTACACGTTTGGGCTTACCAGGTCTATCCAGAGGCTTCCCCCGCCACTCGACCCAACTCACCACCAGATGGTGATCAGTTGACAACTCCGCCCCTCTCTTTACCCGAGTGTCCAAAACATACGGCCTCAGGTCCGATGATACGATAACGAAATCGATCATGGACCTTCTGCCTAGGGTGCTCTGGTACCACGTACACTTTTGAGCATCCTTATGTTCGAACATGGTGTTTGTTATGGCCAATCCATGACTAGCACAGAAGTCCAGTAACAAACCACCACTCCGGTTCAGATCAGGGGGGCCGTTTTGTTCAGCCGGATAATATCCACATGTCTACCCTACTTTTATAATTTTTGAATCATAAATCTATTGATCATAAATCTATCAATTAGATTTATGATCCGGCTGAACAAAACGTGATCCGTCTCTTAAATGTGTGTCAACCACAGACCTTATTTTCCAGCTATTTTCCAAAATCCTATGGAGAAATTGCATTGCTTTTTTGTCGAGGGAACCAGAAGGAGTTTACTTCTGGGTTTTAGGACACTGTGGCACTCTATTTCACACACTTTCCTGACTTCATCAGTAAGCTGCGCCATTCTCTCTGGAATTCCATTAGGCAGAACTAGCTTCCTGCTGTCATCGGGATTCAGAAGAATTTGTAACTTGGCTGGCGTTTTCACGGTCATGTCAGGCAACCTAAAAGGAACTAGAAAAAACAAGAACATTTAAACAATGATATTAGTAATAGTGCAATGAAACACTGACAACTGAATGTCAGTGTATATCTCACAATAGTGACATGCCTGGAATGACAGACCAAATGATTCCCACCAGTAGCTCTCAATAAACATACAGATGTGAGGATTGACTTTACATGCAACAATATTAATGAAGTGCAGTCTTGTATTTTTCATTTACCTGTACAATACATACTTTTTCTCATTTAACTTTAATATTTTAAATTACCTTACTTAACATTTTGGTACCTAACTACTGTAGATATATTAGCACTTGAGATTAGAGTAGAGTAACGCAGCGTCCACACGGCAGCATGCGTTGAAGCTTGACGGCGGGCGTGTCTGAAGCTCAACCAAAATTCAATCACATCAATCTCCCGCCCCGGACACACAAGCACGTGGTTTGATTGGCTAGAGCTTGTACTGGCATATGATTTGATTGGCTGACCCTTCCGTCGTAGCTTGAAAAGTTTAACTTTTCTCAACTTTTGAAGCGAGCAACGGAGGCAAAGTGAAGCGACGGAAGCACAATGCAGTTCGGCAAAGCGTGACGTCAAAGTGAATGGGAAGCTGCGTTGAAGCTTAAACCAGGGTTCAAGTTATAAACTGAGCTCTATGGGGTCTTTAAACAGCAAACACACACTCACACACACCTCTACTTGCTACAAACTTAAATACGACAAGGTTCAACTAGGCACACACATCATCTTGGCTCGCGCAGCACGCTCACAGGCATAGATTGCGCAACCTTGGAAGTGCAGTGCAGGCATATTGTCATTCAAGAGATGCTTAGTTCTTTTGGAAAACATGTTTTGAGTTTAGCCTATTCACCTCGTTAGCATAAATAATACTCATTACATTGACACATGCATTATGTTTGATTCAAATAATGGTTGTTGGTAATGTATTAGCAACCCATACAGATGTATGATTTCACTGCGTCCGTTGGCTCCCACATAACTCGAACCCTGGCTTCAACGCACGCTGCCGTGTGGACGGGCCGTGAGTCTCCTTTTTGGGGTTTTCAATCCTTTTTAAACGTACATGAAAAGTAGTTGCAGTTCATTTTGGAACTTACCAAATCAGCATACAGAGCTACACGCATTGCACTCCATTCCCAAGCTCACACGTCACACCTTGTATTCCTCACGCAAAGATTTATTTCCAGGGTACCGCCCATCCAGTTGCGCCGCAATTTTGTAAACAAACTAGGCTTGTTTGAGACGTATGCACTCCACTAGCACCCCCCCCCCCCCCGTTGACATTCGCGATACAAAGGGCTTCATACTCCACTAGCACCCCCCCCCCCCCCCCCCCATTGACATTCGCGGTACAGAGGGCTTTGAGGGAGCCAGAGGTTGGAGTACCAAACACCGCTGCCAAAATCTCATTCTGAACTCTGTTCAAAACTTGAGAGCCCTGAGCATACATTGTGAACTTCAGTGGAAACAGCAAACCTGTAATCACAAAGGAAATACATAAATAAACAAGGTGTATTTATACAATCTTAACCCAGCATAAATCACACACCCTCACCCTTAAAAAAGCATGGTCAACAAGACGGAGAGCGTGTTACAAGGAGATTCGGGTTGTTTCCCCTTCCCCACTGTTTAAAGGCCCCTCCGGAGCGGTGTGGTCCGAGTACGGGTTGCTGCAGAGCAGAGATACACCATCAGCCACATGACTATAGTGGTCCCGGAGCTTTAATAACGGCTCGCCAAAAGTATAAACATCTCTAACGCTGGCTGGGGTCTTGCTGTTAGTGTATTTAATATGCTGCAGTGTTTTTTATGAGCGGAGCACGCATTGAAAATGACCTGGTTTAACAGCTTAAAAACTAGCTAGCACCTAGCTAAACTTGCTAAACCATAGCCCCATATAAAATACCTTATGTGAAGCCAATATAACATTTACAACTATTTAAACTTTTCACTTGTCAAACCGACACAACAAAAAATCGCCACTTGCATGATAAATGTATGAAAATTATCTGGTTAAGCCATCCTTAAAAAAAATTGTTACACATGGTTAAACTTTGCTAACACATAGCCAAATGTTGGGTTCAGAATTCCAGAAAAGATAGACAACTTCTAAGTTTAACTATTTATTGTAAAGAGAGCAAAATATATACATTACTTGGCCAAGTGTTAGGGCTGGGTCAAAAGTTCAGGACCTACAATGGCAGAGACCAGATAGATTCAGTCTTTTAACAAAGTTTAATAAAGGAAAAAAGGAGCAACTAAAAAACAATCGACAAAATGAAGGTGGATCTAGTTCACGCTGGTGGCGGCGGCAGGACTCAGGCTGGCTCGAGCAGACACTGGAAAAACAGAGGAAAAAACAAGGTTACTCTTCAACAAAAACAGCAAGAGAAAATCACACTAAGCTAGGATACTACGACGTTCCGCTCTACCGAGTGAGACAGAATTATCTGGCACTGGAGTGTGAACATGACCAGGGTTTTATGGAGGAGTTGATTAGATGAGTACAGGTGTTCCTCATTGTGAAACAGCTGAGCCTTCTAATGATCACCACACTTCACAGGAGAGAGAAAGACAGTGGGGAGGAGGAGAAAGCAAAACACCTAAACCATAACACCAAGCACTCATCACGTCTTTGGGAATCACAGGCAGCAAAGCTGTAATCTGTAACCACCAAATCCGTTAAGAGCCTCGAACATCGTGCGTGCCTGTGGAAGTCCCTCCCTACTCTGGCACCATCATACTAATTTGTTTTCTCTAACGTTTCTTCAGATATAGTGGGAAACCATAATGTTGCTTCCTAGCTTTGCGGGGGAGCACGGCTCCCATACAAAGTGAAGGCCGGTGCGATGTGCTGTTCTGACTACCTCTTTGTGTTCTCTCAGTCTCTGCACTCGACCTTGCTACCTTCAATATTGCAAGCTAAAAACTTTCTCATGTAACTTTTCCCTTCGTTCCTGTCCACCCCATCAAAACTTGGGGGCGGGGGGGGGGTGATTGGGTCCATTTATTCCTAAGTCACAGCACATACAATGAGCACAATTAGCAAATAATGTAATAATAAGAATCCTGTAATGTTATATAAAAATAAACTCCACACAAATACAAAGACAGATGGTAAATTAGTTGTTTATCTTGACACAACACTAAATGGATAAACATTTAAAAATAGTTTAAAAAAAAAATATATATATTTCAAATCCTTACCTTATTTAAAATTGTTTTTGGGTCAGACACTCTCAAAGACAGTGGGTAGCGGTGTAATGGCGGCTGCAGCAAATCTTGAAGTCACCTTGCTTTGTACGTCACGTGGTCATGTGACATGCTTTGAAGTGAAATTAAAGATTTAGGTTAAATATTGTTTTTAAGTTATTTCAGGGGGGATGTGTTTTGCTTCCGGGCAAACGGAAAAAATCATGTCAAAAACGGAAACCATGATTCTTAATTAGACCAATTTAAAAATGTACTTTGATTAAATGACACAGTCGTTGCACTTTTTTCAGTGTACCTTTTTGTAAAGATATGCAGTTGTTGTCTGCTATCTAAGCTAGTGGAAGCACAAAAAGGTCCAAGAGAAGAGGCAGGAGGATTTTAGGCAACACAAACCTCCTGTATTTTGAAAGGAGAAGATGAAATGGGGGGGTGGTGGTGGTGTTTGAGCTTCTCTGTGGAGTTGCTAAGGAACCTGCTGGGAGAATGCTGCTGACCCGGGTCCATCCACTGCACTGAGATTTATCTGGACTATGACTTTAAAGAACAAAGGCTTGTGTGAGCAGTGTGTTGACTGTCATTCAGAGGAAAGGTCAGCCATCATGTAATGTTCACTCTCCTTCACTAATACCACACTCCTCCTTACGCTCCCTTTATTCTATATCAGTTCAGAGCTCTTTTATTATCAATTAAATCTAAGTATGTCAATTATATTGAATGTGTCATCATGTGTTGTCAAGTTCATAGAATAACAAGGGCTTTTTCTCTGAAGAGTTGCAGTAGCAGTATTTTTGATCTGCAGCTTCACTTTGCATAACCAATACAAGACATCAATACCAATAAAAACCATGAATGCAGTTTTGACTAAAGGTGCACCTCAAATGTACAGAATATTAACATTGTAACGCGAACAGGAGTTAACAAAGAGTCTGTTGGCTGTATTTCAGGTTATTCCGAACATATCGGGATGATAAGTTTGTCTACATGCTGCTGGAGGTGTGTCTTGGTGGAGAGCTGTGGACTGTGCTGCGGGATATGTGAGTGTAGGTTCTTTTGCTACATTATAAACAACTTTATTGAAAATATGCATATAACTTAAAAGATTAGTTTACTCAAAATCACTAGAAATAATAAGTCAATTTATTTTGAATGTTGTTAGGGAGAGAGCATATGTATGCATGCACACACAAATATCTTCACAGGAAAAATATGGGGAAGTAGGGAAAATTGTTTTGTAATATCTATGAGATCTAGCGAAACACTTTGATAATGGCATACAGCTATTCTCAGACATTCTGAGATTGAGATTTCCTTTTTGTTGTGTTTTGGTCAGCCTCCGGTGAATTCTGTTTACAGCAATATGCTTCATATTTCTGGTGCTCTAGCCACAGTGTAAAAGAATACTTAACTGGGAACATGAGAACATAATTAGATGAGTACAGACAATTTACAATTTTGGCGGCTGTGTTTCGGTCTGTTGCACCGATAGACTATGGTTGCACATGTAAACCATCCACAGTGCACTGACAAACCCTGGACAACATCCTGGCATGACTGCAAGGTGAGAATTTAACCTAACAAATGAGGGGTTGGGTTGGGAATGCACCATAAATGTGAGTTGCTATCTATCTCTCCAAATGTACCTACATCTAGAGTCCAGACAGTTTTACATTTCAGATGAATTTAAAGGACCAGTGATGACATTGAATCTGGCAGAGATTAAAGAAATGCATCAGATAGCAAAATAGCAAAAACCAACTCACCAATTCTCACCACAAGTGTTCTCTGGAGCAACCATGACGCATTGAGATCAATATGGAGTTGTATCAAACAAACTGTACACAAAATTCCATTATCTTTGGAAGAAGACTATGGTATTGCCATGTGCTTCTGCTGTTTAGAGCTCAATATCTTTTCCTGGGGACCCCCGTTGGTGTAGGGCTTAAGATGCACAACACCCTGGTAGTTTTCCTAACTGTCTTTGTGTATTAATGGATTCCATTCCTGTGTGGTTCTTTTCTTAACCTACCAGGAGCTATTTTGAAGAGCCCACAGCCAGGTTTTGTACTGGTTGTGTCTTAGAGGCCTTTGAATACCTCCATACTTTGGGCATCATCTACAGAGACCTGAAACCTGAAAACCTTCTGCTGGATGCTGAGGGTTATGTCAAAATGGTAAGCCATTTGTTTTAAATCTTTTTTGTAATATTTAAAGAGTGTTATGCAATGTGTATATTATTAACATATATTCTTAATTCCTCTGTGTTTCCTCAGGCAGATTTTGGCTTTGCTAAAAAGATCGGCCTTGGAAAGAAGACCTGGACATTCTGTGGGACTCCAGAATATGTGGCCCCCGAAGTCATTATGAACAAAGGTCATGACTTTGGAGCTGATTGCTGGTCCTTAGGAATCCTCATATTTGAACTTCTCACTGGCAAGTAAGTCAGTCAGTCAAAAATATTAGCTTTTTACAATCTTAGATGCAACGTTTGATGAAGGTGAAGTTGAGTGTACTCAGCATAGCAGGTCAACATTTGATTTAAGCTAACATGTTTCAATATATATATATGCGGTAATAAAAGCATGTAACTGTAAGGCACCCAACTAAAAGAAGGCAACACGAGCAAGATATTTCACCTCCTCCCTACCACCCTTAATCCTAAAAGTGCTTTATGCACACAATTCAATTCAATCTATTTGATAGTGTCTTTAATTTGATGCATGCTTGTTTGACTACAAGTTGTTTTTAATTCATTTATTTGCTTTGTTTCAGACATTAAGACTTAAAAAAAATTGCATAAAGCCTGGAGGCATTCGAAACAGCTTGTCTGGCTCTGTTTAAAGTTGAAAAATAAGTCAAAGTCAAAGTCAACTTTATGTGTACAGACAGAGAGATCGAAATACTGTTTCCCACAATCCCAAATATAAAACAAATGTATATATATATATATATATATATATATATATATATATATATATGCACAGAATCAAAGACACATTTTTACATAAAAACACAACAATCAATATGTACAAAATAACAGTCACTTCAATATTTAAGAATGTACAATACTAAACATGTTAAATGAGATGGATTTAGTTTTTATAATCTCTTAGAAAGAAAGAAAACATTTTTTTTTACCAAAATGTTAAACCCATTCTTTCATTAGTATAATGATAATTTTACTTCCCAATAAACAGGAAATCTGTTTCTTCTGGGTTTTTTCCAGCCCTCCCTTTGCAGGCACAGACCCCATAAAGATATACACCATGGTCCTCCATGGCATTGAGAAGGTTGACTTCCCTAAAAGAATAGGGAAGCGTCCAGACGACCTAATCAGGAGACTCTGCAAGTACGGTGAATCAAGAAACAACTTCTGATATGAGGATGATAGTGCTCTGTCATTTAAACAGACAATTAGGAAACCACTGTGTAGATGGTGGTGTGGAGCAGACTAGGCAATATCATTCAAAATGTTCAATGGATGATTATGTTGCAGTCACACTGATGTCCTGTCCACATTTGCCTTTGTAGCCAATGTGCTAGCAGCTTGTAAGTTTTGATGCTGCTGCTATGTATATTCAGCCAAGTGTTATACAAATGTTATCATGTAAGTGTGTTAGGTTTCCTGGCAGTATCTTTCTCTTAAATAGAGAATCCTCAGGGTTAATAAATTGGATTAATATCAAATTTCTTCCGCTTCCTATCAGGCTAAATCCAGTCGAGAGGCTGGGAAACAAAAAGAATGGCATCATTGACATCAAAAAACACAAGTAAGAAACTTCTGCTTGACTGCTCATAATTTAATTTAATTATATTTCATTCAAAACTGTGATGTAAAGTTCTGTTCAGCATGCTAATGGCAGAATTCTAGTTAGCTTGACATGTTGTTAGCTGGTAATGTAAGCTGGTGATGTGCACCAGATTATAACTTGCTTTTTGAGGCAATAACCTTGGGGCCCCAACCAAGAAAACATAACAAATACTGAGAGGGGTCCACCTGATGTCCCTAAAGACTGACCTGCACTCCTATAATGAAACACAATATGACAACCTGGTTCTTACAGGGATGCAAACTCATCAGGTATGAAAAAGGTGACAAGGATCCGAGGCCCGAGCCCCCCGACCCCACAGAATATCGGCTTTAAAATGAGGAATAACAGAGGATTTTAGCAGTCAGAACAACTAAAGCAGCAGTGTTAATAATAACAGAAACGCTAAAGAGTCACATCTAATAGAAATATATAAAAGCATTTATTTTAATTGTGTAGCAGTCAGTTTACAATTTTGGCAGGACTGTTGAGCATTTTGAAAATATATTTTCATGCCTCTGTGCAAGGCTTAGTCTTTCTATCTTTAAAGCCACTGGTGTAAAGTAACTAAGTTCATAAACTCAAGTACTATACTTGGGTACAATTTTGGGATACTTGTACTTTATTTAAGTAGTTCAATGTTTTGCTACTTTGTTCTCTACTCCTCTACAGTTCAGAGGTACATTATTTACTTTTACTCCACTACATGTTTTTAATACCTTTAGTTACTTTACAGATCTGGATGAATGATGTGAAATATAATCAAGTGTTAAATCAGACTTTAGTTCCACCTGGAGTAAATCCAGAAGCTACCCTGCAGTATACAAAGTCATTCAAACTAGCTGCACCTTTACCAGCTTTGAGAACACGTTCATGATCTATCATTATAAAACATATCATATATATTATTCTGAAATGGAACAATCTGCACAATGACTGTGCAGATTGTTTGAATGCACACAAACATGCATTCAAACAATGCATGTTTGAATGCATTGTTCAAACAATGCATTCAAACATGAATGTAAAAGTACTTTTACTTTAACTAGTAAAAGTACTTTAACTTTTACTAGTTAAAGTACTGTCGCTACTTTAACTAGATTTTGTTGATAATACTTTTGTACTTTTATTTTTTTAACTTTTAATCAAGTACAAGATTGGAGTACTTCTACTTTTACTCTAGTACAAGATCTTAGTACTTCTACTTTTACTCAAGTACAAGATCTGAGCACTTCTACTTTGACTCAAGTACAAGATCTGAGTGGTTCTACTTTTAATCAAGTACAAGATCTGAGTACTTCTACTTTTACTCTAGTACAAGATCTGAGTACTTCTACTTTTACTCAATTACAAGATCTATACTTATACCACCTCCGTTTATAGCCTATGAAAAAAACTATTAGAAAACGAAGGCTAAAGCTAACGTTAGCAGATAGTGACAATGTATGCTAGTTAGCTAGCTCAACGATAATATTGCACATCACGCTCTGCCGGTCCGATAGGGAGCTCTGCTCTGACACCTGAACGGCCCGTTCTAACAGCTGTTCACCAGCGGTCCAGTCTGTGCCACAGTGACTCCGGACCACACAGTTAAAGTCCATGTAATGTCCAAAATAAAAGTTATTCTGTGTTAATAAATCGCTTCATCACTTTCCACTGTTTCATTTGACATATCAACATCAATGATTCTTTCCATAAATACCCCCCAAATAACATGAAATGTGTGCCACTTTCCCGTGTTATTCCGCTCCGGTAGCGAAAAGCTTGCCAGCCATTAACCCAGCTGTGTGACGTCACACGTGGCAAACACCAGCCTCGTCTGGATTGTTTGTTTTGTATCCTTCCGCTATTTTCGCTCAACATATGTGTAACCGGACCTCGCTAAACTTTTTTTATCTAACAATTCATGATGGGGAAGCGATGTGTAGTTGTGAGCTGTGAATGTTTCCTGATTGCTATAAACATTGATCATGGGTGCTGGAAGATTGTGCACAAAACTCGGGTCAGAATTAAGTTACTACAGGTGTTATGCCAGCTTGAGCTAAATGTCACCAGAGTACAGTGAACTTGCCTAGTGACTGAAATATATAAAAGTTGAAGTGAAATAAGTAAGGCCAAAAATGAATTACGTCTGAATATCTTTATTATTTTTACCACTTTTAATTATTTGTGGGCTCGCACATATACCAAAATAGACTAATGTACACTGCAATAAAGATAAAATGTTACAAGTGAAAAATTAACAAAAGAACCCTTTTTTATTTATCAAACAGTAAATTAATACAATCTTACAAATTTGTGATTTGGAAAATGTTGTTATATTTACATGTTTCTTTGGAAAAATAATATTGTAAATGATGTACTTTGTAAATTATTTACATCATGCGAAACCATTTTAACCAGTTCAGCTGCATGATTTATGTCAAATTACAGATTTGGCCATTGAAATCCCTGATAGCGGCCTCCCGGCTCAGGGTAAGTCTTCCGTATCTCGGTTACAGCACATGCAGCGGGACTCTGATTTTTGGGCCGAGTAGGCCTACACCCCAGCACCAACGTACAAACTGTCGATAAGCTGTATATCGATACTTCCTAATGAAAAAAAAGTATACAGATTATAAATATATTTGGAGAAAAATAAAATGTTATGTAGTAGCCTATTATTATGTAGCAATGGTTACAAATTGGCTTATAACATGATATTTGTATTTTACTTGTACAAAATAAATATGAGGTTATACATGACTGCTTGACAGAATCATAGACCTCTTATATATTTCCTCACATGTGTAGTTGTTTCTTTTCTCAAGCATACATTGAACTTGCATACACAGAAAAAATAAAAGCCAAGCTGTTTTTGACTGCTTGAAAGAGTTTAATGGTATCTTTAAAAGTGTACCATATCTGTAGCGACTAAAAGTATTATATGAAAGCAAAGCTGCAATAGGCAGTTGGGTCAATCAATATTTACTTACTGGTGTAGTGGGCCATCAACTGCTCTGTGTTGTTGTTTGTATTGAAGATACGCTATTTTCAGTGTCCAAACACTGAGATAGCCTTCTCTAAAGCCTGGGTGGCTAATAATGCACCTTGGTTTCTCGTCGGTGTCTTCTATCTGGCAGAGTCCTGCACGGGTCTGATTTTCAAGACCCGCTCCCGCCCCGCACCCGTGACGTGCAGTACCGAACCCGCCCCGCTACCCGCACATATTGCCAATTAGTCCCGCAACCCGACCCGACCCGCCGGCACATGATCCGCAACCCGACCCGAACCCGCATATATATAAGCAGTGACAACGTGCAATTATTAACACACGCAGTTGCATATTTGGCTCAAAAAGCCTGGGATGTTGTTTATTTTCTCCATCTAGGATGACACCAAAAGCCTCCCAGACGTTGGATTTTGCTCTTGAGGAAGAGTTATTGAAAATGCTGTATTCTCCGCTATAGAGAGCTTCACCTCAGCCATTCAGAATGTGGTGCGCTCAGCAGCAGATAGATGCACTGCAGAGGTTATGATTATGCTCGGTACCGCGGAGGAGAGGTCTGAGGATTTAAACATTAAACTAAATTATTATTGTTTAAATATATTTATTATGCAACACCCGCAACCGGACCCGCATCATCTTTGTTTTACCCAGAAGTGAACCCGGAAAAAAGCGTTTGAAAAAATACCACCCGCAAATCACCTTTTTTGCGGGTCACCCGTCGGGTACCCGCGGATACCCGACCCGATGCAGGACTCTGCTATCTGGTCAGTAGGTTGCAAACTGTCTATTTGTTCCATCATCTGCCGCCAGATCTCTCTGCAGCATACACATTCATCTGCAGTGGGCATGCTTTCACAGCATTGACATGTACACCTGAATATTGTACATAACATTAAAAAACAAAACAATATCTGCCGGACGTGTGAGGAACAGATGACAAATTAAGATCGACATTTAGTGCAGGTCAAACTAAATAAAACAGAATTTACCATTCAGTATTGCCGACTCGAGTCTCGCCGGCTGCGGAATCCGCTTCTCTTTCACAAGTTTCTGCCTCGTTGTTCGATTGCTGGGCAGGAGGCTCGTACTTATAAGGCAAAATGCCTTGAAGTGAAAGGCTAGCTGGTTCACTCTCTACTTCTGTAACTGAATCCAGATAACCCACTGAATCTGAGCTTGAATGATCGCTGTCGCTGTCGCTGTCTGAAGTTATCGCGTTGCTTGCCATTTGGACTGATTTGATCAAATGGCAATGTTTGCCACGTGTGACGTCACCGCTCGTTCGGCAGTGATCGGGGGCGTACTCGGCAAACTTCGGAACCAACATCGGTTTTTAACGTATATGTCATTTAATTATGACGAAACTTTAAAAAAATTTATTTATTTTTATTCTGGTGATATCTAAACTACATGTTAAAAAACACCTGTGTTAGATGCATTACATGGCCTTTAATATTAACGAACGCACCCGTAGGTAATGTAGCTGCTGAAGCTAGACCCTCATCGCGGAGCAGCAGAGCCTTATTATACATCCATGAGCAGAGCCGACAGGCAGGAAAACTCGAGCAAACAGCTCGCACTTCATTATAATATATAAAAAAAGAACACCATGCGTGTCATGATGGCACATAACAGCTCGCGGCCGCAGATTACTCCGGGTCCCAGACCCCCCCCCCATACCCCAAAAATATTTTCATTGCAGATCTACATGAATCACACAAACGACCTATTTGCATTCAAAACGGCGAATTTCACCGAAAGGTGACAAGTTTGCATCCCTGTTCTTATCTTTGATAGAAATGTCAGAGGACATAACAGAGGGGTTGCCAACTGGCTATTTGTAAGACGATTAGAAACAGGTATTGATGGTGGTGAAATCACTAATGGATGAAGTTGCTTTGCAATGTATTCCTTAGGTAAGGATAGGATTAAAGGACGCAGTTAAGGTACACAAGGTCAGAGAATGATGTTTAAAGTTTTCTCAAAAAACTAACGGCTGATGCTAATACTTGGAAAGCCAGTAGATACCCAATGACTAGACTACTGAGCAGTCCATAGCTGCATGGGCGCGGGAAGGGGGGTGCTGAGGGCGCTGCAGCACTCCCTAGCGGCAGGCAGGGGGTGCGGAGCTCCCCTGTCTGAATTATTATTTGACGGTTATTGCTGCTCCCACTGTGCATAATCTGTGTAATATGTAGCCAATAAATTCCACATTGTTGGTAAAATAATATTTTGGCCTGCCCCGAATGTTTTTTCTGTAGCCCCGGACAATTCTACCTCAATAATATAATACATTAACCGTGCTTTACGTGAACCTCATCAAGACACTAGAAAGGACGGCAGGGCTGTAATTTCCCGTGTTCAGTGAATGCAACAGAGGCAAGACACCAGACCAATCAGAGAGTTGCATGGAAATAAAAGTGTGCTTGTGTCATTCAAGCTCGCGGCTCTGTGTGTGCGGAAATAGCGCATTTAGTGTGTGTGAGAGAGGGGGAGAGAGAGAGGGACCGGTGCCAGCAGCAGGGACCGTGTTGTTAGCATCTGGTTAGCTAGCTGCACTAACGGACATACGGAGCTGTTTGTTCCACAACAAGCTGGAGGAGAGCTCTCCTCTCAGACTGAGAGGCTCAGGTGAGCTAAAGGACTCTCTGAGTGTTTCGATAGTTAACTTTAGTCTAAGTTATCTCAGTGGGTCTCAAACGGTTTGGTCAAAAATCATTCAAAAGATTGTTTCCGCGGCACACCTTCATATGATCATTATAGTTATAAAAAAAATAAGAGAATAAAGGAAAAACAGTTATGAAATACTATATGGCAGTAAAACAAGAATACAGTTTGAAAGGGGAGTGATTTGTAAAATATCCATAAAGAAAAAGAACATCTGCTTACAGTTGTGTTTCATCTGGGTGTTGAGCGATGTATCCATAGATCTCTTAATGTTGCTCTCAAAGTGCAGCAGATTGATGCTTTTAACTTCAATATTTAAAAAAAATCTTCCCGGGGGAGCATCCCCCCGGACCCCCCTAAAGGAGGTGAGGTCCGCTCCCCACTCGTAAAGTGGGGAGCGGCCTATATGCCGTGAGCTGATTATCTAGCCTTCATTGTAACAGTCGCGGGTTTACTGTGTGTTTGCGTGTGGGGAGTTTTTTTGTGCGTGCTCTAATAGTCCCGTAATAGTGTTCACTGGAGTCCAGCACCTCAGCACCCCTACTCAAAATACCTTCCCGCGCCTCTGCATAGCTGTCAGGTGTCTATCAATCAATTAGAACCAAATATGTTGGATTTCTGTACACAAACTTCATCAGGTCCCCAGCTATAGCCGTGGTCTTGACATAAAATCTCGAGTCCTATAGGCTACAGGTCTGAGATCGAGACAAGATCGAGACCAAATACAGTCGATTCCGAGACAAGACCAAGACCTTTAAAAAGTGACCGGTTTCGAGTATTACAACACTACAAATCAGTTGTGTAGTACAAAAAAAAACTACACTAAAACACTATTTTATACTACAGAGACTTCATTTAACCTCAGTGCCTCATGGGGGGTTAAGTTGAACCACTGGCTCACTTTACCCCACAGCCACTTTTTGGGAAAAAAAGCTGTCTAGCTTAGCCATTCATGCTAATCTTTAGCTAAATGATTTGACAAATTCATTGTATCATTGTACCATTGTTTTATTAAACGCTGTTAACTTGTAAATAAGCTTCCTGGACTCTTTACCGCTAATCCTACCTCAGATCGTAGAAAACCCAACAGTTTCTAATTATATTTCAACCAGCAATAATCTGGTTTAAGGTTACAGTCTGTTCTATTTCAAATAAAGTCCAACCCTCAGGTTCTTTTTGTTCTATCTGTTGTAAAGGTGGTTCCAGGGCTTTAACTGGGAAGGTTTGAGGCGTCACAAGCTGCCGTCCCCATTGAGAAGAGAGGTGAGACCATGAGCTTTCTTTTCTAACGCACTGACAGACTGTTCCGGAACAATCTGAGAAAACCACTTGCCATTTTATAAACTTTACAAGAATGCAATCTACTGCTTTTATTTTATTCTTGGAGAAATCTGCCATGATGTTTACAATATCATTTGTGACCGATAATGGAACATTTAGATTTAATGAAGGTTAAAATGCTGATGGGATACATATGGTAATAGCATAGCTATGAATTAGCAACTACCAACTGAACTAACTGGCTCTGAACCAAGCCCAAAGGATTAGCGACAGGTTTGAAGAACATTTTTGAAATGGTTGAATGTGTGTTTTATAGATTTTTGGTGCATGTAAATGGTCTGCAGAGACTAAAATCCCTGTTATCCTTCCAGAGGGAGTTTCTCTCCCACACACTCCCCACCCTGGCTAAAACGGCCCCATTGGAGTCCTTTGTTTACTTCCATAACAAAGTGACATCACTAAACTGTTGCGTTGCCCTGATCTACACGTACAAAAATATATATTTTCTCATTAGGTTTTTGAGAAACAACATTGTTTGAAGTCTACTTAGTGTTAGATTCTCACAAAGTCATGTGTCATGTGGTTGAGTGGTTGTCCAACGTACAAAGTGCAAGACTGACTTATTTAAGGTACTGAGTTACAGTGGTTTCCTAGCTGCATGAAAGAAATCAAACCGGCCCTGACATGTGTCAATATTGACCTATAAGTATGTATTTTAAGGAAGACTGTCAGTATGCAAACTGAACTGGCCAAATGTCCTTGATTAGGGTGTGCACGGACAGAAGGGATTCAGCTCTACCAATGAGGACACTGTGAATTAACTGATGCTGGCAAAATGTATTGACTTCCTGATGATTTATCTTGCTCCTCAGCTGAAGGGCCCAATGGATCACAGTCACTTCGACTTGTTCCCTCCTGACACAGAGGAGCCTCCTGATGAGCTGTCTGCTTGGGATAAGCACTTCTGATGGTACAGAATCTAAGCAGTAGCAGTGGATTTAACTGACCATAACTCCTAAAGATACAGATCTAGCGCTTCGTTTCGGACGCCTACCCGTGCGGGTCCCTCACCTGCACGGGGCGGGCCCCTGCTGAAAAGGAAAATCCCACGCAGGACTTGATACGCCCCCTTGATAAATACATTTAATTATAAGGAAACCAGCTGCAATGGATCATGAATCCACCAGGGATTGATTGAAAGCTGCCACACTGGAACTCATGTGAAATAAACAGCTGCTAGATCTACTGGTATCTGATATAGTGGATATTTGTTAAAATCCATATGTCACGGATAGGATCATATTCTGTGCTAAATAAGAGACATGTAATCATTTACTAAACATCACCATGTTTTTATTTAACAAAAATAATGTTGTTTAATTCACGTTTGCTATGTTTTTAGATCAGGAAATGCAGCCGGGCTCAAACAAACGATTTTCAATCATCATCCTCACGATCATTTAATGTATCATATGTTCGCGAGTTGAAATGCATGCACTAGCCTACATTTAATTTAATTGTAACGAAATAAATGTGGTTTAATCCACATCATTTACTGTGATCATTGTTTACTGTTGTGCACATCACTTTTCGCTGTGTGATGCACCCATGGTTAGAAGCTAAACTGCATTTCGTTGTCTCATTTCGTTCGTTGCAATAACAATAAAGTTGAATCTAATCTTGAGCAGGAACAAATGTATTTACTTAGTACATATCTGACATTAACGATTAAACACATTTGTGCATTCTTTAAACCGAGTCAAGCCGACTCCGGAGGTGGCGGCACATTAAGGCCACGGCCCCACGAGGGCGAAAACGGTAATTTGCGTTACTGTTTAGTGTCATATAGACCGTTCTGCCACACTAGGACGACCGAATATGACAGTAAACAACTGTGGAAACAATAATGGGTCCCAAGGTGGATAGAACGGCATACGCAACGCGGCTCCGTGTGTAAAGGCCCAGATACACCGGCCCGAAATCAGCAGTAAATGGGAGTCGGGCCGAACATAAGTGTGGGCACGCCCTATTCGGAGTGGTGTGCGCCGCACCGTCGGGTCTTTTCTGCCGACCTGACGCCTTTTCTTGCCGATTCAACATGTTGAATCGGCGTCGGGATCACCACCGGAAGTCGGACAAAGGGATAACACTGATTGGCTGTTCAGCTAGCGAATCAGTGCATGAGAAGCGTTAACGGAAGTGAGGGAGGTAAACAAATGATTTAAAATGGAAGATGGAACACACACGGACGGCTATTTCACCTCATCGGTTTATAGAGCTCCTGTTCGTTCATGTTTTCAATGGACGAGAGTGAAAATGGAAAGAAAACCGCTATTTGTTGTTTGTTTATATCACGGAGTCTGTTCTTCTTCTCTGTCTTCCGGTTGTTCCGGTTGTTGCCTCTTTTGAATGATGATTACACACTACCGCCGCCTGCTGGTAAGGAGAGTTATTGCGACTCACGCATACGCAGTTCATACGTGCTCGGCTCGGATTTGCGGTGTGTTCCAGTGCGCGAAGTCGGCAAATACGCAGGAGAGTCCGGCGACGCAACAGTCGGTGTCGGTGTCAGCGTCGGCGACTTCTCAGGTGACTGGCCGGTGTATCTGGGCCTTAAGCCCTATACGATCATTTTCTGATAATGATGAGGTAATAGCCCCGCCTCTCCCCACCTCTGCTGCTCAGCCCCGCGTCAAAGTAAACTGCACACTGAATTCAGATTATTTATCTTTCTCTCGATATGGACATAAACGCGAGTGAAGTCTAATCTGACAGGACGGAGACACGCAGCTCTGCTCACCTGCAGCTCCGGAGAAAAGCACACACTTCAAGTCAGATCATCGCCCTTAGCTATTTTAATTACCTCTCAAACTACATAAACTAGTTATAAATATGTTTATTTTTACTTTCGGCCGGGTCACTCATTACTGGATCAGCTGCTGCATGAGACAGACACTGACGCTGTCCGAAGAGAGGGAGGAAAAAGAGAGGCTCCGTGTGTTTTATTATATTATATAGATTCGTTATTCATTTGTGTTAAAGCTCAATAAATAACAAAGAACACCTTTGACCGGCACTTTTATAATTTTGTCCGGAAGATTTAACCTTTAATACACGTTGTCTGGTGAAAAACTCTGCCCGGTTTCCTCTGCCCCCACCGCGGAGAATAAACCGAAGGGCAACCATGACAACCATGCTTCTTCGCTGCTTTTGTGGAGGAAGTTACAGCGCCACGTACAGGCTCCTGCATATGTACTGCAGCTTCTCCAGTGGTTGGAGCTAAACGGAGCTGTCTCGTGTGGACTTGTTTGAGACGCGTTGCGGCTCACCTCGAAAGTAGACGAGAATAGCCGATCGCAGCCGGGGGAGGTTTGGCGGATTGCAAACAACTTTAAGGTGCATGCCGCCACCTCCGGAGTCGGCTTGACTCGGTTTGCATAAATAGAATGCACACGTGTTTAATCGTTAATGTCAGATATGTACTAAGTAAATACATTTGTTCCTGCTCAAGATTAGATTCAACTTTATTGTTATTGCACATATTACAGATACTGAGACAACGAAATGCAGTTTAGCTTCTAACCAGGAGTGCAACAAGCAGTAAAGTGAAAAGTAATGTACCCAATCTACAGAATAAAAGATAGAATGAATTGAATGATGAACAAACAGTGAGGGGTATGAATACACTAGATATACACAGCACAGCAGCCTGTGAGCAGTATGAACAGTGTGCATGAATATGCTAAGATATATAAAGTATGAAAACGGGAAGCAGTGCAAGTATAGTATAAAATATATAGATATTAATTTCATGATGATAAACATTGTGGAATAAACAAATGACCAGACCGTTCACCAGCCCCCCACCCCTCATGTCGATGTGAACTCTTTGTTTAAAACGAATTGGCCATCGGAATGTGTGGAGGAATTCCCCCTCTCCCCCCCATGAGACACACATTGAGTCCAGAAAATGAATGTTATTAAGAGCTGTAAATATAATAAGCCATTCTTCTCTTGCATACATATATTGTCTTCAGACATGCATATATTATGTTTAATATTAAATGTAAAAATTGAATGAATCTGCATGAGAGCAAAATGTATAAATATGAGCATTAAAATATATGAATATGAGAAGAAAATGCATGAATGTGTGAGTGACAATATATGAATGTGTGCTGTCCGATAGTCCACCATTTCCACCGGAAATATCAAACATTTAATACAAGTGAAAAACAATGAACAAGACTTAACCTATTAATAATAATTTATTATGTTTATTCCGTTTGGATGTAAGATTTTTGACTTTGTTTAGAGCAGTGATCTTCTCTGCAGCAGAGAGCCAAGCGCTGTCAGACCGGACGTAACCCTGAAAAGTATTATCATCTGAAATGAATCCTTATGTTATTATATATAGACATTATGTACAATAATATGTATATCTTCGTCTCTCTCCATTTCCTGCCATCTCTCTTCGGTTCCCGCCGTCACTCCGTTTACCTGATTACCTCACCCCTTCCCTGGTAAATACATCCTGTTGAGCAGGATCTACAGTTTCCAGTATTTTCCGTTTCGTAAAATGATAAAATACGGCGAAGATATTAAAATATGTGCTTCCATTTCTCATACTTTTGAAATGTATTAACTTTATATCATCGTATCTCCGTGTTTACTGGGTCTTTTTGCATGAAACAAAGACTGGCATATCGTTTCAAGCCAGTACGTTCGACAGAAACACACGGCAATGTTGTCCTGACTGTTGTTTTTATGCGGCACCGGCTTGAAAAGGGTCATGTGATCTGATCACGCCGGCGTGACGGTCGACTCAAAAGGGTTAATATTACATACATATAAGTATTGTTACAACTTGTATTTAGAAATACTCTGTTGTACTTATTGATGCATAAATGTGTTCATCCATTCAATGTGGCATCTGCTATAATGGGGTTAATGTATGATATTACTTAATAATACAATACATTAGAATATATGATATGATAATTACATTTGAGTTTTATTCATTTCTTATTTTATAGTTTCTCATTATTATTATTTTTATTTTTATCGCTCATCTTATTTTTGATTTTATTAATCTGTGCTATCCTGTTTTTCACTCTCACTACTGTGTAAAAACACCCCAACAATATTAAAAAAAATATACTGCATAAAGCAAACTATATACTTTATTTGATCTAAAATATTGATATTTTTTCATTATAGTAGCCTGTGAAAACCATAACAAATAGGTGATTAAATGCTACAGTATTCAGCAAACACAACTACAGAACTGCAAACATTGCAAACAGACTAAGTTCTACAATACCCAGTTGTCTTTGTGTATTTGTGAATGAAGCACCATCTCATGGTTAAGTCCTGTAATTGAACAAATGGAGAACTTTGGCAACGCCCTCTAGCAATTTGGCAACACCCCCAGGCACTGGCATCCGCTGGGTTTTTGACTGGGACACACCCATCTGAGTCCTATCTGGAGTGCTACATCTGTAATCTTTGGATCTCTCTCTCTCATAGCAGCCTTTTTACCTGGAGTCCATCACCAGGACAGAGACTGAACGAGAAACCTGCTGTGAGGAAATACGTGTTCATCATTTTACAGATACTCATGATTAACTAATCATGAGGTGACTACTGTATGTTGATGTATACAACCTTTTTAAAACCTTAAACCTTTAACCACAGCAGGAAAATCGACTGCACATCACATTGGGCTCCCCATGTCCTAAAAAAGAAGGCACTCCTTGTTGTTTTTACTGTTTTTACAAACCAACACATTTCAGATATGTATATTTAACAGAGTTATAAAGGTTGGTTTAAAATCCGGGTTAAATTGGAGAATTACACCATCTGGTGTTACAAACGCGTGCCTGCATTACTGTAGCTTTGTTACCGCAATGGATTGTGGGAGATTCTCATACCGCGTGAGGATCTTTTGAGAGTAAGGTTCTATTGTATTATGTCGGTGGACAAAAATGTATGTTGTTATTTTATTGGACAATAACGTTCTGTTGTGTTGTTTCATTTAATGTGAGTCGTTTAATGCTCACAGCAACATGTTTTTGTGTGATTGGCTATTTGTTTTATATGATTTATTAATGTGATCACCAATAGCTAATCTGAGCGAATAAGCTAACGTGAGCGTGGTGCTATCTCTCCTACAGAACGTGTCCTTTTTATGTGTCCATTCAAATGCAGGTATGTGAGTTTTGTACACCAGTTTGTTTATGTTTAATGTTTCACATTGTTTACTACCACTATACGATCATTGATGTGTTGTTGGAGATTTGTATACCCCGTGAGGATCTTTTGAGAAACGTGTCCTTTTTATGTGTCCATTCAAACGCAGGTATAAACAAACGCAGTGAAATAAACCAAAGTATTCACCAGCTCTGAGTGGTCTGTTGCCGAGGGGACACTACACCGGGGGTTACATATACACTCGTACTGTAGGAGCATACATTTAATTTGTGTGAATGCTGTTCAACAGCATTCCACTATTGTTCTTCAAATCTTTATTCCGTATATTATTATTATTTCAACCAGATTCCGCCGTCCGATAACTTCAGCATACTTTCATCCACACAAACCATTAAAATGATGATGGGAAAGACTTTTAAAAATATTCAGCTTTTTCAACTCTTTTTTTAACATGTAACTCAATTGGATGAACCTTCAAATCCTCTTTTACCTACACAGTGTGCAAAATGCAACTCCTTTCACATACTTTCAGCTAGAGACTTCATTCCAACTTTAACACGGTCATAACACCTTCAGCTATTAAACTGGTATTCCGATTTTTGATATCTTTATCAGGGTTCCCTGGCGCTCATGGTCAGGTCATTTCTTTGATAGGAGCCATCGTTTTTTAACAGGAGGCAAAATTGTCAGAGATAAACCTCAATGCATTCTGAATGATCCTCCCTCTGCTGCTGCAGGTGACCATGGTAACCAGTTACTGGGCAGATTGGGGCAGACACACCTGAGTGACATCATCTAATCAGAGCAGACACATAGAAATCAAACCAGATTGATAGAATTGTACCAACAAGTCCTCCAACTCATACGACCAAATGGGCCATTGTTCAGGCCCTTATTATGATCAAATGTGTTGTTTGTTCAAGCGCTTAATACGTCCTATAATTACGTTTTAAAGTTTTCGTCCTCTAGTGCTCCCGTTGAATGCTAACGTTACAGATGGTCGTTTATTCACAAATAACCCTCTGTAAAATCCTAAATTGTAGAACAGTTTGGCCATTAAAACGCTTTTTGATTAGATTTCTAGCGAGTAGTGTATATTGTACTTTTCGAATCCACGTCCAGTCGATATGTAGGATCTATAGTTTGATAGATATTACGAAGATGATTTGAGGTTTGCGGCAGCCTCCATGTAAAGTTACGGGTTGGAAACAGTATTTCCGGTCTCTACGTTTTCATAATAAAACCAATGATCAAATGATTTAACAGTGATATCAGCAGTACTCATCCACTAAAAGACATCAGTTTATCCTTGTTAATTATACAAAATTTTTTGGTTTAAATTGTGTACAATGTTGTGTTTTTCCCATTGGTTTTTCTCTTTCGATTCTGAGAGACACCTTTCTTTTTTCAGAGGTTTTGATCGATTGTTTTAGCCGCAATGCATTTCGGGATATGGTGTTTATATGATATGAAATCGGAAAAACATTGTTTTTAAATAAAATAATACTTTATTCCGAGTGTTCTTGCTTTTCTGTTTGGAACTCATCACATAACGGCATTGTAATACACGGTTCGGCTGCATTAAATATTACATATCAGCCGTAGATATTTATTTATAGAGCCCTGATCAGAAGACCTTTTGACCAACTGTAAGAAATGCAGCCAAAACTGAATATGTGACGTGGATCATAAATATATTAGCAATTAAAAAACATCTTCCATTTCATTTCAAACAATACGTCTCCTTGCAGTATCAACACTAATTCGGCTGACTTTTATATTTGATCCAATTGGTAGACCATAAGGGTGCACAGCTGATAGAAAGGGATTTTGTTGTAGTTTTTAAAGATATTATTTACTACCTTTCCAACTCCTCATGCAGTTGACTGTTACAGGTATATACAGGTTCATGGTACAATGCATAAGCTTCAAATCGAGAGACTGAAACTGTATTTTTCTTAAAATTTCACAATAAAGTTAATAGAGAGTTAATAGTCATATTATGTTTGATATTATTATGTTTTATTAACTACACCACTGGTTTTTAACCCGCACCGTGTGGTTAAAGCATGTTATTGAATTTTGTTGTTGAATACGTTTTATTTGATGAAAACATTTAAATATTAAGAGTAGCCTACATACAAAATTGGGGGAAAGTTGAAGGCATGATAGAAATATAGAATAGAAAATATCAAGAAGGTACTGTAGTGATCTCTACAATAAAACAGTTTAGTGCTGGACGTCCAAAGATATTAAAAGGAGGATGAGCAAAACAGACAAACTAATAAGGCTTTATTTAAACATTAAAGAATACTTTAAGTTAAGGTCTTCTTTTGAATAAGAAAAAAACGTTGGGGTTATCCACAGATAAATATGAAGTCTGACAAAGTACTTAACGTCCAATATATTGCAGAGTTTATTTTGGCACTTGACAATCACCTTCCCTGAATTTGACTCAGGTGTAACTAAACTCTTTTTTAAGGGTTGTTTATATTTCACATCAAACCTCCTAAGCCCCAAGGTCCCCGCCGGCTGGTACTTTACTTTTTTTTCTCTCACGACACTGTGTCTCAGGGGATCTTAATATTTAAGATCCTATTAATGTGTTATACCAGATTAACGGAAATAATCTCAGCTAACTGACGATATAAACCATTTTTACCAAAACAAAACACAAGTCTCATTAGAAGCATCTAAATGACCCCTGAGCGAAAAATGCTAACGGACTTTGGCACAGAACTCAAGATAAAAGTACCCTTATTACTTATCGTAGGTGCATATACAAGACATCCGATGAAAGCTGAGGTTCCACAGATTAATTAGGTGTATAGTATCATCACTGAATGATCCGAACTCGCGACAGGGGAAGCAAACACAGACATCACAACACGTACCTTTACGGAGCTGTTATGGAGATTGTCTCACCGTAGCTGTCAATCTGATCAAAAGACGTGTTCAATGGCATTAAAACGAGAAAAAACTCGGCTGAATCGGTTAATCCTGTTGGAGATTTGGAGGATGTTTAAAACCAACCTCGTCTCCGCGTGTCGTTTGATAAACTGGGTGAATTCGTAAAAAGGAAGGGATTAAGAAACACCAGAATACAAGTTAAACAATAATCTTGCTTTAATGATAAAGAGTAACAATACAAATACAAACACAAACACAAACACAAACACAAAGGAAGTACTTCCTGCTCTTTCTCCTGTCCTACTCTCCTGGTCAGCCTGAAGAAAAAGAGGTCGAACCCCTGGAAAACACAGTGTTTCATACTAAAAACACAGGAGGAGGTGTGTGCGGGCTTTCCCCCCGAGGTCATCTTATTGGCAGAGACCAACACATGGCCTGTCGTACCCAATCAGTGCGACACAGCAGAAGAAACCCGGAAACAAAAAGTCTCATTCAGTTTGACGAAGACCAGACACCTTTTGGTGTCTGGTACGAACTTGCTCTCAACAACAAGTTTTCCCTATCTTATTTCACATCTTGTAGCCAGCACACACACATCCCCTTTATGGCCCTTTGTCCCTGTGTCCATATTCCCGCCTCAGGCTGCCACACACAAGTTAAAAGTATGTTTTAAGATATAGTTGTTATAGTTGGCTAAATATACGTAATACATGTTAATTACTTTCATATCAATAATAACGAGGAACACATTACCTATGCTCTTAAGCAGTATTAGAGATGCTTTTCAAATAGTCAAACTTCACACAGGCCTAATACAGAGAACACACTCATTTGTCCTACAGCCCTTCCATTTGTTTGAGCTATTGTTCACATCTTTACTTCAAATAAAAGGTTTCACATTGCATATTTCCAGCTTCCTTTACACATACTGTTATTATTAATACAAAGTAACTAACCACACACATCTATTGAAAACAAGTCGATTTCCCTGATAATTGACATGCTGAAACTCTTCGGAATGTGTCCCCTCCCCCAACTCTCTCGTCCCTGTCATAAAAAACTGCTTCCATTTCATATAGAGTAATAAAAGATGTTTAAGCTAATTTCTCCACAATGTTTGTAGCCATTTAGTACCCACACATGAAAGAATAAGAACAGAGGTATAGTTGACCAGTAATCATGTAGCACATATATGTACTGCAATGAAAACACACACACATTTGCTCCAAGCATGTGTAACGCACACCCTTCTTTTACGAGGGAAACATTCCAGCGTCTTGGCACTATCTCCAAATAAGGGTGTCCCCTGCTCACCTCTCTCTCTAAACACAAGGACTTCACCTCAATATATTGGGGGAGGGAAAAGATACTTTGTCCCTTCTAATTTAACACACATGAATATATATAAGGTAACATTAAAATGAATATACCAGATTTAACTTTCCTGCCATAACACGTTACTTTAATACTTCAAATAATTCAAATAATCCTTCAATCCATAGGTTGATAATGTGTCTGTGTAATAATTTTTTTCATTTATAATCCATAATTCCATTTTTATGTAAAGATCGGAGAGGAAAAGTTAGCTGCTAATGGTAGCCACCAGAGTTATCTCAGCTTCCGGTCTTTGCTATGCGGCAGTTTAACACACACACATTACCAAATAAGGACTATGTGGGAGTTCCCCTCGATTCCATTGGCTCTGACGGTTAGAAAGAGATGTCACATGTCAAAATCCAGCAAGGGGGGCCAGAGATATGGAAAATCAACCTAAATGGCCCCAGAAGAGGTTTTATTTAGCTAAATCTGTCTAAAAAAGGTCAAATATCACTTGTTCTGCATCAATCTTGATACAGGGTATTTATTATATGTTTCACTTTGGATTCCTAAAGCTTTTAGTCTACTAACCCATCATCCAAGGTTAGTTTTCAGTATAAGTACAAAATATCTTTTGGACGGACACTATAATTTACAGTTTTTTACGATGTTCAATCTGAATTTTCTTTAAAATAAAAAACATCTATATTGATCCTGACTTTTCTACATCCAATTCACAGGTTTATCATTACTTTGAGAAAAAAGATTATTAATTTAACCCTTTTAGAAGGGAAGATATGGTCATTTGTTCTGGGAATGTCATTTTCAAGCCTGAAACCTGAAAAACAGGCTCGGGGTTTAACAGGTTAATCAGAATCTGCAAAGAAACTAAAATACATGCAGTAGAGTAAAAATACCGGGTTAACCTCTGAATTGTAGTGGAGTAGAACAAAGTAGTATGCTGCTGTAATAAAAACATTTCCCAACTTGGGAACAATAAAGTATATCTTATATAATCTTAAGATGATCGGTACTGGCAACTTCTAATTGTTGGAAATACAAAAACATCTTATAAAGAGACGTGCCATAGAACATGTTGCGAAACACACAATAGCCAGCATGTGTAGTTCTGGGGGGCTGGAGCCGGGGGCTGGACCCGTCCAATTCCAGTTTTGGAAAGTCTGCCGTGGTTCCATTCCATATCATAGAGCTGTGACGCTCAGCATAACCTTGTCGCACTGCCACTCCAACATCCAATCACAGAGCTTGATGAATAATCACGGGGTTTGTAAAGCAATGCGGATGTTGTAGTCCCAAACGATAGCTGGGGATTCTGGGTAGTGTAGTGTGTTCGGAAACTGTAGTGTCTTAACTCCGAAAAAACTATTTGTTTCTCTGAATCGAAGGTTAAAAACACAAAAGCATTGTACACAATTTAAACCAATCAATATTGTGTATTTAACAAGGATAAACAGATGTTTTTTAGTGGATGAGTAATGCAGATATCACTGTGTAATCATTTGACAGTGAGGGGAATATATCCGGTTTTATTATAAAAATCTTTGAGACCGGAAGAACTGTTTTAACCCACGCTAACTTTACATGGAAGCTGCATACACGTTCTCCTGATGAGACCTCAAATCATCTTCGTATATCTATCAAACTATAGATTATACTCATAGACTGGACGTGGATTCTAAGAGTACAATATACATTTCTCGCCAGAAATCGAATCAAAAAGCATTTTAATGGCCAAACTATTCCACAATTTAGGATTTTCCAGAGAGGGATATTTGTGAATAAACGTCCCTCCGGAGCGTTTGCAATGAACGGGCTTGGGAGCATGTTGTTTCTTACATGACCACTAGAGCAGGGGTTCCCAAAGTGGGGGTCACGACACCCCGAGTGGGGGTCGCAAGATGATTACAAAATAAAAATGGAAAATAAAAAAATAAAAAATGTATACAAAAAAATTGCAATGCTTCATCAGATGCATGTATTAAAATAATCTCTATCTCACTCCTAACACATCTAAATCTACTTTCAGCATGGATAAATGTTCATAAAATACATCCATTGTTTGTTCTATATGCTTCTTGAAATCCTAAAAAACACATAGTTTTTCTAGAACAGATTACAAATCGCCTGAAAATGGTACAAACAAGTGGCAACATGCTTGACGGAGGTGTCGCTGGGCTATATCATGCAATCGAAAGTGAAACTTAAGCTCGCCCCATTGCGGAGATATTCCCGCGAGAGTGCGGAAAACTGAAATTAATTCAATAATTTATTCTTCCAAGAAGGAGCAGAGTTAAATCACATACAAAGGATATGGGTTAACTCACACACATGAGGTATGTTGCTCAACGGAATAGCAAAAAACATCAGGCTTATATAGTGTGTTGGAAAGTCGGGTCATCTGCAATGGGTCATCTGTGACGTTTTCTGGACTTCCAGCTGTTGTGAGATAATGTAGGATACAACAAGTATGTGCCTGTCTCCTCATAAAGATCAACAACCTGAACAAATAAGTCTCTGCCTCCTCAGAATAGAACAACAACCTGTCTTCTGTTATCATTAGAGGAGGCAACTGCAAGGTCGTACAGTTTCAGAGCCACACATGATATCAATGCATTAAAACAACCCAAAGAGTGGAGAAAACAGTATTTCTCCAACAGTAACTCAAGAAATGAAGTTAACAAGCTGATCTTCAAGTTCCTCAAAAACACTGGTCTGAGGACAAGGATTTAATATGAGCATTGGGTGATTTTGGCGCAGTGGTTAGAGCGTTGGTCATCAGATCAAGGGCCGTTGGTGTTCGAATCCCACCTCGGCCGCCACTGCGTCAGGCCATTGTGTCCTTGGGCAAGACACTTTACCCGCATTTGCACCTGTGGGTAATGTCCACAGTAATGGCTCTTACATGTCTAATATGTGTAATGTGTAATTGTAAAGCACTTTGAGCACCTGTAAAAGCACTCTAATAAAAAACGTATTGCATTATTATTATTTTTATTAATCAACAGTAGGTGGCGATATATGCTCCAAGTGGAAGCGATTCACCATTAAAGTAAAGAAGAAGAAGACACGCCCACAGACAAACTGGTACACGCACAGACTCTGGCTGAAGTCGAATAGTCAATTTAGCTTAGGAACCTTCCTAACCGAGTGAAATCACCCACCTAACTTTATAACCTCCTTTAGCTTAGGAACCACTGGACTTCCCTCACTAAAAGGAGAGGAGAAAATGCTGCCCCACAATGCCTTGCAGCCGCAGCATTTGCCGTCACACAACAGTCGGCCGTTCAGGGAAACAACCGATTATGACCGAGAAATTATATCATGAAAGTTACGGTGCTTATTAAGCATTTTAAAATGTATGTGGTAAGTTGCCAAAGTGCTTTGTTTTGAACGTTCATCAGTATTATAATCAAAAAGAGAAATATGAACGTTATTTTTTTGCTGAAATGATCAAATAAAGTCAACATTTGACAGTCTTTACTGAGCTGTGTGGGGTTTGTTCAACTTTTAAAAGATGTTTGAATGGTGATATACACAGTGATAGATGTTAAGGACTAACGTTTATAATAAATACATTTGTATTTATTTTAAGATCTTTTCATACAATCATACGTATTGGGATCATTTGTATTAATGTGGACCGGAGGGAGAGGGTGACGAGCATAAGTTTCACTTTCATTTTTTATATATTGAAATAAAAAAGGAAAGTGAAACTTATTTCATATATATATATCTATATCTATATCTATATCTATATATATATATATATATATATATATATATATATATATATATATATATATATATATATATATATATATCTTATAAACTTATCCAACTTTGGTCATGAAGAATATGTTTCTCTGTATGGCGCATCAAAAACACGTCGGATAGTGAAAGTGCAGTCGGATTCTCTAAAGTACCGCAGTCTCTTCTCCTAAATCCTTTTGAATTCTCCTATCCACTATCCCTTAACCCTGTGACGTTTCACTCAGAGGTCAAGAGGAAATACTGTTTTACGATAGGGTTAGACGTTTTTGGATTATCCGACCGCTACCAAACACTGGATGTCTCTACTACAAATGTTCACACACACACACACACACACACACACACACACACACACACACACACACACACACACACACACACACACACACACACACACACACACACACACACACACACACACACACACACACACACACACACACACACACACACACACACACACACACACACACACACACACACACACACACACACACACACACACGCTTAATCACTATTTTCCTACTCAAGTTTTCCAACAAAGTCAGTGCAATGCATTTGAGCTGTAACAATTTTGATTCAAATCTTTTCATTTTTTTGCTTTTTTCCTCTAGGTTCAGCTAAACACTTACTTGGTTTCTGCTGCTAAAATCAGCTACGGACACCATTCAACTATCAAAATATTCAGTTTTTCCTGCATTTTCAGCTGAGTTCCACAACAAATTTGCGCAGTTTTAGCAACATTCACACACATTTTCAGCAGGAAATGCATTTTCTAGTTTTTATGTATTTGCTGGTAGCAGAGTGAGGTAATCAATATTTCTAATATGCCACAGAGCAACAAGGTTTGTGGGCCAATATTACATGTTGCGCCGCTGTGTGCATTGTGATTATTTTATTTGTTTTCATAATTGTATTCCTGCACAGTCTTCTAGTGTGTATCACTAACATATTTATTTTGCTTAGAAACACCTGACCCCAGCTTTCTCTGATTCACCTCCTTTCCCCAAGTACTAATGAGGGCCAGGACATGCTGATCCCTGACTTTTTATTTTGTATACGTCTTTAAGTGTTGATTGTACTGGTTGATACAGATACAGTATTTAAATGGTTACTTTTGATGTGTTTTTATATTCACCTTTGACACATCTGCTTACAGCACTGCTAGCATCTCCTGAATCTGGAATTTTCAAGTGAGCAGAAGGACAGTGGCTACATGTTCCATTTCATGTGAAAAAGGGCTAACTGTTACAACATGTGACTTACTGTATTATTGAATGGTAAAAAGGAAATGGCAATTATGTCTGATTATCATCTACAGTTTTTTTTTTTAACTAAACCTCATTTATTGGGCATCCTCCCTTACCCAGACATTCAATGATGATCAAATGTTGCTGAAATCATTGGATTATACCAGAGTCATGATGTAATATAACTATTGTCTTCCCAATTGAAGTTACAATAAAAGCTTTGGTACAACTTTAGCATACACCCTGTGGTTTACTGTACACATTGTTGTATGAATCAAGTGCCAATAAAATAAGGAAGTCCAGAATAACTTTTTGATGGAGGATCTGGTGGCTGCAGCATAATATGGCTGTTGCAGCAAAAGTAAAATGGGGCACAGGTGAGACTCATTGGGATGATTGATTACACAGGTGAGGAACAATCAGGGGCAGGAAGTGCGGACTCTGAAATGAGAGGGGATGTGGGTAACAAAGTAAAATAAAAATTACAACATAAATGTTGATTTGCCGGGGAGGGCAGTACAATAGATCCATGTTCATCACATATAGCAGTGTTTCATAACAAACCACGTTTTGTTCAGCCGGATAATCTCCACATGTCTACCCTACTCATTTCGTGCTTCATAATTTATATTACCAAATATGTATATATGCTGTGTAAGAAATTAAAATCAAGGTTTAATGACGTAATTTAGTTTAAACATACAGTAAGGATAAAACTGTTTTATTCTGAAAATTGCCGGTTAGCATTCGTCTTTGGCTAACGTTGTTGCTGAAGTTTATTTTGAAAAGCTTTACCGGAAGAAGTCTCCGGCTATCAACAGTGAGCTTGACTTCCGGTTTTATGTTAACAACGATTACAGACGTTAAAATTCATTAAATAAAAAGTCATGAAAGAGAGTATGAGGAGAAAAGGCATGTGGAGTTATACAATGATCACACTACATCTAAATCCTCTGTTTTACGCGATATCGGACATAGAAAAAAAAGGTGGGTGTCACGATTCTTGTGTCATGTCACGGTTTTAGTTTGGTGTGTCTGGTAATGGTTTTTTGCTGTTCTGTTTTCCCTGTCATGTTTTCCTCCTTGTGTATTGTCTGGTCCCTCTCCCTGTGTTTTCCTCCCTGTTGTTAGTTTCCCTGGTGTCTCTAATTGTGTTCACCTGTTTCCCTTGTGTGTCTCCTGTGATCATCAGCACCAGCTCCGCCCCTGATTGTCCCCACCTGTGTCTTGTTATCCTGTGTTTAAATTCCCCTGTGTTCTTTGTCAGTTCGTCTTGTCTCTTGCCATGGTCAGGTCTATGCTCTTGAAAAGTTTTGTTCCTCACCACGTGAGCGATTTTCATTTTGGACTACATTTTTTGTCATCTCAATCTGAGATTAGTTAGTGACCATTTTTTGTTCATCGTGTTTTGGAAAAAAAAAGTATCTTACCAATACTTTACCTCTGTCTCCCGTGTCGTGCAATTGGGTCCTACCTCCTGAGTGCCTGAGTTCTTAACAGAACGAACTGACCATTATGGACCCAGCCGACCCAAGAACGCTTCATGCCGCCCTGTCAGCACGAGGCGAGAAGATTTATCGCCACAGGGAACCGCTGGGCAAAGCCGCCCAGGAAATAAAAGAGCTGGTAGGACGCCAGGCAGATTTTCAAGATAACATCTCTACACAGATGCAACAACTGGCTGCACAGATGAATCATTTGTTCACTCACCTACATACTGCTCCAGTACCGGCCCCAGTAGCCATGTTTCCGACTCCATTTTCGGCTCCAGTACTGGCTCTTCGGCCGATGCCAGCTTCCTGTGTCCTGTCGGCTTACCGACCTTCACGAGCCTCCTCTCGAGTCCCCTCTCAAGTTCCTTCTCAGGACCCCTCTCGAGTCTCCTCTCGAGTTCCCTCTCAAGTTCCTTCTCAGGTCCCCTCTCAAGTCTCCTCTCGATTCTCCTCTTGAGTCCCCTCTCAAGTTCCTTCTCAGGTTCCCTCTCGAGTCTCCTCTCGAGTTCCCTCTCAAGTCCTTTTTCAAGTAATCTCTCGAGTGCCCTCTCAAGTCACCTCTGAAGTCTCCTCTCAAGTCCCCTCTCGAGTTCCCTCTCAAGTCTCCTCTCGAGTCCCTTCTCAAGTTCCTTCTCAAGTCTCCTCTCAAGTCCCTTCTCGAGTCCCCTCTCGAGTTCCCTCTCAAATCTCCTTTCAAGTCACTCCCGAGTCCACTCTCAAGTCCCTACCCAATGTCCTGGTCCGTTGGAGGCTCCGTTGGGGGTCCTGCTAACTCCATGTCCTGTCCAGTTGGGGGTCCCGCCAACTACTCTTCTGCCGGGGGTCCTACCAACCCTATGTTCTGTGCCGTTGGAGATCCCACCGACTACTCTTCTGTTGGGGGTCCTGCCAACCCTATGCCCTGTGCCGTTGGAGGCCCCGCCGACTACTCTTCTTCCGGGGGTCCTGCAAAACCCTATGTCCTGTGCCTTTGGAGGTCCAGCCGACACCTGTTTCGTTGGGGGTCCTGCCAATCCTATGTTCTGTGCCGTTGGATTCCCACCGACTACTCTTCTGCCGGGGGTCCTGCCAGCCCTGTGCCGTTGGAGGCCCCGCCGACTACTCTTCTGCCGGGGGTCCTTCCAATCCTATGTTCTGTGCCGTTGGAGATCCCGCCGACTACTCTTCTGCCGGGGGTCCTGCCAAGACCGTGTCCTGTCCTGTTTCGGGTACCGTCGACACCAGCCCTTGTTCCGTCGTGGGTCCCACTGACACCAGCCCAGGTTCCGTCCAGGGTTTCGTCTACGCCTGACCCGCCAGGGGTTCCACCAGCTCCTACCCGTCCTTGTGCCCGGCCTCCTGAGTTCCAAGCGGCTTTCGCCCTCGAGCCCGGTCTCCTGAGTTCCCCAGCCAAGGACTCCACCATGAACTCTGCCTTGACCCCGGGGCGTCCGCCCGAGAACTCCATCATGGGCTCTGTCTTGCCCCCGTGCCGTCCGCCCGAGGACTCCACCATGAACTCTGTCTTGCCCCCGGGCCATCCGCCCGAGAACTCCATCATGGACTCTGCCTTGCCCCTGGGCCGTCCGCCCGAGACACCCATCATGGACTGTGCTTTGCTTCTGGGTTGTCGTCCCCAAATCTGTGGCGGAAAATGTAAGGCGGGGCCTCTCATATGACGCACACCTGCACACTTGGTAGCCTGTTCCACTCTTCGTTTTCCGAATGCCAGGAAGGATTCTTGCCTAGCTTCTGAAGCAAGTGACTCGGAAGACATGTGCTACCAAGCAAGCATCCTCGCGATTGAGAAATGGCCACAGTCAGAGAACGGACGTGTTCTCGCTCTCTTTCCACGGCCGCAACTTTGAGATAACAGCTGGTATCTCTCCCTCTAGTCTGTTTGTTTCATTACCACACTACTTAAAGGGGACCTATCATGCAAAATGCACTTTTGTACGTCTTTTATACATGAATATGTGTCCCCGGTGTTCCAGGGAACTCACCAAGTGTCAGAAAACAAAAACCTCTCTATTTTCCTCCATACCCAAATCTCTAAAAAAGGGGCTGCAACGGATCTGATAAAAACTGATCCAGATTTGAACACTGTCCTGACGTCAGGACGGTGGCGCTACGGCTATTGGGCCAACTCTCCACCTATCAGGAGAATGTGGGGTTGGCGCTGGAGACGCTGTAGTACATATGCCAGTGGCGCTGTAGTCTGCCACAAAAGCAGCGAAGAAGACTTCCCGTGCATGGTTGCCATGGTTGCCCTTCTGTTTATTCTCTGCTGTGGCTCTTTTTCTCCCTCCCCGAGGCAAGCGTTTGCTGTAATTCAATGCAATCCCTCCCCGTCGAGGCAAGCACTGTAATTCTCTCCGGTTAGTCCACCAGCAGATGACAAACACCCACCTCTCCGCCTCTTCCAAGGAATGAGGGGACCGTGTGGCAGAGTTTCAGTTATCGCCGATACCGATATCTTTTTTATATGAAAAGCGTCTTATGTACTTTCATATAGGGGAGAGCTGCATGACATGATTTTTGAGCTGAAATCATTATAAATAGATTAAATCTGAATTCATTTTCATAAATACAGACAGGACAGTTTTTATAGACAAATAAACGTTTTACTTTTGCAAATTTAAAGTGCAAACATGAAAAATAAAAATACAAAGTGGCCAGAGTAGCGAACTGTCTTCTTGCACACATCACAGTTTGCTAAGTTTTAATTGCCAATTGTGAAATTGCTCCACACAACGCTGCTCTCAGCCATCATGCACGTGTGTGAGTTGCACTCGCGAGTCGCTGGCTACTGCTGTCCTGCCCTGCCGGCTGCTATCAGTCAGCTTGATAATCGGTGTTCAGGCAGGGAGCGCGCTGCGCCTGCGCGAGCCTCGAGGGGAGGAGGACAACAGTGGAGAGAGAAGAAAAGAGCATATACTTGTGTTCGTCTGCACATCGTTTTTAGAAGAAATTGACGAGTAGAGGAGACGGGAAAAAAAGTATAAAAGTATCGATCCTATTGGCTCTAGTATCGATATTTTGAAACGTAACGTAATATCGGAAGTATCGATATTTTGGGATCGATCCGCCCACAACTAGCTGACAGGCTCACAGAGCCCTGACAGTGCTGTCAATCACAACACAAACCAGGGTGGGGCGGGACCTCCTGTTATGGGCGGGAGTCGCGGGACGGACTGCTGCTAAGCTGAAAATGGATAAGCGGAAGAAACGCCCGGGTGGTGCTGAAAAACTGCTACTTAAAAAGCTGAAGTCTCTGGAGGTGGAGGCTGCTACATATTCTAAATTGACGGACCTATTTGGTGCCGGGGTCAACACCCCAGCAGGTGCTGCTGCGCCGGGAGAAGAGCGAGTGGAGGCATACATGGTAAGTAACGTTAGCCTGGGGCTGGCTAGGCTAAATCTTTGAGACATGTCCAAAAACAATTAGAAAACGTTTTTACATTGAATGTGATGTGACCTAATTAACTGCATAGTCCTACTTGTGACAACATATTAGCCCAGAGTTGAAGGGCTGTGAATGTTGGTAGTTGAGGTTGATTTTGTTTAAATATGCCGAATTGTGATATTATGGGTTATTATTGTTCAGAGGATTTAGCTAGGCTAGCTAAGAGCTGCTAACGTCAGCGGTCTCTTGTTGCCATAGCAACAGTAAACGTTCACATGGACCAACGAGCTGTAAGTAGAGATGCAGAATCAAGCTGTATTGTAAATACAGATGAGATACTAGTAAACCTATAGGAAACAATTAGTTTAATTTGCAATATTTGCCATTGAATTTATTTTAATCTTTCAATTCATTTATTGTTTACTGAGGTGATAACTATTTCATAGTTTGTGTGTAACTTTAATTTCTGTGTAAATGTGTTACTTTTACAATAGTTTTCAAATGGCGGTGAATAGTGCTGTCTTGAGCATTTTCAGGTATTGTCACAAAGATCAGACTTTTTTGCATTGGAAAACACAAGTAAGTGTCATAATGAAAACATGGCAAAGCCACTAGTGTTGTTACGCTCGGGAACGTTTCGTTCAATATGAACTAATCTTTTATCTTGTACATTATTCTGTGGTTTTGAGTTATTTCCCCATCCAATGATAAATGCTTTCCCTATGTCCAGCCCAGACAGGTTCAGGGCAAGTCCAGCCAGGGGCGCCGTAAGGGGGTGAAAAGTTAGGAGGATTCTAAGGGCCCGTGACTGACAGGGGCCCCAAACATTTTTAGAACATTAAGAAAAAAAATGTAAGTAACCTTTCATCAATCATCAATAATTAACATTAATATAACGTTACATTGATAATGTACTCCCTAAACTTACGATTCATTTAAATTATTTTCTTCCAAAAGTTAATTATCCAAAGCATCGAACACCCCCATCTATTTACATGTAATGGTTTGGTCCTGCCTCCAAATGCGGTGCGGCACCGGCCCTTTCTAGCAGAGAGTGAGAGCATGTGAGGAGGGATGCTAGTGGTGATGGACATTTCGATTCCCTTCGGGGACACAAATCTTTTGATTCAGTTCACTTTAAAGATTTGTTCACCGGTTCGCGAACGGGACCCTCCACTTGAAAGAAAGGGATATAAGATAAAAATAACTCAGTGGCGAACCGTCAGGGCCTTCAAGGTATTCAGAGAATACCCTGGAACACTCTGTGTGTCTACAGAAAGTCCAGTTGTGATAGACACGGTTCGCCACTGAAAGAACTGTAGGAAACAGTTCTGAACTGTTTCCGCCAGTTCGGTCACGAACAGCTTCTCTTTAGCTTTTGGCGGAAGATGGCGACTCAAACAAACAAATCGTTTTGTGGGAGGAAAGAACGAATCGTTCGCGAACGACCCATCACTAGATGCTAGTACTTTCGTGTGCACGATGTCTCAACCACTCACAAAGTCAGGCTTTCAAGAAAGAAAAGAAAGGAGAGAAAGACAAGAGAGAGAGACTAAAGGGCGACAGTATGTCACCCAGTTCTTCAAAAGAAAAGGTGGGTGTGGTCTATGAGTGGTGGAAATTAGTCTGTTAGCTAAGCGTAGTCCATTGTAAATAATAATTGTAATGTTTTGCTGACATCAAAGGTAGGGTAGGTAAGTTTGAGAAACCGGCTCAAGATACACTTTTTGCTATATTCCATGGAATGCTCTTAACATCCCGATAGCAATGAATATCTGAAGTGCTTTGACAAAAAATCCATAAAAAGAAATGTCATCTGTGGAAGCCTTGGTACTGTAAAAAGCACCAATCATCTGAGCCGGCCCGGCTAAAGTAACTGGATGGCCTACCTGCCTGTCAGCCTTCCATCTGTGCACAAACTCATCTCGTGCCCTCATTGGTCATGTGCGTGTTCGTGTGTGTTGGAGGAGGGGCTCTGTAAGGAAGTGGCAGATTTTTTCCAGTTGTGTATTTTTAAATTCTAGCGCACTTGAGCTGGTTTCTCCAAAATGACATACCCTACCTTTAAGTACTGTTAATATCTTCACAGAAAATGCTGAGGTTTTTCATTTCACTGCTCTTTTAGCTGACATTTAATAAATGCAGGTACATTTTTAACAGCTATTCTTACTAAACCAGTTGTCCCTCCCCCTGGTGCCAGGACCAACAGATCCATCTCTAGGCTCAGCAGCCCTGTCCCCCCATAAGGCTTTGCAGTCTTGCCATGCTGTCCATTGAAAGCCAGTTAGCTAGAAAGCTGGACTTCAAAGACTTGATCAGTGACTATAGCCTGTAAGAAGGCTAGGCGCTGGGCTCTTGGTGAGTAAGGCTGAGCCAGGGCTCGTAATAACTGTTAAAGGGCAAGGCTATGGTAACGATATTGGATCACTACACAGAAGATGCATGATGAGAAAAAGACTGAGAACAGGCTCTGATTTAGCACCACCATCAGGCCTTTTCACTTCCATTTCCCTTTTGTTGTCCGTTTACACTTTAATACCCTCTTATTTTGAAGTTGGTATGTATATTTAATTAAAAATACTGCTGCTTATGTTATTTTTTTTCGTTATAGCATTTTATAAATGATAATATTGGTGTTAATGTTCACTTTATTTTTAATTTAAGAGGTCATGTATTGTTCTGTTACAGCTAAGTTTACTCTTGTTTGCATTTTCTGGGCTATTCTTTGTGTGCCTATTGTGCCTAGTCGTGGTCCCTTTAAGAGTCAGGATGACATCATCAGACGGGTGTGTCAGGTGATCATTAGAGAGGAAATAGACAAAGCATGGCTCTGTGAGCAATGTGTTATTGTTTGTAAGAAATCCAGCTACAACTGCATACATCTTAATGCCTTTGATTGCATCGTATGTAAGTATTGTTTATGTTTATGTTATGAACAATTACAGATGATTATTTTTAGAAAATATTGTATTCTGTGATGTTTAATGCTGGAGATCTTCAGAGTTGTCTCAATATTGTACAAGGTTAATGCAAGGAAAGTTAAATGAATAAATGTACAAATGGTTGATTATATGTTTAAAATAATGATGCCATTTATAACTGTTTGAGTTCTAGAATTACAATAAATACATTAAAAGGCTTACAGTAAATATAACAAGGCAATTCAATGCATGTTAAAACTGTATTGATTTATATACATTGTGCATATTTGTGTATGTAGAAATTATCATAGAATTTATTATATTTTGTCTTGTTTATTTTTAGTTTCACACCTTCCTTATATCATTAAACCTGTGGGGAAAGGATTCACGTCTTCAGAGTCTTGGTGTACGGAGGGAGTTTATCTGGCTGTTAAGCTATATGCACTACATATACCGGGCCAGCACAGAGAAAATACGGCATTCTAGCGGGCAGGACAACGCAGTGTAAGCTGGCAGACAATGACAGCATCTTCACATACAGCCACTGGATGACCGTCAAAACAGTCTCTAAAGAGAGGTACACTATCAGACGGTGCCATGACAGAAAAGGCTTCTTCACTAAACACACGCTCCCATGTTTCAGGCTCCCAACTACGATCAAGAGCATCATCAACTGGGTCCGCTGCAGTCAGGGCACGAGCGAGAGCAGAAGCAGCTTTCCTACACCGAAGAGGAAATTAATCGCCGAAGAGGAAATTAATCTAAGGCTAGAAAAAGCTAAGTTGGAAGCATCTATGGAAATGCTCAACATACAGAAAGAGACAGCTGCGGCTATAGCTGAAGCAGAAGTATTCGAAGCTGCTGAGGATTTAGACATTGAGAAAGAAAGGAGTAAAAAATGTTTAAGCTCTGTATCATTGGAAGCAGCATTACGCACACAGCAATATGTTGCTGACCAAGCCAAAATAACGGAGGCTAAACCTCAACTAAGTGATCATTATGTAGCAGCAAATACAAAGCCAAGTCCTGGCGACAGCATTTCACATTCACAGCTCAAACCAGAAGCCAAACCTTTCATTCTCCATCAAACCAATCCTGGATCCCAATCACCTCATCTTAGCTCACAGCAGCCTGGCATCAACGGAGACGAGTGTGCTCGTGGTTCACGCAATGTAAAGTTTGAGAACAACCGTTGTACTCCTGGACAGTATTACAGGCCTCAAAACCACAGTGGTAATCCTTCCTCATCGCCCCATACCAATACCATGTCTCCAAATTACAATCACGACGACTCAAACCTGAATGACTTTCTGAGATATTTTGCACGGCATGAGCTTGTTGCTACAGGTTTGCTTCAATTCAATGAAAAACCTCAGAATTACAGAGCATGGAAACGGTCTTTCCAGACCGCAACCCGGGGTTTAAACCTGACACCAAGTGAGGAGATGGATCTTCTGCACAGGTCGCTTGGTAACGAGGCAAGAAAACATGTCGAACAGATAAGAGCAATACACATAAATCACCCTGAAGCAGGATTCGCAATGACATGGGAAGGACTCGAGCGAACATATGGCTCACCAGAAGTCATTGAAGACGCTCTGTTAAAACGCATTGACACCTTTCCTAAAATAACAAATCAAGATTATTCCAAACTGACAAAGTTAAGTGATCTATTAATGGAACTTCAAGCTGCCAAAGCAGAGGGAGACTTTCCTGTTCTCTCCTTCCTCGACACAGCCAGAGGCGTCAACCCAATAGTTCAGAAGCTTCCATTCGGTCTGCAGGAAAATTGGGCAACAGTTGGTGCATCCTACAAGCAGCAAAATCTTGTCCACTATCCACCCTTTGACTTCTTTGTGAACTTCGTCAGCCAGGAGGCTATCATGAGGAATGATCCGAGCTTCAACTTCGCCTCCCACACAGAATGATAAGACAGGTTGGAAACCAAACAAATATCGGGAGGTCTCTGTCCACTAAACAGAGATCTTCCCCGGAGTCGATACTGAAACCGGTGACCCCCCAACGAGATCTGAGGACTTTGATAAAATGTGTCCGATACATGAAAAGCCACATCCACTCCGCAAATGTCGTACATTCCGAGCAAAGCCCATTGATGAGCGTAAGGCATTCCTAAAAGAGAATAATGTGTGCTTCAGATGCTGTTCTTCGTCATCACATTTTGCGAAGAACTGTACAATGAAAATTCAATGTTTTGAATGCAAATGTGAAAGACACCATACAGCACTTCACCCTGGACCCGCACCCTGGATGGAGGAGGTGGTCCCTGCTCCAGAGCATGGCGGGAAGGAGGAGAAAACTTCACCTCCTCCTCATGTCACCACCAAATGCACAAACGTCTGTGGCGGAGATCTGGCAGGTAGATCCTGCTCCAAAATATGTCTTGTAAATGTATATCCATCAGGCCACAAAGACAAAGCAATTAAACTGTATGCAATTTTGGATGAACAGAGCAACAGATCATTAGTTCGTTCACAGTTCTTTGAAATGTTCAGTGACCAAAGTCTGAGTGCTCCTTACACATTGAGAACATGTGCTGGAGTGAAGGAATCAGCAGGAAGAAGAGCCAGTGGCTATGAAGTTGAATCTCTGGATGGAACTATCCACATCCCATTACCCAGCCTCATAGAATGCAATGACATTCCTAACAACAGAAATGAGATCCCAACCCCTGATGTGGCTCTCAATCATGCACACCTCAAGTCAGTGGCGCACCTCATTCCAGACATTGACCCACAAGCCCCTATCATGCTTCTCCTGGGCCGGGACGTTATCAGAGTTCATAAGGTTTGCAAACAGATGAATGGCTCACACAACCAGCCTTATGCTCAAAAGTTAGATCTGGGGTGGGTCATCGTAGGCAATGTTTGTTTAGGCAGCGTTCACAAACCATCATCTATCAACACCTTCTACATGAAAACCACAGACCTACAGCGTCCTACTCTCTTCGAACCATGCCCTAATGCGTTTCATGTTAGGGAAAAATACAGTGACACCCAAGTTGCCAATCATCCTTCTCTGGATGCTGAGGATAGAACCGCCTGTGATGCCGACCACATTGGATGCACTGTGTTCAAACGGACCAAAGAGGACAATCAGGTGGCTCCTTCCATTCAGGATGCCGCTTTCATGAAAATAATGGATAATGGGTTACATAAAGATGAAAACGGCAGTTGGGTAGCGCCATTACCCTTTAAAACTCCACGTCAACGGCTCCCCAATAACAGGCCTCAAGCACTGAAACGTCTCGTGTCCCTCAGCCGCAATTTTGAAAGGAAGCCTGAAATGAAAGAGCACTTTCTCAGCTTCATGAACACGATGTTTAAAAATGGTCATGCTGAGTTAGCCCCCCCCTCTCGATGAAGAAGAAGAAGAAAGATGGTACTTGCCAACATTCGGTGTGTATCACCCGAAGAAACCCCCAAAAAATCAGAGTAGTGTTCGATTCCAGCGCCCAGTACAATGGTGTATCACTCAATGATGTACAGTTGACTGGGCCTGATCTAAACAACACACTGCTTGGTGTACTGATCCGCTTCAGGAAGGAATAAATCGCTTTCACAGCAGACATAGAACAGATGTTCTATAGCTTTCTGGTCAAGGGAGAAGACAGGAACTTCCTACTTTTTCTTTGGTTTCGAGACAACGACCTTTCTAAAGACATTGTTGATTTTCGCATGAATGTCCACGTCTTTGGTAATAGCCCGTCACCTGCAGTGGCTATTCATGGCCTTCAGCAGTCTGTTCAAGTCAAAGAGCTCAATGTTGACGCCGAGGTAAAGCATTTTGTGATGCGTGACTTCTACGTAGACAACGGTCTGAAATCTCTTCCAACGGTTGAAGCTGCCATCGACTTGTTAAAAAAGACACAGGACGTCCTCTCCAAATCAAACCTGAGGCTGCATAAGATTGCAGCAAACAATAAAGAGATCATGGAGGCATTTCCATCCAAAGACCATACAAATGAGCTTAAAGATCTTGATCTTGGTGCAGATACACTGCCTATGCAACGCAGTCTGGGAATCATTTGGGACCTCCAGACAGACTGCTTCCTCTTTAGTGTCTCAGATGAGATAAAATCTTACACTCGACGGGGTGTTCTATCCACCACCAATAGTCTCTATGATCCTCTTGGGTTTGCAGCGCCAGTGACAATCCAAGGCAAGGCTATTATGAGAGAACTCACTGTTGAGGATGGTGACTGGGACACGCCATTGCCTAAAGAAAAGGAGGAAGCCTTGATATCATGGAGAGATTCTTTGTCAGGACTGTCTAATCTTTCCATCTCCAGACCCTATACCCAAACATCGTCTGCAGCAACAGTCAGAAGAGAACTGTGCATCTTCTGTGAAGCATCAACCAAAGCTATTGCTGCAGTGGCATATCTGAAACTCACGGACGCAGCTGGAAAAAATCATGTTGGGTTTGTAATGGGGAAAGCTAAGCTGGCCCCCCACCCCGAGCACACAGTACCAAGACTAGAACTGTGTGCAGCAGTTCTTGCTGTTGAGCTAGCAGATTTAATCTTAGCAGAACTAGACCTCCAGCTTCATGCCGTCACCTACTACTCAGACAGTAAGGTAGTTCTGGGTTACATTCTAACGAAACCAGACGTTTTTACGTCTATGTCAGTAACCGGGTAGTACGTATCCGAAGATCTTCCAATCCAGACCAATGGTACTATGTGCCAACCGATCAGAACCCTGCAGATCATGCAACACGTTCTGTCGCTGCAGGTCACTTAAAATACACTAACTGGCTGAGTGGACCCAAGTTTCTGTCAAAACCAGACCCAAGTATCTCTGAGAGCAACTTTGACCTTGTGAAACCGAGTTCAGACCCGGATATCCGGCCTATAGTTAGACGCTCCAGAAAAACGCAGGCAAAAATCCTTGATTATGCGGGCTAAATTCCTTGATTATGCGGGCTAAAATCCTTGATTATGCGATTAAACATACGGGGTTTTTATGTGATTTTATGCAGTGAAATTGCGGGAAGTTGCGAAATATGCGGAAAGTTGCGAAATATGCTAAATATGCGGGGAAAAAGAATAAATGTTTTTTTAAATATTGGGCTGTCTTATTTATTCTCTCTCACACACAACCTGCCACTAACGTTAAACCCCTTTCCTATTCAATTAAACACATTCAATGTTTATTTATTGTAAAAGCAATTGGGCTATTTTAATCTCACACACAACCCCCCCCACCCCACACACACACACACTTCTCCGCCTCATTCTGTTTTCATTTACTCGTTTGTTATCTGACCAGCTTCAATCTTGTAGGCTACTCACTGCGTTTCTTGTAGCCCTCGAAAGGGTTTTGGAGGTTGATCCCTCGGTGAATGTGAGTTGTTTGGCTTTCTTGTCCGCAGCAGCAGAAAGCATTTTCGAATGTTTGAATGAATCAAAGTGGGTCGTCACGTCGATGTTCTCTTATGCTCTAACACACAGTTGCACGGGGTGCAGAATAGTTTCCCCCCACTTTTTGCCCGGTCTTTAGTAGAAATGTTCGTCGGTAAATTACATGGATTAGATTTTTTTATCTTGGTGTTTTCTCTATCGTGTGAGCTCCACACGTTCACTCTATACAGTGTTGTTTACATTCTGTGATGTGCGAGCTGATGACGTCACGTCAAGACGAGTTCACTTTTTTTTCTTCTCAACTTTGTGTGGAAAAATGCGGGGATTATGCGGCCTTTTGATAAATATGCGGCCTTTTAAAGATCTGCGCCATTTTGCTGATTATGCGATAAATTCTGCGATCGCAGAATCGCGTTTTTCTGGAGGGTCTATATAATGTCAACTTTGAGCACAACAACAGCGCACAAGCAGCTTGGTTCTCAACGATTTTCCAAGTTCTCTTCGTGGGAGTCACTCACTCGAGCTGTTACTCGCCTCGTGCACATATCAGGTGTGTTCAAGGCAACCCCAAAAAAGAACAGTTCTTGTAACGGCTGGCATTGCTGTGAGGCAGAATTCACTGTTGAGGAATCCAATCAGGCGTCAGATATCATCATTCGAGCAGTACAAGAGGAAATCTACAGTCAAGAAATCAGATGTATCCAAAAGCATGAGGAGGTTCCCAAAAGTAGTCCCCTCAAAAATCTGGATCCATTCATTGATGCACATGGACTTCTAAGAGTTGGAGGCCGGTTACACCATTCAAGTAAGAATGAGAAGACCCCTCTGATTATTCCTGGAAAACATCACATTGCAGTTCTTCTCATCAGAAAGTACCACAAGCTGATACAACATCAAGGTCGTCTATTTACTGAAGGAGCTGTCTGCTCAGCAGGCTTTTGGATAGTCGGTGGGAAGAGAAGAGTGAGCAGCATCATCTACCAATGCGTAACATCCAGACGGCTTCGAGCTCCAACTAACGTCCAAAAAATGGCCAACCTTCCAGCGGATCGTCTGTCAACAGACCCTCCCTTTACAAATGTAGGGTTGGACGTGTTTGGCCCTTGGAGTGTCTCTTCACGTCGGACTAGAGGAGGCCTTTCGCACAGCAAACGGTGGGCTGTAATCTTTACGTGTATGAGCGTGAGAGCCATGCATATCGAAGTCATAGAATCCCTTGACACATCAAGCTTCATCAACGCATTAAGGCGTTTTCTTGCTGTGCGCGGACCAGTCAAGCTTATCCGCTCTGATCGTGGCACCAACTTTGTTGGTGCGTGCCAGCTAAAAGACAAACTTACACACGAAGTTCTGGTGACCTTCATGGCAGAAGTAGCAGCTATCATCAACGCCAGACCCAGGGGCGGAGCTTCAGGGGGGGCTGTAGGGGCAGGGCTCCCCGGGCCCGGGACGGTCGGGACCCAATGGGGGCCCGTCGCCGAGGCAGCAGGCTCCGCCCCCGAGATATTCGCCGGCGGGCCCTGCTGCCTCGCGCCACTGAGTGCACTGACGTTCGTGGTCATATTAGGTATAAAGCATTGTAGCCTATAATATGAGTTGAACTTGTGCTGCTATTTTCACACTCACATTTAACATTAAAACATGAAAAATTGCAAGTAAATCTCTTCTATTGTCTCCAAATGTATTTTGGGTAAAATCGTCATCAACAGCCGTCCATCAACATCATACGTAAATGAACGTTAACGTCATCATCAATCACTTGTCATTCAACAGAGCACTGCCTAAGCATGAGCAGTTATAAACACAAAAGTGGAGCTACAAAACACAAAGAAAAAGATAAAAAGGACCAAGGAAAAGCCAAATTGTCCAAGCTAGATGGATATTTTTTTCGCCCTACTCCTCCTCCTGCGGAAGATGAACCTGAAGTTGTTGCCACTGCCAGCCGTGTTTCATCCCCGAGCCCCAGCCCGCCAACAACGTTAGTGGGGGTTAGCCAGATGTACAGGTAGGCTACAATCACGGACACACACTGTCAACAAGAAAATGTGAGTTTGTGGTAAATGTTGATATCATGGTTGTTGTTACTTCGTGTAGCTCGGCCGCCTAGCTTATTTCCTTTTCTGTCTCTCGGCTGTAGTGATGATGATGATAATAATAATAATAATAATAATAATAATAATAGGGACAACTCAGCAGCTGCTAGCTGTTCGTCTAGAGGAGAGCCAGACCAGCCGCACCCCTCCCCCTCCGGCTCCTTACCTGCTGCGCCGCAAGGTGAAGAAGTACCAGACACTGGGAATTAAAGCAGCAACAGGTCTCCTCCTCACGCTACTCCTACGGGTGAAACTCAGACCACGGATCATGATGTGTCCTGCAATTATCCTCTGGAGCGTTTTCCGACTGATCGGGCAAACTATTTTGAAAACATTGAGGACGCCAATATCAAAATATATATCCTTAAAATGGGCCCATGCAAACCCAAAGGTCCATTTCCCAAAGACAAGGATAACCGTTGCTTTTCAGAAAGCTATTACACCTCCACCACTAAAGTTGGGATGAAATTTCCACGCAGCTGGATGTGCTATTCCCCAAAATTGGACTGCTGCTACTGTGAGCCTTGCTGGCTTTTTGCCAACCGAAAGGCACCGTTCTACAACAATGCATGGGTAAACGGAATAAAAGACTGGAAACATCTTTCTACTAAAATTGAGAGGCATGAATCCACTCAAATACACCTTGGTGCATGCGTAGTTAGCAGTGGAAAACCAACGGCACAATAGTCGCTGACATGGAGAGGAATGTGCGTAATGCCGCCCAATTTTGGAGACAGGTCGTGGAGCGCATTGTTAATGTAACTCTCACTCTAGCTTCAAGCAACTTGGCATTCAGGGGCCATCGAGAGGTTCTAGGTCAGGGAAAAGCTGGCAACTTTTTGTCAATAATAGAATTATTGGCTCGCTACGACCCTGTTTTGAAAGAGCTAATCAACCGAACAGAGGGGTCAGTGATATACCTCAGTCACCAGATTCAAGATGAGATTATTTACATATTATCTCAACGTGTGAAAGCTGACATCATTGATGAAATAAACGAAGCCCCATTTTATTCCGTCATCATGGACACAACGCAAGATGTGTAAAAGATAGACCAATTGAGTCAGGTTTTTTTCTTTCTAACTGTTGTTAAGAACGACATGGATATTGCAACAGATATACAGATCAATTAAGTCTTTTTGGGTTTTGAAGTGACTGAAGGTTCATCAGCTTCAGAGCTTGAAAACAAAATCCTTGGTTCTATAGAGAAAAACGGATTAGATCTGTCTAAATGTCGCGGACAGGGCTATGATGGGGCGGCTGATATGAGTGCTGTGTATTCAGGCGTGAAAGCAAGAATAGCCGAGAAGGAGCCCCTTGCCCTATTTAGGGACAATGGATGTCCACTCTCGGGAGACGACAGACAGTGGTGCGGTTAGCCAAAGTGACAGACCTAATGTTAGCCCTATTTACAGGCAATGGACGTCCACTCTCGGGAGACGACCGACAGTGGTGCGGTTAGCCAAAGTGACAGACCTAATGTTAGCCCTATTTACAGGCAATGGACGTCCACTCTCGGGAGACGACCGACAGTGGTGCGGTTAGCCAAAGTCACAGACCTAATGTTAGCCCTATTTACAGGGAATGGACGTCCACTCTCGGGAGACGACCGACAGTGGTGCGGTTAGCCAAAGTGACAGACCTAATTTTACCCAGGGAAAAGTGGTGAAAATGAGAAAAGGTATCCGAAAATAGTGCCTCATAATGCGGAGTGCAGAGATCCAGGGGGCGGAGCACATGGCTTTTTTTACCCAGAAATAAGTCTCTGAGAGGCGGGGAGACTCAGAGGACAGGCTGCGTCACCTCACTTTGTAACCCAGGAAAGGAGCAGGAATCCTGGCTGCATGAGTGGTAAAAGCGCATTAAGCTGTTTTAATCCGACAGCCGCTGATGCGCACGGAAGTCTGGCTGTTTCGTTAACATTTGAATGGCCAAATGGGCGGAAATCCGTCCGTTTCGTTAAAACGCCGGCCTGGAGCCTGTGCAGGACCCCAGTGAGAGCTCCAGACTGTGTGCACTCTGTTAGGGAACCATATGAACGGTGTACATGAGTGTTAAAAGTGCATTCATCTGTTTTAATCCGACAGCCGCAGAGGTGCTGACGGAAAGCAGGCGGAACAAATTGATTATTTTACCCAGGAATAAATGTTTGCAAGGCGGGGAAAGTGTTCCTGCAGCCCCTCCATAACGGTAATAATGATTAAAATGATTTCCAGGGCAGAAAGCGGTCTTTAAATGTGGAAAAAACTATTTTAAACTGTTTAAAAAGCACAAAGTGATTTGAGTGCAGTTCTCATGTGTCCCCACAGGAGGGCGCATCATTCCAGGGAGCACAGTGCATTAATAGTAAAAAATACAACAAAAACAGGGCAAATCAATGGATTTAAAGTGCAGGGAAGCTCCGCACCACACACAGGTACATTCCTAAATCCCCACCATGGTGACCACGGTGATTTAAACTAGTTTCTGCGGGGAAAAGAGTGCTAAAAATCGGATTAAAGCCTGCTAACAGTGTGCTAAAAGTCGGATTGTTTCAGAGACCCATAGTAATGCAGGGTCGGGCCGGGTCAGTGCTTGGATGGGAGACCGCCTGGGAATACCCGGTGCTGTAAGCTTTTTTTAAATGCAGCTACATGCATGGTGACAAGGTACGATTTATACCCTAAAATAGCATGCTAAGCGTGGGTGGATTAGTTTCAAAGCATGCACACTCTGCTCATATCAGTCTTCCGGGGAAAACACCTCTCTTTAGCCCCTCACAGACCACCAAAGGACGGACTAAGCAGCTCCAGCACGGCTCCCTCACATGCACACTCTGCTCATGTCAGTCTTCCATCAAATAGACCGGGGAAAACACCTCTCTTTAGCCCCTCACAGACCACCAAAGGACGGACTAAGCAGCTCCAGCACGGCTCCCTCACATGCACACTCTGCTCATGTCAGTCTTCCATCAAATAGACCGGGGAAAACACCTCTCTTTAGCCCCTCACAGACCACCAAAGGACAGACTAAGCAGCTCCAGCACGGCTCCCTCACATGCACACTCTGCTCATGTCAGTCTTCCATCAAATAGACCGGGGAAAACACCTCTCTTTAGCCCCTCACAGACGACCAAAGGACGGACTAAGCAGCTCCAGCACGGCTCCCTCACATGCACACTCTGCTCATGTCAGTCTTCCATCAAATAGACCGGGGAAAACACCTCTCTTTAGCCCCTCACAGACCACCAAAGGACGGACTAAGCAGCTCCAGCACGGCTCCCTCACATGCACACTCTGCTCATGTCAGTCTTCCATCAAATAGACCGGGGAAAACATCTCTCTTTAGCCCCTCACAGACCCCCGAAGCAGTTCCAGCATGGCTTCCTAACACGGGCAAACAGGTTTTTTTTTTAACACACCTCCAGGAGAGGGACCGGGAAAAGCACCTCTCTTGGGCACCTCACAGAGCCCCAAAGGACAGCCAAATGACCTCCAGCCTCTCTCCCTCCCATGGAGCTCAGGTTATTTCATACCTCCAGGAGAGGGACCGGGAAAACCACCTCTCTGTAGCCCCTCACAGAGCCCCAAAGGACGGACTGAGCAGCTCCAGCACGGCTCCCTCACATGCACACTCTGCTCATGTCAGTCTTCCATCAAATAGACCGGGGAAAACACCTCTCTTTAGCCCCTCACAGACCACCAAAGGACGGACTAAGCAGCTCCAGCACGGCTCCCTCACATGCACACTCTGCTCATGTCAGTCTTCCATCAAATAGACCGGGGAAAACACCTCTCTTTAGCCCCTCACAGACCACCAAAGGACGGACTAAGCAGCTCCAGCACGGCTCCCTCACATGCACACTCTGCTCATGTCAGTCTTCCATCAAATAGACCGGGGAAAACACCTCTCTTTAGCCCCTCACAGACCACCAAAGGACAGACTAAGCAGCTCCAGCACGGCTCCCTCACATGCACACTCTGCTCATGTCAGTCTTCCATCAAATAGACCGGGGAAAACACCTCTCTTTAGCCCCTCACAGACGACCAAAGGACGGACTAAGCAGCTCCAGCACGGCTCCCTCACATGCACACTCTGCTCATGTCAGTCTTCCATCAAATAGACCGGGGAAAACACCTCTCTTTAGCCCCTCACAGACCACCAAAGGACGGACTAAGCAGCTCCAGCACGGCTCCCTCACATGCACACTCTGCTCATGTCAGTCTTCCATCAAATAGACCGGGGAAAACATCTCTCTTTAGCCCCTCACAGACCCCCGAAGCAGTTCCAGCATGGCTTCCTAACACGGGCAAACAGGTTTTTTTTTTAACACACCTCCAGGAGAGGGACCGGGAAAAGCACCTCTCTTGGGCACCTCACAGAGCCCCAAAGGACAGCCAAATGACCTCCAGCCTCTCTCCCTCCCATGGAGCTCAGGTTATTTCATACCTCCAGGAGAGGGACCGGGAAAACCACCTCTCTGTAGCCCCTCACAGAGCCCCAAAGGACGGACTGAGCAGCTCCAGCACGGCTCCCTCACATGCACACTCTGCTCATGTCAGTCTTCCATCAAATAGACCGGGGAAAACACCTCTCTTTAGCCCCTCACAGACCACCAAAGGACGGACTAAGCAGCTCCAGCACGGCTCCCTCACATGCACACTCTGCTCATGTCAGTCTTCCATCAAATAGACCGGGGAAAACACCTCTCTTTAGCCCCTCACAGACCACCAAAGGACGGACTAAGCAGCTCCAGCACGGCTCCCTCACATGCACACTCTGCTCATGTCAGTCTTCCATCAAATAGACCGGGGAAAACACCTCTCTTTAGCCCCTCACAGACCACCAAAGGACAGACTAAGCAGCTCCAGCACGGCTCCCTCACATGCACACTCTGCTCATGTCAGTCTTCCATCAAATAGACCGGGGAAAACACCTCTCTTTAGCCCCTCACAGACGACCAAAGGACGGACTAAGCAGCTCCAGCACGGCTCCCTCACATGCACACTCTGCTCATGTCAGTCTTCCATCAAATAGACCGGGGAAAACACCTCTCTTTAGCCCCTCACAGACCACCAAAGGACGGACTAAGCAGCTCCAGCACGGCTCCCTCACATGCACACTCTGCTCATGTCAGTCTTCCATCAAATAGACCGGGGAAAACATCTCTCTTTAGCCCCTCACAGACCCCCGAAGCAGTTCCAGCATGGCTTCCTAACACGGGCAAACAGGTTTTTTTTTTAACACACCTCCAGGAGAGGGACCGGGAAAAGCACCTCTCTTGGGCACCTCACAGAGCCCCAAAGGACAGCCAAATGACCTCCAGCCTCTCTCCCTCCCATGGAGCTCAGGTTATTTCATACCTCCAGGAGAGGGACCGGGAAAACCACCTCTCTGTAGCCCCTCACAGAGCCCCAAAGGACGGACTGAGCAGCTCCAGCACGGCTCCCTCACATGCACACTCTGCTCATGTCAGTCTTCCATCAAATAGACCGGGGAAAACACCTCTCTTTAGCCCCTCACAGACCACCAAAGGACGGACTAAGCAGCTCCAGCACGGCTCCCTCACATGCACACTCTGCTCATGTCAGTCTTCCATCAAATAGACCGGGGAAAACACCTCTCTTTAGCCCCTCACAGACCACCAAAGGACGGACTAAGCAGCTCCAGCACGGCTCCCTCACATGCACACTCTGCTCATGTCAATCTTCCATCTAATAGACCGGAGAAAACACCTCTCTTTAGCCCCTCACAGACCACCAAAGGACGGACTAAGCAGCTCCAGCACGGCTCCCTCACATGCACACTCTGCTCATGTCAGTGTTCCATCAAATAGACCGGGGAAAACACCTCTTTTTAGCCCCTCACAGACCACCAAAGGACGGACTAAGCAGCTCCAGCACGGCTCCCTCACATGCACACTCTGCTCATGTCAGTCTTCCATCAAATAGACCGGGGAAAACACCTCTCTTTAGCCCCTCACAGACCACCAAAGGACGGACTAAGCAGCTCCAGCACGGCTCCCTCACATGCACACTCTGCTCATGTCAGTCTTCCATCAAATAGACCGGGGAAAACACCTCTCTTTAGCCCCTCACAGACCACCAAAGGACGGACTAAGCAGCTCCAGCACGGCTCCCTCACATGCACACTCTTTTCATGTCAGTCTTCCATCAAATAGACCGGGGAAAACACCTCTCTTTAGCCCCTCACAGACCACCAAAGGACGGACTAAGCAGCTTCAGCACGGCTCCCTCACATGCACACTCTGCTCATGTCAGTCTTCCATCAAATAGACCGGGGAAAACACCTCTCTTTAGCCCCTCATAGACGACCAAAGGACGGACTAAGCAGCTCCAGCACGGCTCCCTCACATGCACACTCTGCTCATGTCAGTCTTCCATCAAATAGACCGGGGAAAACACCTCTCTTTAGCCCCTCACAGACCACCAAAGGACGGACTAAGCAGCTCCAGCACGGCTCCCTCACATGCATACTCTGCTCATGTCAGTCTTCCATCAAATAGACCGGGGAAAACACCTCTCTTTAGCCCCTAACAGACCACCAAAGGACGGACTAAGCAGCTCCAGCACGGCTCCCTCACATGCACACTCTGCTCATGTCAGACTTCCATCAAATAGACTTGGGAAAACACCTCTCTTTAGCCCCTCACAGACCACCAAAGGACGGACTAAGCAGCTCCAGCATGGCTCCCTCACGTGCACACTCTGCTCATGTCAGACTTCCATTAAAATAGACCGGGAAAAACACCTCTCTTTAGCCCCTCACAGACCCCCGAAGCAGCTCCACACGGGCAAACAGGTTTTTTTTTTAACACACCTCCAGGAGAGGGACCGGGAAAAGCACCTCTCTTGGGCACCTCACAGAGCCCCAAAGGAAAGCCAAATTACCTCCAGCCTCTCTCCCTCACATGGAGCTCAGGTTATTTCATACCTCCAGGAGAGGGACCGGGAAAACCACCTCTCTGTAGCCCCTCACAGAGCCCCAAAGGACGGACTGAGGACCTCCGGCAACAGTGGCACTTCCATAACCTCCTGCACCGTGAGTCCCCGGGCCCCCTGACTTAAGCACTCCCCCATGGACTAAACCCAGATGATCACACCCTACAGAACCTCATGCCCCTGGTAACCCTAAAGGGGGTGGATTTTGCAGTGCTTTACCGTCCGCACATCGGCATCCATATTCGGCCTTCTTCATGACACCACCACCCCTTCTTTGGAGGATATTCTCATGCTCCTGGTAACCCTTTAAATAGTCTGATACTACCAGGGCTCATCAACGCACTTTACAAGTCAGAAATAATGTTGAAATGGTCAGGGAAAGTGTTTTTAAACGTCTGGAAGAGAGTTGTAGCCTGTCATTTTGCACGATATCATTTAACATTGAACATCTCCTGGAAATGCACAGAATATGTCCATTTCCAGGAGAGATTCTATGTTAAATGATATCGTGCAAAATGACAGGCTATAACCCAGGAACAAGTGTTTGAAAGGCGGGGAAAAGTTGTTTAAAATAGTCGGAAAAGTGTTTTTAAACGTATGGAAGAGCGTTTTAGCCTGTCATTTTGCAGGATATAATTTAACATGTAACCTCTCCCGGAAATGCACATAATATGTTCATTTTCAGGAGAGGGTCAATGTTAAATGATATCCTGCAAAATGACAGGCTAAAACACCTAGGGATACATGTTTGAAAGGCAGGGAAAAGTTGTTTAAAATAGTCTGATACGTCCAGGGCGCATCACCGCATTTTACAAGCCAGGGAAGGTGTCTTAATCATTGGTACACATTGTTTAAATAGTCTGATACCTGGCACTGTATTTGCCCCTGGGAACCTTCAAGGTTATACTCATGTTTTATTATTTATTTAATTATCACACAATTTTTACAAAAACAGTATACAAAATATACATAATAAACATAATAACAACATAATTAACAGGGGCCTGGGGGCCATATTAGCCGTCTAACTTGTACGGTGCACCGGGGAAAAAAGGTTGAGTCCACGGCCCCTTTCACCTCATCAGGAGTATCAATCGGTCCTGAAGAAGAGGTATCGCTGCTCTCGCCCCTGAGTCCTCTTCGGAGGTAGCTGACGGTGGTAGACCTCCTTCTGATGATGATGCTGCTGCAGCTGCTGCCGCCCTGAACATGGAGCGGATCTTCAATCCCTCCTTTATTCCAGGCGTATTCGCGTAGAACCGGTCTGCAGTGCTTACGTTGTGACACATAAACCTAGCAAGAATCGACCTGCTTTCTGGATCTTGGTGATGCTTGATATTGTCAGCCAGGGCAGTGCGCAAGATGGTGAAGGTGACGGCTGTTTCTAGCCCAGCATCAGCCCAAGCCCTCTTCAAGTGAGCGTTCAGGTTCTTGGAAGCGTGCTTCCCCGTTGTGAAAAGGAAGAATTCACTCTGAGGACCCGACAAGCCCTCTTTTATCCCCATCTACCGCATGACCCAGCTAAACTCCTTTATTGTAAGCACCAGCTGTGCTTCGCCAAATGTCTTGGCAGTCTTGTGATCCTGCACGTGGATGATGTAGCCCTCAGCAGTGCCCCTTCTGTCCGCCTCAAAGACCTCCGTGTTGGTCATGTTTGTGTACACACCCGGACGGTGGCCATACAGGAGGCTCCAATGGAGGGTTAGATAGCCATATAGCAGGTACTGGGTGATTGAGGTGGGATTGCTAGCCATCAGGTCAAGGAGATCAGGGATGCGCTTCTCAGCGGCCGCCATGGCGGCGAGAAGCTCCGCCTGGCTCGGCAGACGATCCAGCTTGTTCCTCTTCACCTTAAACTGGTGGACAGTGACAGACTTTTTCAAATCGTTCATGTTGGCTTTCACCTCTCTGATGATGTGGGTCATATCAGACTGGGTGAGCCTGCACCCCCGGAGCTTTGACGCAGACAAGTACCTCAGGAAATGGTTCACAGTCTTCAGGAACAACAGCGATGTTGTGACTGCCCGGCCCGACTTTGAAATATACTCGCTCCAGCCACGGACCCTCTTTGTGTCTTTTAGAAACAGCCAGTCTGACAGCCGGTCAACACCATGGGCCATGAATACTAGGAAGTTCTTTATCCGGCTGACATTGGACATACAATTCTTTTTCCGTTTTACTGTCGGTGCGAGACCCTCACAATGACCTCTGTATGTCTGAATGTACGTCTCCATGCTTTTAGGCAACGTGATTTCACGCATGGTATTCCCCCGTCCCTTCCCAGTGGACCAATGATTTCGGGGAGAGGGCCAGTCCTTAGCCAGATTAGCTTTCAGCTTATTGGAGACAGACGCACGGGTCTTCATGGGCATACAGGGGTCTCACTACCGGAGCCTTCTACGGACCACATGACAGTCTTCACCGGGGTCTTGCTTCCGGAGGCTTCTGGGGACCGCATCACAGACTTGAGAGGGGTCTCACTCGCAGAGGCTTCTATGGACCGCATGACAGTCTTCACCTGGGTCTCACTACCGGAGGCTTCTGGGGACCGCATGACAGTCTTCACCAGGGTCTTGCTTCTGGAGGCTTCTGGGGGCCGCATCACAGACTTGAGAGGGGTCTCACTCGCAGAGGCTTCTATGGACCGCATGACAGTCTTCACCTGGGTCTCAGTACCGGAGGCTTCTGGGGACCGCATCACATACTTGAGAGGGGTCTCACTCGCAGAGGCTTCTATGGACCGCATGACAGTCTTCACCTGAATCTCACTACCGGAGGCTTCTGGGGACTACATGACAGTCTTCACCGGGGTCTTGCTTCCGGAGGCTTCTGGGGACCGAATCACAGACTTGAGAGGGGTCTCACTCGCAGAGGCTTCTATGGACCGCATGACAGTCTTCACCTGGGTCTCACTACCGGAGGCTTCTGGGGACCGCATCACAGACTTGAGAGGGGTCTCACTCGCAGAGGCTTCTATGGACCGCATGACAATCTTCACCTGGGTCTCACTACCGGAGGCTTCTGGGGACCGCATCACAGACTTGAGAGGGGTCTCACTCGCAGAGGCTTCTATGGACCGCATGACAGTCTTCACCGGGGTCTTGCTTCCGGAGGCTTCTGGGGACCGCATCAAAGTCTTTACCAGGATCTTGAGAGGGGTATTGCTGCCGGAGGCTACTGTGTTCATGCCGGGGGTACTTGAGATTGCTATGCCCTTAAATCGTATACATTCTTCGTCTTCCTCAAGCAGAGCAGCAGTGGCACTCTGCTTCCTGGGTTTTAGACCCTGTTTTAGCCTGGAGCGCAGGATCTTCACCTCATCAATGAGGGCATCCTTCTGAGCCCTCAATGCCACATTTTCCAGCCTCACCTGCCTGCAGTCCTCTTCGTCACACTCGGTATGTGGGGAGAAGGGTGGAGGGTGCACCGGGTATTCCTCCTCATTGTCTATATCCAATAAAATAGCCATTCCAATGATGGGATTAGTCTCTCGGAGGTCATGGAGCAACTGCATGGCCACACTATGCTTCAGCCTTGCCATGACCTGATGTGCCTCATCTTGGGAGAACTCAGGGTGGTCACGAGTTACATGACGGTGTAGTCTCTTCCCAGCATACGAACACCCTGTGATGGGACAGGGTTTGGTCCAAACATTTATTCTGCCACTGGCCATTTTAAGAATGATGCCTCTTTCCTCCAGGTTCCGCACTGCATGTTTGTGCTTAAGGTGCTTATTCAAAGCCAGATAGCAGAGTCTGCACACCGGGCATTCGGTCAACATCCTTCCTAAAACACACACAATGAATTCTATTTAAATGGTTTTCTGTTTCTCCGTTTATATGCGTTAGCTAACTGGTGATTGCAACCATGGGTCCGATGCTTCAATGCAGGGAACACGGACCAAGGGGAGGACATGGGTTACCACCTGGTTAAAATGGTCCCACCTCCGCACCAACGCGGGGTTGGTGATGGGTCCGATACATTGATTGTTTTTTGTTTCATGGTTCTGCCACGAGCTCACAAGACAGTTTTGGGTACAAAAACGTGGGGATAACAGTACCTCCGGGCGCTCCATCCCGCTCCGGCCTTCGCCGCAGCGGGGGGAGGAGGCATTGAACCCCTCGCACCTGCCCCCGGAGGAGGCAGGGGAGTCAGGTACCCGGAGGCACACGGTGGACGGCCAGGGCGAGACCGCCACACCGCACTGGAGTCAGGGTTCCGAGTTTTCGAGCCAGGTCCCGGTGAAACGCAGTACGGAGCACCCGGCAGGAGCCTCCAGCAGATCCCCCGGCGCGGTTCCCTCGTCCCTCGGAAGAGGCGGAGAGGTGGGTGTTTTTCATCTGTTGGCGGACTGCCGGGGAGAACGTGCTGTTCGGGAGCCAGACTCAGAGTTAGTGGCAGTGAGAGCCCGTGAACCTGCCTTTTACAGCAGGCACGCACTGGTATCGGGGTGGGGAGAGAAGGTAGAAGCAGAGGCTGCAGAAACACACCCCTCATTTGGTTCATAAGCACTGGGCAGAGTCCCCTGTCAACTCTTTTTATATTCCTCCGGAGACCAGTTGGGACATGGCAGCATCCCACTTCGCCTGGTACACCATATCGTTAAATGAGCTCAGTAATGTACTGCACAACATCACATGGGTAAAATGAGCTACGTAATGCCCTGCAATATCACATTTGGTTTATTTCCAAAAAGCCTGGAAAAAACACATATCCGTCATGTCCTGTAAAATACCATTCTTTGTTTATTTCCATCCTTCAGGCAAATACACATATCTTTGTCCACCCCAGGAGCACCCGCAGTTTGGATGAACCGACCGCCAAGCACCGGAAGCTGGACCCGGGGAGGAGGCTCTCCGATGGCGGGTCAAATTTGCTGATACCGCAGCTGGCTGGACACTAGCCGTAGAAGAACACCCGGGCGGGACCAGGCATGTCCCTCTTTGCAGACAAGCATATATGCGCTCCGGCATTCGCCGCATATCTTTGTCCGCTCCAGGAGCAGAGTCAAACCCGCAGTTTGGATGAACCGACCGTCAAGCACCGGAAACTGGACCCGGGGAGGAGGCCCTCCGATGGCGGGTCAAATTTGCTGATACCACAGCTGGCTGGACACTAGCCGTAGAAGAACACCCGGGCGGGACCAGGCATGTCCCTCTTTGCAGACAAGCATATATGCGCTCCGGCATTCGCCGCATATCTTTGTCCGCCCCAGGAGCAGAGTGAAACCTGCAGTTTGGATGAACCGACCGCCAGAGCACCGGCACGAGGCCGGGCCGGCGGAGGCCTTCCGATGGCGGGTCGCGTTTGCCATTCGATCAATGTCTTTGCAGACAAGCATATATGTGGCTGTTACGCAGGATCAAACAGGTAGTGTGATGAAGTAGGGTCCTGTGCCCGGAGCAAGGCCAATTGCTGAATGCCGCAGCCGACTAAGGCCGCTATGCCACAGTGGAGGATGAGAGAAACAGGTGTTTGTCTAGCATTCCGCGGCGAAGTGGGGAGGTTGAACTTCCACCCCGCTACGGAACCCGTGGTGGGACCCCTGAGTCAGACGGTTCGTCTTGGAAACGCTTCATATCGGTCGGCCTGGGAGGTAAGAGACACGCAGGGTAACGGACACGCAGGGTTTCCCCCACGCAGCCCACGCAACACGGAGGAGGCAGGGGAGTCTGGTACCAGGAGGCGCATGGCCGCAACACCGCACTGGAGTCAGGGTTTCGAGTTTTTCGAGCCAGGTCCCGGTGAAACGCAGGACTCCAGCAAGAGCCTCCAGCAGACCCCCCGACGGTTCCCTCGTCCCTCCCGGCCATCAGAGTCGAACCCGCAGTTCGAAGGAACCGACCGCCAGAGCACCGGCACGAGGCCGGGCCGGCGGAGGCCCTCCGATGGCGGGTCGCGTTTGCCATTCGATCAATGAGAAATCAGAAGAGGAAGGGGAAAAAAAGGCTAACTTGTCTTTTTGGAGAACCATCAAAAAGGGCCAAAAGTGTTAAAATGTATCCGAAAATAGTGCCTCATGAGGCGGGTAGAGTCCCCTGACAACTCCCCTCGCATTCCTCTGAAAAAGTCAGAGTTCTTTTTTGGAGAACCATCAAAAAGGGCTAAAAGTGTTAAAATGTATCCCAAAATAGTGCCTCATAAGGCAGGTAGAGTCCCATCAAACTCCCCTTCCATTCCTCCAGAGGTCATTTAAAAAACTTAAAGTTTGTTAAGAACCATGCTGGGGGGTCTCCAAGGCAACAAATGTGTCCGGGAAACTCAAAGTTTGCAACCATGACAGAGTGTGTTTGCTCCACAAGTGGTATTCAAGCCAGAATGCAGTTGGGGTGTGTGTACAAAAATAATGTGTCCGAAAAGGCTTCTCTTAATGCGGCTACAGTTTCCTGAAAACTTGCCTTGCATTCCTCCACTCTCACAAAGTAACACTTTACTTTTTGGAGAACCGTACAAAAAGGCTAAAAGTGTTGAAATGTATCCGAAAATAGTGCCTCATGAGGCGGATAGAGTCCCCTGGCAATTCCCCTTGCATTTCTCCACACTCTGAAAAAGTCAGAGTTATTTTTTGGAGAACCATCAAAAAGGGCTAAAAGTGTTAAAATGTATCCGAAAATAGTGCCTCATGAGGCGGATAGAGTCCCCTGGCAACTCCCCTTGCCTTCCTCCGGAGCCCAGTTCAAAAACTTAAAGTTTGGTAAGAACCATGCTGGGGGGTCTCCGGGCAACAAAATGTATCCGAGCCAGAGTGCACATACAGCGGATGAATTCCTCCATGAAGTTACACAGCCGTTTTTTTTCTGAGTCCTCTCAAAAACCGGGTTTCCGATTTCGTGCAGACAGTAGTTTGAAAAACATGAACGGTTTTTTCGGACGGAGAAGGGGAAGTTTGGATTTCCCTCTCCGTTGTAAATTGCAACGGGGGGGTGGGGAAAAGTGTTCGGGGCTTCGGCCCGAAGCGCCGAAGGGTTGAGCATCTCGAGCCCCTTCTCCGTTGGCACTGAGCCCCTTCTCCGTTGTAATTTTTCAAAACTTCATTTTTGATTATTTTAACATATAATTGACCGTTTTCTTTCATTATTTTTTCTTTCCACGGGTGGGGGCCTATGGCAGGCCGCCTATGAGCTCCCAAATTCGGCCCGGATCCTCCGGGATTTGTGGGATAAGCTCCATAAACTGACAAAGTCATCCAAATGTGTCGCTTTTATAGCCCAAAGATATATAATGCAAATACATTAAAGTAGTAAAAGGTACAATTGTGCTCCGCATTACCCGGAATTTGATTTATATAGCCCCGAAAAAATGATTAAAAATCATTTTCGTGGGAAAAAGTGTTAAAACGCCTGATTAAAGCATGCAGGACCCCAGTGAGCTCCAGACTATGTGCATTGTGTTAAGGGACCATGTGAGTGATAGCACCCATCATTTAAACGCAAAGGCCACGATTAAAAGTCACTTTTAGGGGGAAAACGCTCGCTCTGTCCGTTTCGTTAACAAACTGATAGGCAAATGGACAAAAGTGTGAAAACGGAGGAGCCGCTGCTCCACTGCTCCAGGCTGTGTGCATTGTGTCGGGGGGCCTTGTGAATGATAGCACCCATCATTTAAACGCAAAGGCCACGATTAAAAGTCACTTTTAGGGGGAAAACGCCGGCTCTGTCCATTTCGTTAACAAACTGATAGGCAAATGGACAAGCGGGGGAAAACGGCCGAGTCGCTGCTCCAGGCTGTGTGCATTGTGTTAGGGAACCCTATGAAGGGTGTACATGAGTGTATACATGTTCTAAATAGTAGGATACCTCCAGGGCGCATCACCACATTTTACAAGCCAGGGAAGGTGCATGGATCCTGGGTAAACATTGATTAAGTGTTTTTAAATGTGTGGAACAGTGTTTTGTCACTTTCAAAACTCTCCTGTCATTGACCGGAGAAATTGGGTCGATGTTGTATTCAATCTGGCCATTAATATTCCAGTGAGACGAAGTACGTACATTGACCTGAGTGATCCCATGTTAATTTTGTCCAAAAACCGGAGCATTTCCTAGCCCACTATGTTCATTGCGCTGCTCATAATCTCAACCTAGCACTCAACGACACTGTAGAGACGCTCTACAACCTTTTTGGTCACAGTATCAAACGATGGGCATTGCTCAGTGAGTTAATGACGCCAGAGAGCAGAACTATCACATTAAAACACTTATGTCCCACTCGCTGGTCATCTCGCCATGATGCGCTTGTTGCGTTAAGGCACAGATATGGAGACATTATAAAAGCCCTCGTTAAAATATGGAAAACATAAATTGTGCTTCACAGTTACTGCAAGCAAAAGACGTGGATATTCTCAAAGCATCTACTCTACTGCAAAATGCCATCAGTGTTTTGGTGGAGTCTAGGGGACAATTTGATGAGGCGAAGTCCGCCACTCTTGCCCTGGCTACTAAATGGGGAAGTCAAACACAGTTTGAAACAACCAGGGCCAGGAAAGTTAAGAGACACTTTGATGAACTTTCTGAAGACAGCCGCAGAGAGCAACTTTCGGGTGACCGTTTTCAATGCATGTCTCGATATAATCATCCAGCAACTGTCCCAAAGATTCACCAGCTTAAGTGCAACTGTGAACATGTTTGAGGCAATTCACCCCAACAAACTACTACAAGCAAAGGATGAGGATTTACACCAAGCTGCCCAGCGGCTTAGAGAGCACTACAGTCGGGACATCGCCGCCAGCTTCCCTGGCCAGCTGCTTTCTTTCAGAACCTGTTTCAGGAACCAAATACAAAAACTAAAATCTGTCGCGGATCTGGTAAAAATGCTCATTGTTTAGAACCCAGCAGTAACATCTACATTCAGTGAGGTTTGCACAACCTTCAACTTATTTCTGACTCTTCCTGTCACCGTGGCAACCGCCGAGCGCTCTTTCTCCAAATTAAAACTCATCAAAAACTATTTGAGGAGCACGATGGGACAGGAGAGACTGAGTGGACTGGCCTTGCTGTCCATCGAAAGTGACCGAACCAAGAAATTGGACATAGAGCGGATTGTGGACGAGTTCGCGGAGCGCAAGGCTCGCCGAGTGCCCTTCAAGTAGTGGTGAGTACACTTCAAATTAAATTTGGACAGTAGCCTACTTGTACGTGAATGTATGGACCGCCGTGCCAATTTTACACTGCTGTGCTCTCATGGTGGCGGCTGGTTGTCCATTGTGAATGGTGTGTCAGAAATGTAGTCATTTTATTAGGCTATGTTTTCGTTGTCCTTGTGGTTTGTCGGACTTTATGTCATGTTATATCATTATTATCTCTGATATATATTTCGTTTCTATACCCTTTGCAGAAACGAAATCTTAAATATTACACCTTTTCTTTAGTTACTTTTCTTTCAAACATTGTTTTAAATTGTAATCTTACTGACTGAGCGACTTTTTACGCACGAGCGTCAGTTTACCACCCCGGACTCCTGATATTTTTGTCAAGCTTTATTGGGTTTAAAGGGCCCGGTCATGTGGCCCCGCCCCCCGGCCCGGGTTTGATATGTGCCGCCAGTGGCCAGACCCCTTGTTCCTGTGACGATTGACCCTGATGACACGTTTATTTTCACCCCAGCTGCTCTTCTCACACAAAAGGTGAACATCGTTCATGCTCCTGCAGGAGAATTTGGAGTGTCAGACCTCTACAAGCGCCAGTGGAGGAAAGTTCAGCACCTGTCCAACACCTTCTGGGACAGATGGAGGAAGCAGTTCCTCCCAACACTACAAGCACGCAAAAAGTGGCAGTCCCTTCAGCCCAATGTCAAGCCAGGTAGTGTTGTTCTCCTCAAGGAGAGCCAAGTACCAAGGAACGAGTGGCCTCTTGGACTGATAACACAGACTTTTCCCAACAAAGATGGGAAGACGTGTCAGGTCGAGGTGAAGGTCATTAAACCAGGAGGGAGTTCACTCTTTCTTAGGCCTATTACAGAGATAGTGCTTCTTCTCCCCCCAAATGCCTAGGTAATTTAGGTGTTCTAGATTCAGGTGACGTGTAATCACGCCAGACGGGGAGTGTTCTGTTACAGCTAGGTTTACTTATTCTTTGTGTGCCTATTGTGCCTAGTCGTGGTCCCTTTAAGAATCAGGATGACATCATCAGATGGGTGTGTCCGGTGATCATTAGAGAGCATGGCTCTGTGAGCAATGTGTTATTGTTTGTAAGAAATCCAGCTACATCTGCATACATCTTATGCCTTTTATTGCATCGTATGTAAGTATTGTTTATGTTTATGTTATTAACAATTACAGATGATTATTTTTAGAAAATATTGTATTCTGTGATGTTTAATGCTGGAGATCTTCCGAGTTGTCTCAATATTGTACAAGGTTAATGCAAGGAGAGTTAAATGAATAAATGTACAAATGGTTGATTATATGTTTAAAATATGATGCCATTTATAACTGTTTAAGTTCTAGAATTACAATAAATACATTAAAAGGCTTACAGTAAATATAACAAGGCAATTCAATGCATGTTAAAGCTGAATTGATTTATATACATTGTGCATATTTGTGTATGTAGAAATGATCATAGAATTGATTATATTTTGTCTTGTTTATTTTTAGTTTCACACCTTCCTTATATCATTAAACCTGTGGGGAAAGGATTCACGTCTTCAGAGTCTTGGTGTACGGAGGGAGTTTATCTGGCTGTTAAGCTATATACACTACATATACCGGGGACAGCACATGTATATTTAAGTTATATATATTTTTATTTTTGAATGTTCCATTCAAAAATGTTATTAAAAAGGCATGTACAGCATAAAGATGACTATTGAGATCTATGGTCCGGAATGTTAGTGTTATATCAAATAGTGAATTCTACTGCAGTAGAATGTTGCACGTCTGCACAGTGTTATATGTTCACTGCTCAGTGTCAGTAAATATTGTGCAGTTAGTATTGGACTAGAAGATAGATGCAAGCCTGTACAGGTAGTTATTTAAAGCATAAATGAGTGGGTTGGGTTCTGGAGGTGTGGTTACAGCATTGTGCTTGGTTGGCGTGGCCTGTGCCTGGTAGTGGGGCCCAATGTGATATCTTTTCATGGGGCTCAAAATCCCTGGCGGCGCCCCAGGGTCCAGCTGGTCAGTTCAGGGAGAGAGCCAGACCAATTCAGGCAGCCCAAAGACTGCACCACCTGAGAGGGAAAAGGCTGTAGAGAGTGAGGAGTATGTCAGCCCAAAGACAGGATCGCTTGAGAGGGAAACAGCTGTAGAGAGTGAGGAGTGCGTCAGCCCAAAGACAGGATCACCTGAGAGGGAAACAGCTGTTGAGAGCTATGAGTGTGCCAGTCAAATAACTGATTTTTTTTTCACAACCTGATCAGAAAAATCTTCAGTCATTTTTAAATTGCCATCCTCAGCAAAAAAGTAGCAATCCGGTGGTGCAGAAAGTGTTCTGTAGCAAAGACGGCACCAGTAATGGCCAGGTGGCTGACGTACTGTCCAGAGCGTCACATGCTGTATTGTTTCATCTGCATGGCATTCGGTAAGAGAACTGATAGCAGTCTGTTCATCAGTGGAATGTCAGATTGGAGGCATATACACCAGCGCACAGAGGAGCATGAGAGAAGCAGTGCACACAGAAACTGTGCTGAAGCTTACCTCTTGAAATCCGCCAGTGCTGATATCAGCAGTGTGTTTGGTGGCAGTCAGATGTCGGCGCACAGAGAGCAGGTCAGAAAGAGACGGCAGGTTTTGGAGCGCATCATAGATGTCATCAAGGTTCTTGGGAAGAGGGGGCTTGCATACAGGAGGTCAGAAAATGAGGCAGCATATACTCTGGAAGACCACATAGTTGATCATGGTAATTTCTTGGAACTCATACTTCTATTGGGGAAGTATGATTTGATTTCTGTTTAAAAGAGCACCTGGACAGCTGCATTGAGAACAGCAAAAAGTTGCATTTGTCTGATGGCACGAGAGGCAGAGGTTCCCTTGTAACTTTACTCTCCAAAACCACAGTCAACTCAGTGATAGATGCAATTCACCATCTGATTCAAGAAAACATCTCCAGTGATATCAAGAAAGCAGGAATGTTTTCAGTGCAGCTGGACACAACGCAGGACATCACCTCTCAGGATCAATGCTCTATAATTATGAGGTATGTTACTGATGTTGTTCATGAGAGGCTTTTTGCAGTGCTGAAGTGCAGTTCATCCACTGGACAGACCTTTGTCAACATGCTGTCAGAAGTTCTGGACAAAATAAGCCTCAGCAAGACCATGTGCATTGGAAATGCGACTGATGGGACATCAAAAATGCAAGGCCAATACAAAGGATTCTCCTCACTATTGTCTGCACAATCTCCAAACCAGGTGTATGTATGGTGCTACGCACATGTACTAAATCTGGTGCTTGCAAACACAACCCAGATTGTTATTGAGAGTGGGTCCCTGTTTGCGCTCCTCAATGGCATTGCGGTATTCATCAAAGAGTCATATAAAAGGATGAATGTGTGGGAAGAGTCAGGCCGAAACAAGAGACGTAGACGCCTTGCTCCTATTGGCGAGACATGCTGGTGGGCCAAGCATGAGGCCCTGAAGAAGGTGTTTGGCTCCTTTGGAAAACCGGAAGATGGTCTGTACGTTGATGTGCTGTTGACATTATCAGCTATACAGAAACAGGCAACAGTGAAACCATGTATCCGTGTCATGGCCAGAGGATATGCAGAGTCATTGCTCAGGTATGAGACGATCTTGACGGTTCAAATCTTCCACCGCATATTTGAACATACCTCTCCATTGTCTAAATACCTTCAGACGGCATGATTGGACATCCTCTCTGCTCACAGAATGGTGGCATCGACACAGGATATGCTGAAAAGCTTGGGAAGAGATTTTGAATCTGTAAAAAAAGCAGCAGACACATTTGTCAACTGGACAAACACAGAAATCTAAGAGAGAGATGACACGGACATTGAAGTGGAGGCCACACTGCCACAAAAGGGGAGGAGGATGAAGAAAGTCTTGCCTGGAGGGATGGCTCAGGATGAGACCCTGGATGATGCAGAAAAATCCTATGAGGTGAATGTGCATAACCGGATCATGGACACAGCAATTGAAGCCATTCATAGGCGCTTTTTACCACGCGGCAATCTATATGCTGACTTGGCATGTCTGGATCCCAGAAACTTCCCTCAGCTCTGCACCAGTGCTCTTCCCCAGTCTGCCCTTCAAGACTTAAGCAAGTGCTTGCAAGGATTTGACAACAGGGCATTGTTTGTAACTGCTGCTTCCTGTGCCTCATCCTTGGCCTTCCACCTGCACCTCTTTTTTTTCTCAGTCCTTCAGATAAACAACAAAGACACAGTGGTTGGTCAGTGTCTGTGTTGCATAAAAGTAAGTTTACCACAGTACATTGTGCAGGATCTTTGTACAGTTATAGTATGCAACATGCCAACAATTCAGTTACAGTAATGAAGTAAATACGTTTCACACAACAGATATAAGCACTGATATATCATGAATTATGCAGAGCTAAAAACTGAAACTAACCTGTTTTCAAGTCTTAAGTGTCCGGATTACAGAGGCAACAGTGCATCGGATTAGATTAGGCTGAACCCTCTGTCCAGCCTCTCTCATCGTCAAACCATGTTTGATAACATTTCATTTCATTAGAGAGTATTCTTCTTTGTCCACGTCCTCTCCCTCCAGCTCTACCTCCTCTCATTCTTCTTCCTCCTCTCACTCTCACCCACCTCTTCCTCCTCCTCTCACTCTCAGCCCAGCTCTTCCTCTTCCTCTTGCTCTTGCTCTTGCTTCCATGTTGGCTTCCATTGTTGCTGTAACAAAGTACTCATCTGTGGTCTTTTCATAGTGCTAACATCATGATTGATGAGCCAACAATTATGGTATCAGGTGTTTGGTCAGGTAGAACGTGTTACTTGATCATTGGTCCATGTGTGAGGCATTTTGAATATCAGTGTTTTAAACCGACTAACAAGTGACTTTATGTCAGATTCCTGTGTCTTACGTGGAGAAACGTGTGCAGCGCTTTGCAAAAAGTGCCATGTTGATTTGCAAATTGTGTGAAAAGCTGAAAACGTGTTTAGAGTTTTGGAGATTTGAGCCGATGTTTTGCTCTTTGAGTGTCAGTTAAAATAATTGTGCTTTATGTATGATTTTAGTGTGTTAGCAATCGAGAAAAACTGTAATTATATTTATTCCGTTTGGATGTAGGATTTTTGACTTTGTTTAGAGCAGTGATCTTCAGCAGAGAGCTAAGCGCTGTCAGACCGGACCTAACCCGAAAAAGTATTATCATCTGAAATTAATCATTATGTTATTCATATTAAATACATATAAGTATTTTTACAACTTGTATTTAGAAATACTCTGTTGTAATTATTGATGCATAAATGTGTTCATCCATTCAATGTGGCATCTGCTATAATGGGGTTAATGTATGATATTACTTAATAATACAATACAATAGAATATATGATATGATAATTACATTTGAGTTTTATTCATTTCTTATTTCATAGTTTCTCATTATTATTTTAATTTGTATCGCTCATTTTATTTTTGATTTTATTAATCTGTGTGAATCTGTGCTATCCTGTTTTTCACTCTTACCCTGTTGCTGTTTGAACTACTGAATTTCCCCACGGGGATTACTAAAGGTCCATCTTATCTTATCTTAATGTATAAATAGATTTTCTTCAATCTACTGTAGGCCTACTGTGTAAAAACACCCCAACAATATTACAAAAAATATACTGCATAAAGCAAACTATATACTTTATTTGATCTAAAATATTTATGTTTTTTCTTATAGTAGCCTGTGAAAACCATAACAAATAAGTGATTAAATGCTACAGTATTCAGCAAACACAACTGCAGAGCTGCAAACATTGCAAACAGACTAAGTTCTACAACACCCGGTTGTCTTTGTGTATTTTTTAACGAAGCGCCATCTCATGGTTAAATCCTGTAATTGAACAAATGGGGAGATTTGGCAACGCCCTCTAGCAATTTGGCAACACCCCCAGCTACTGGGATCCGCTGGGCTTTTGACTGGGACACACCCATGTGAGTCCTATTTGGAGTGCTACATCTGTAGGTGCGAATAGGGGTGTTGTTAGCGGACGTTAAAGGTGGGCCGTGGCCCCCACCGGCGACGTCCTCCACGGTAGCCGGCAGGACGCTCCGCTGGGCTCCTGTGTCACAAAGGAGTCTGCGACCAGAGAGGGTGTCCCTGATGAACAGGAGCCGGTTGGATGTGCCCACGCTCGCGGCCACTCCCGAGCGCAGGCCTTGGCGTTTTCCATTACCTTGTAGGTGCAGGGGGGACGGCACATCTTCGCTTTCGCCCCGTAGCGTGCATGGTAATAACACATGTCAGGGCTGGAGTTGCTGACGTCGGCCCCGGAGCTTCTGCTAGGTGGCATGCCTGTACCAGGGAAGGTGCCGCTGCGTGTCGGAGCCAGCACCTCAGGGGTAAAACGCTGTGTTGCCAGGAAGAACCGGTCAGCTTCTTCGGCTAAAGCGTGGGGCTCAGTAATAGCCGTGTTAGCGAGCGCTGTTTTTACATGCGGCAGCATGTGCCGAAGAAACTGTTCTATGAACAGAAAATTTGGTTATTCCGTACCCAGCAGGCTGAGCATCATTTCCATGGGGTCGGAAGTCTTGTTGTCCCCCAGGCTATGAATAGCGAGCAGGCGTCGTGCCCTTTCCAACTGTGACAGCTCGGAAGTCTTTAGCAGGAAAGCCTTGAATGCTCCATATTTATCCTGGGCAGGAGGAGATGTAATAAAGCCCACCGTCCGGGTCGCAGTGGAGCTCCCCAGCGCCGAAACGACGTGAAAATAGCGTGCTGCGTCATCATTCACTCCGCGTAGGGCGAACTGAGCCTCCGCCTGAGCGAACCATGCAGCCGCAGATGTCTCCCAAAACTCCGGCAGTTTGAAAAAAACGGCGTTATTTGCCATGCTCGGTTCAGTCTCGGATCCTTCAACGAGACTTATGTCACCAATGAAGTGCCGAGAGACGGGAGTCGGAGGCGGGGTATCAAAGGTACAAGCTAGACTTTTATTTAGCATCTGAACACACATGTAAACAACTTCATGCCCGGGAAGCGAAGACCGGCGGAAACAGGAAGTCCGGTTCACTAAAATGTCCGTGCGGAACAATACCCCAACCCATAGATCCGTGGGTGAATAATGTCAATCACCACAATATATAATATTATCCACTCTCAGCACTCTGCAGAGACGATCTTTGATCTTTGCTTCGCTACTACGGAGCCGAGAGCCGCGTCACAGTTATCAACAAACATGGAAGTCGAGGAGAAAGAAATACACAGCGTACCGAAAAATAGAAACGTTTGGCAACACTTTAGATTTTTCAAACAAGACGGAGAACTTGACAAATCACAAGCAATTTGCAAACGATGCTGTGCCGCTATAAAGTACATGAGTAGAACAACAAATTTAGCGACGCACCTAAAGAGGCGAAACGGGGTGGATAGTACATCTGCGGCTGCCTCACCATCCTCCTCGGATTCAGCTGAAGCTAACCCAGCTATCCCTGGCGGCAGCAAGACTGGTGAGCAGCGTATCGCAACTTTTTTTCACGCTCCACTGGCTAACAGTTTTACCCTGCTATATTTGACGAGTGATAGAAATATTTTTTACCACAAGTTCTTAAGAAAACTGACACTGTTGAACTCGGTTATAGTTTGACTTCTACCAGAAATAAAATGAAGTACTTTTACTGTGTACTTTGTGAGTAATCCTCTGTCATAGTCCCCTCCATAGTAGGCTACAAAGTCAAACAGTATCAATTTCATTAAGAACTAATGGTAAAATTGTCTTTTTATCACTCATCAAAGATACTTTTTGAGTAATCCTCTGTCAAAGTCCCCTCCATAGTACATAATGCATGTTTATCTGCTATCTTTGATCAATTAATTTGATATACAAAAAATAACATTAATTCTAGGAGTGCAATACTTTTACAAACACTATAGTAATAATATGCATTCATTATGACAATATCATACTATTACTATAGGAGTGGTCTATAGTGTGTTCAAAAAACAACTACAGAAACACTATATATTATACTATAGTAGTACTATTTAAAATAACAGAGTCTTAATACGGAAACACCAACAAAAACACTATAGTAATACTTTTACAAACACTATAGTAGTAGAACCTTTATTTATCCAGGAAAATCAATTAAGAACAAATTCTTATTTACAATGATGAGAAAAAAAAGGCAAAAGGCTTCCTGAGGGGATGGGGTTTGGGAGGAAAAAAAATAAAAAGACAGACTCCGGGCACCACAGAAGCCAGGACACAACACAAGCACATATAGGAATAATATGCATTCACTATGACAATATATGCCTTTCCGACTACCAGACGGCAGTCAAAGCAGCCAAAACAGAGCACATTTCTCTTTTAATCTCCAAAAACAGCCATAAACCTCAGGTTCTTTTTAATGTCCTCAACTCGATCATTAATCCCTGTGATGTTTCTTCAATTGTGCCATCGACTACTCTCTGTGATAAGTTTCTTACATTTTTTATTGAAAAAGTATCTGCGCTTAGGCTAGCCCAGACTAGTGCTACCCCAGATCAGAGTCCTGCACGGGTCTGATTTCCAAGACCCGCTCCCGCCCGCACCCGCGACGTGCAATACTGAACCCGCCCCGATACCCGCAATTATTGCCAACCCGACCTGAACCCGCATATATATGAGCAGTGAAAACGTGCAATTATTAACACACGCAGTGGCATATTTGTCTCAAAAAGCCTGGGATGTTGGTTATTTTCTCCATCTAGGATGACACCAAACGCCTCCCAGACGTTTGATTTCGCTCTTGAGGAAGTGTTATTGAAAATGCTGTATTCTCCGCTAGAGAGCTTCACCTCAGCCATTTCGAATGTGGCGTAACCTCAGACAGCATTCCCACTCGCCTTCTCAGAGATGTTTTCGAATCACTTGGAGAAAGTATATTATTAATTAGCTTAGGATGTGTTCCAGCTGCCTTCAAACATGCCGTGGTCCAGCCACTACTTAAAAATTAAAATCTCAACCCCTCCATTCTTGCAAATTTTAGGCCCATCTCCCAGCTACCTTTTTTATCTAAAGCCCTGGAGCGAGTAGTCTACGTCCAGCTGCAGTCTTTTTTAACCATGCATGGAATCCATGAAAAGTTTCAGTCTGGCTTCAAACCCATGCGTAGTACTGAAACAGCCCTTTTAAGAGTTTTTAATGATCTGCTCCTAGCCGCCGACTCAGGTAGCCCAGCTGTCCTGGTGCTGTTAGACCTGACAGCTGCCTTGACACTGTAGACCATAGTCACGGCTTGAACAGTTTTATATAAAATGAATTAATATATACAGTATATATATATATTAGCTGTACACTTTACGAATATAATAGTTTTTTATGGACAACTTTACCATTCAATCTCGTCCAACTGATCTTGCAGCTGTCAGTCCTCGGCTCTTGGTAGTTCAGGCATTTATCAAACCTGGCAACTCCAGGTTTCCTTGCAAATCTGTCAAAGTCCCCTCCATATTACATAATGCATGTTTATCTGCTATTTTTGATGAGTGATAAAAAGACAATTTTACCATTAGTTCTTAATGAAATGTATACTGTTTGAGAACAAAATCAAGCCACTTCTGCTAAGTTTGATGAGGGAATTATTTTGTGTTGCCATTAGTTCTTTGTGAGATTGATCCTGTTGGACTCAGTACTACTGAAACTACCTCCACAAGTACTATGAAGTACTTACTGTGTACTTTTCCAGTAATCCTCTGTCAATGTCCCATCCCGAGTACAAGAATGCATGTTTTTCTTTTAATTTAATAAGCCTTAAAAAACCTTTCTTCCTGAGACTGATATTGTTGGACAGAGTATTTTAAGAGGATATGGTGGAAATGATATCAGCAATACTTCCAGTCAGTACTCCGGCAGCAGCATTTTTACACCTTGGAAAGTCTTTAGAGTCTGGCCTGGATAGCTGGTCTATCCTTCAGCACACTGACACCCTCGGTCACATGGTTGCCCTCTTATGATGCTGCTGTCTTTTAATATAAAACTATTCCTCTGCCGCTAATTCGTTCCTCGCAGATTCTTCAGTCTCATCAGCCTCATCCTTCCATCAGGCCCAGTCAACGCCTCCAGCACACTTCCAGTGTCTGACTCCATGTGATATTGTCCTGATGCTGTAAGGGTGATGCCCCATGATCACAAAATGACCCCTCTAAAGTCTGAGTGCCAAGGACCTCATATTAGGTCTGTCATTCATGTTACATGACCCATTATAACAATTTGATTTCCTTTTTTCTCTTCTCTTAACTGAATAGCCATGTCTTTAAGTATAACCCAATGTAAAGACCTTTTCCTGCACCATTTTAAGGCTTCAAAAAAGCCATTTTTACTGTATGTGTTTGGAGAAATAACACAATCAATGGCCCAGAATTGTACTTTAAATAAACTATGAATCTTGTGGTGCTTGAAAAAATACACACTGGCTAAGCCGGCCAGGTTATATATATGCCTTTTTTGGAGCCCGTTTTTTCAATATTTATTCAAATGTCACTATGTCAAAACCCCTATCTGAGGATAATACAAGCAACCATAAAACACCCTTTATCGAGAGAGCCATTGAAGCCCATGAAGAATTTATCCTTTCACAAATCTTTTCATCTGCTGTAATAATAATAAAGTTGCGACGTGTCAAATTCAAGTTAAGGAACTATCTGTGCAGAACTTTACAAATTTTTGCAGTATTTTATTTTACAAGTGTTCAGAAAGACTGCCTCAATGCCCAACCTTTTTTGAACCGAGAGCTACTTTTAAAGTTGCCAGTCTGCCGAGATCTACCAGTCCAATTAGAGAGGCGTAGCCATTACTGACAGCCTACTACCAGGTAAATACACACTTCTACTTGTATAAAACTGACCTTTGTACGATGAATACTTCATAAAATACTGCAGATCCTTTATCTTACCTCTTTCTAATCTACACACATACAAGTATTTAACTGAAGTTACACAACAGTGTTGTTGATACAGAGTTTATTCACATGTCACATGTGAATGTGGGTAATGTTTTCAAGAAACATTGAACAGTGCTGCCACATATGACACAGGAAAAAAAGAAAAAACTCTGAACCCTTTCTTTGCCATTATATACAAATAGTGTTGCTACAAAAGTATAAATTAGGCTTACTAATAAAACAACTCAGATCTGAAGCTACACAGGAATCTGATGCCAAAGTGCAATAAAAAAGACGAAATTAATAGAATCAAACCCTTTTTTTGTTGCATTTTATTAGAGTATAAAAAGAAATGCCTTTAAAATAGGATGCAAGCAAAACTAGTTTCTTAACCTGAATTGATAATAGACTATAATCAATTTAAACAGAACAGATCATAATGTTTGCATTCTTATACCATTGTGTACAATAATTATAATGAATAAGTACAAACAAACTAAAACTTACAGCTGATTAATAACGGTATCTAACTTGAGTTTTTATTATATCAATAACCTGTTGAAATGCTACTGTTATTTTTACTGTCCCCCAAAAGCGCGTCGGCAGCCTCCAGGAATGCTTCTTTCACAACTTCGCCGTCTTTGAAAGACTTCATGTGTTTCGCAAGAACGTGACTGACACGATGAGATGCTATGGTAGCAGCCTTGCTCTTGTTGTTGGGCCTGGTGAAAATCGACTGCTGTCCATTTAGCTGTCCTTTCAGGTCCCTCACCTTTTGGGAGCGTAGGGCAGAATTAGGAGGGAATTCCGTCTCGTAGCGTTTGTGCACTGTTTTGAAATGCCGCTCCTAAATTACCCTTCTTCGGTAAAGCCACTTTCGCATTGCAGAATGTCACTCCTGTTGACATGGACAACGTCAGCAAAATAGTGCCCACTGCCCACCAGCCACGCCCCGACACATGGGGTCACGCCGGCCAATCACAAAGCTTGATGCGTTCAAGTGCATTATTCTGGCACAGGAAGATTATGTTATAGGACATTAACGACAAAACAGAATATTGTTGTTCTATTTTTAGACACATCTCGCGATCGACTGGGAATCTCCCCTCGATCGATCGACCGGTTGGGCACCCCTGCTATATATCTATATATCTATATAACATCAATATCGTTATTAACTTCATCCAAAGTCAATTTAAATAGCGGGCAAGACTTTCCAAGGGGTAGAAATACTGCTGCCGGACTACTGACTGGAAGTATTGCTGATATCATGTCTACCATATCCTCTTAAAATTCTCTGTCCAACAATATCAGTCTCAGGAAGAAAGATGTTTTGACGCTGATTCAAAATAGCAAAGAAACATGCATTCTTGTTCTCAGGAGGGGACATTGACAAAGGATTACTCAAAAAGTACACAGTAAGTACTTCATAGTACTTGTGTGAGTAGTTTCACTACTAGCCTACTGAGTCCAACAGTGTCAATCTCACGAAGGACTAATGGCAGAAAAAATAATAACAAACTCGAGAGACGGCTGAGGTGACCGCAGTGCAGAATCGCTGTATAGTTGAAATCTCCTAACAATGTTGTCCATTTTAGACATAGGCCTGTTATATTTACAGCCTTAATAACATTCATTTTCTGGGCTCAATATGTTTCTTGACCGTTTTAGTTGTGAAAACAAATGGACCGTAGATACACGGATTGACCGTCCTCATCTGCGCTCTTATTTTGTAAGGTAACTTCCGGTAGCAGAATAGGAAAAAACAGTAGTTTTTTTGTTTCTTTTTTCTAGTGATTTTATATTTTGTTTTGAGAAGTAGAAAATTAAAATCAACCCGTTTTTTAAGTTTAGTAAATCCCTTTTTGAGCATGATAAAGAAAAACGCCTATTATTTAAATTTTGGTTTTTCAATTTTAAAACGAAAATCAAATATCCAGTCGTTTTTTGTTTTTGAATATCCATTTGTGTAAAGAAAATCCAATGACCAAAACAAACACTGACCCAAAACGTACACTGAGCCCGTAGATACACGGATTCTGACGTCATCTGCGTTCTTATTTTGTAAGGTAACTTCCGGTAGCAGAATATGAAAAAACTGTAGTTTTTTTGTGTCTGTTTTCTAGTGATTTTATTTTTTGTCTTGAGAAGTAGAAAATGAAAATCATCCAGTTTTTTAAGTTTAGTAAATCCCTTTTTGACCATGATAAAGAAAAACGCCTTGTATTACAATTTTGGTTTTTCAATTTAAAAAACAAAAATTAAATATCCAGTCGTTTTTTGTTTTTGAATATCCATTTATGAAAAGAAAATCCAATGACCAAAACATACACTGACCCACTATGTTGATGACGAGTGGGTATTGCAAAACCATGTTCTGCAGACCAGAGTGTTCAACGAGGCCCACACAGGAAATAATCTAGCAGTGTTACTGCAAGAAGTTTGCCGCGAGTGGAAAATTGAAGACAAGAATCCAGCGTTGGTCACAGATAATGCAAGAAACATGATACTGGCTGGAGTTGGTGCACAGATGGAGCCACATGTGCGATGCATCGCGCACACACTAAACCTGGCCTCCCAAAAAGCCCTGAAGGTGGACAGGGTGTCAGAGCTTCTGGTGAAAACGAGGAAGGTGGTGACTTCCACAAAAGCCCAAAAGCAACTGAAGCTCTCCGTGAAATGCAGATCCAGTTACACCTGCCTCACCACAAGCTAGTGGATGATGTTTCCACAAGGTGGAACAGTTCCCTGGACATGTTGGAGCGTTTTTGGGAACAGCAGCCTGCTGTGTTCAACACCCTGCTGTCAAAGAAGATAAGGAGGGGGAGAATCCATGGCCAGCTTGACAGAGGAAGACATGACACTAATCCCAGAGGTCATCAAATGGATGTCCCGGCTGAAAGTAGCAACCACACTCCTCAGTGAGGAAAAAACCCCAATCCCGACCAAACTGCGGAGGCAGTTGAGATGAGAGCGATCTACTGATCATTTCCCAGATGAAGGAGTGATTCAGACAGGACTTTAATGGTCGCTACACATATCTCCAAAACCTCCTCCACTACGCCTCAGCACTGGATCCCCGCTTCAAAGACCTGGCTTTCCTGGATGACAACGACACTAAGGACATGATATTCATGAGGATAACAGCAGAGGTGGTGAAGATGGATGGACAGGTAAGAATATGGCATATATTGTAGCTAGTGTCTGTCTCACTTTCACTGTTATTTACCTGTGGCTTACTTAACTGACGCTTATTTGTTTAGTTTAAGGAAATCTAATAGCTGTCTGTGCTGATTATTGTCAGGCAGGGGACGGTGATACACTTAACTAGAGAATACAATTCCTGAAGAAATTGCTAGTGGGAATGCTTTATGCTGAAAAGCTGATGCTGAATTGCTATGCTGAAATGTAATGTGTAAGAAGAAAGTGAAGAATTTAGATTAAAATGATACATGAACACTGGGGGCTTGAATGTGTGATAAGAGAAATAAAATAAAGTAAAAAGGCTTTGAAAAGCAGCAGAATATTTTAACTGCAAACTATTGAACTAACTTGATGGCGAATGATCTCTCGCCATGGCAATGGTATTTGATGACACCCCATAATACGCTTAGATATGTTGATGGCTGCATCGTTACCAAACCTGTGAAGTTTTGGGTTGTTTGGAGCATTTTCACAGAATGTATGAGAAAACAGTGCTTTTTATGGCGAGCATTGTGTTGCCATGACAACAACATTTGAAGAAATCTCAAAACTGTCCCTTAGATGTCTTCACGGCTGATCTGGATGTTAGCACACATGTGAAGTTTTAGCACTTTTTGACAATTTTCATAGGAGTCAATATCGTGTTTTATTGCAAGGCAACAGCTTTTTGGGAAAACTCACTAATGGCACATAGACATGTTGAGGGCTGGACCATTAACTGTCATCTGAAGTCTGCTGGTGTTTTGACCATTTTCACATCAGTTACATCATGTTTTTTGGCGAGGGATGGAAACAGCCTATGATGAGATATATTTCCTTATCTGAGTCAGCTTCTTGAGCCGTATCTGGCCGTGCAACACTCAGTGTCACATACTGTATGCAGAAGTATTATTTTAAGCAACACATTAAGTTGACGAAACACTTGAGTCAAATGTAATTAAAGTCAGAACCACTCGTGCAGTGATATCATAAACCTGTTAATGTAAGCATTCAAACACTTTTTCTTTTACCAGCTGTATTCACCTATGTGGCTTTTATCCTGGATAAAGTGTTTAAGTCATGGATGTTTAAAGTTTAACTTCTTCATAAGTCTTGTCCATGTTTGTGATTGGTCGAATGCTCCAAATACCACCCCTTTCATGTGAACGTGCACCTAACTAGATAGGACACAGCTGGCTTGAGCGATCCACTTGATAACCCGCGTCGTAGTACCGTTTAGCGAGAGCGCGTATGTTTTGGATTAGGCCAACCGGCTAACTCAAACATATCCAGGTTAGATTGAACCGGCTTTGTAGTACAGGCCTCTGGACCCTATGACTCGGACACTAGTTCTACCAAGGCTTATTAGAGGTAAGAGTGGTAGGAGAGGAGTGGAGTTATCTTTGTATTTAGGCTGCAAGTCGACAAAGGTGATCAGATGCTAATAATGATCCGATTCATTTGATATTGATTGTCTGCCAATACCGAATCCTGATCCGATTATTCTATTTCCCAGATAATACAGCTGCACCGTGTACACTAGCTTTATTTGTTTTTGGTATTGTAAGTCACCATAAGCAATTGCTGACTGTAACGTCTATGCCAACCAACTGTAATTTGTAATGTATTATACTTTAACGGTTCTGGCAACCACAGCAGCCCAAATGTTAACGTAAATGTCAAGTTTTCTTTTTACTGTGTACTTATATCTGTACATTTCTTTTCAGTTTGCGTGAAGAAGTGGCTTCAACAGACAGAAGTGCTGACCAGATTGGGAAAGGCTACACAACGGGAAACATTATGGACATGAACAAGAAAAAAACAAAAACACTTTCTTTGTTGCCTTTTTCTTATCATATATAGTGTTTCGGTTTTTGTTACCATTTAAATATTGAATTCTATGTATTACTTTTATTTTAAATCAAATGCACCGGTTTTAGATAATATATTTATTTTTATGTGTAGGTTGATTTGTAGGTTGGTTGTTATTTGTATAATTATTGTATTTTTACTGTGTATTTTATTATATTAACTAGCTATTTATTAAATTAAAATACTCTTATGAACACTATACAATGTCTTTATTTTGGTAGATACCAGAATACATGACACAATGAATCTTTGTAATATATTTATCTTCTCTTGTTTAAATAACCATACCAGTATTTAATGTGTGCTGGTCACCTGGAATCCTGGTAAGCTCCCAGCATGGTATATTTAATACTATTATTAAACATTAGCTGGTGATAGATGGATAAAACAGCCATCCTGGCCAGCTAAAGTGTCCAAAACCCCTTTCCAGCCAACCATTCAAGCCTAATATCTACTGGCTGGTCAATTTACAACAGCCTGACCAGCTACATTTATCTAAGCTGGTTTTTTAAAATTATTTATTTACTATTTTTTGAGAATCTCTATGAATTATAGTCAAATGTATATACCAGTCTCTGTTCTGTTGCCTTAGCCAAGTTTGCCTGGTTCATTATGATATATTATTATTGATTTACTATTTATTGAGAATCTCTATGAATTAAAGTCAAATGTATACCAGTATGTGTTCTGTTGTCGCATCGGATCTCCGCCAAATCCGGGATCATCACCCCCCTAATTCGCTCCCTTCTGTATCTCTACCGCTACTTGAATACTGTGGCTCAAACTGGTATGGTTCCACCACGTTGGACTCGCCCGCAGGATCTTATTCCACCACACCGGCATCCTCTTCAATAAAATCCTCCTCTTCTTGAAAGTGCACCGAGTCTATTGACGACTCACTGTCACTCGATTCTGTCTCCAGAGTCCGACATCAGCCATATAGGTAGTGTATTATTCAACAAGTGTTCTACTCGTGACGTGCGTGACATCACTAACCGGCGAAAGCTATTTTGTTCGGAGCGGTCGTGTAACATCGGAAGCAAGCATGGAAAGTTGTAATAAACCACGATTTATAAATACAGCGGGCATATTGTCATGAATGACATGATTTCCCATTAATAATAGTATATATATTATCGTAATAAGAACAGTATTGTCCTTCATTTCGTAAGCTCTTTAACAAGCAGCAGTGGTCCACTGAAGAGACCAGCTACCTACTGGGAATCTGGTCTTCCGAAGAGGTACAAAGGAAGCTGGAGCACAATCGGCCATTGTTGTTGTTGTCGGTGTCAGCTGTGAGGGGTTTCCGCGCGGTTTGGCTTTATGAAGCAGGCACGCAAACGGTTACGTCATGACACAAACGATGACGCAATGACGCAGCACCAGTCGGACTCTGGGTAGTGTGAAAAGAGCCGGAGCTAAACCGAAGAACCGGTTCTGAACCTGAAAAGCTCTAGCACGGAGCTTGAACCGGAGTTGCGTTGGTGTGAATGAGTTAATAGATACTGTCCGTGACAGTTTGTTTTCATCTGATTTCAAATAAACAAAGTCTTGGTTTTTAGAATATTAAACTTGTTTCACCAAATTCAGATGATAAATAGAACTTTGAAGCTTGTAAAGGCATAATTACAAGCTCTAACTTAACGTCACAGCAGGCATAACGAGAGTTGGGTGTAGCGCGTTACAAAGTAAGTAATAATATTACTTTTGTCTGTAACGGAGTAGTGTAACCAGCCTGTCCTCCTTCAAAAAAAGACCAAATAGGTTGATTGTTTAAGCACCTTAGATTACAACCCATAGCCACGTTTTAAAGTGTAGCACCTCTAGTGGTCGTGTAAGAAACAACATGCTCCCGTTTATTCACAAATGAACCTCTCTGGAAAATACTAAATTGTAGAATAGTTTGGCCATTAAAATGCTTTTTGATTAGATTTCTAGCGAGAAGTGTATATTGTACTTTTAGAATCCACGTCCAGTCGATGTGTAGCATCTATAGTTTGATAGATATTACGAAGATGATTTGAGGTCTCGCCAGGATAACACGGGTATATGCGGCAGCTTCCATGTAAAGTTAGCGTGGGTGAAAACAGTTTTTCCGGTCTCAAAGTTTTCATAATAAAAACGGATATATTCCCCTCACTGTCAAATGATTACACAGTGATATCTGCATAATTCATCCACTGAAAAGTGTTTATCCTTGTTAATTACACAATATTTATTGGTGTAAATTGTGCACAATGTTTTTGTGTTTTTAACCTTCGATTCAGAGAAACAAATAGTTTTTTAGGAGTTTAGACACTACAGTTTCCGAAGACACTACACTACCCAGAATCCCCAGCTATCGTTTGGGACTACAACATCTGCCTTGCTTTACAAACCCCGTGATTAGTCATCAAGCCCTGTGATTGGATGTTGGAGTGGCAGTGCGACAAGGTTACGCTGAGCGTCAACAGCTCTTTGAAATGGAATGGAACCACGGCAGACTTTCCAAAACTGGAATTGGATGGGTCCAGCCCCCCCCCCCCCAGAACTACACATGCTGGCTATTGTGTGTTTCGCAACATTATATGGCACGTCTCTTTATAAGACGTTTTCGTATTTCCCACAATGAGAAGTTGCCAGTATTAAACTGTGTACACCCTGGAGGTTTAGGGGATATGAAACACAGTGGTGTTATCAAATGTAAAACATATTGTAGCGACTCTGATAGGATGCTGAGGGTGTCACTCAGGTATCCCCCGTCTCCCTGCCAATCATAGAGCTGTACCGGGATACTGGTTGAGGGAAGGCCTGTGGTTGGGGGAGCAGACGGGGGAGGGCGGAAAGTGGTGACGTAGTCGGGGTTATAAAGGTGTGTGTGAGAGAACTTAAGGGAGTGTGAGCTTGAACCTGCAAGTGATGTCTGTACCTGTGATCTTCAAAGAAAATAAGAGTTATTAAAGCCTAATAACTAGAAGCCTGTTTCCGACTCCATCTGTGAACGTTACATTGGTGTCAGAAGTGACTTTTCGAACGGAGGACGTCTATCCGGACGGGTGTTCGTAACTGCGTCACGGAGCTAGCAGGTAAGCTAGCGGGGATGGATAAATTCAGCAAGATGGGAGTGAAGCAGGAAAGTAGGGATGGAGAGGAAGAAAGAGCAGGCGGGTGGTCGAAGGACATGAGTGGGGAGTTTGTGAAGGCACGAGAGGCGAGAGAGCACCTGAGGGAGCCGGCGGTGAGGATGGCTAGAGATGCGGGAATGGCGCCATCTTCAGCTGCGTTTCGCACCAAAACCGAGCGGGATGTAAACAACGATGGCGGCGCCCATCAACCGGTAGCAGCCGCCGTGTCCGTGAAGACAACCAAGTACTCGGGTAAGGCTGACTGGGAGGCTTTCCATGCCCAATTTGAAGTGCTTGCACATGCAGGGGGGTGGTCAGTAGAGACTAAAGCACTACAGCTAGCTTTGTGCCTCACAGATGAGGCTCTGTCATGTCTGCTGCTGCTTAGCCCTGAGGACCGGCACAACTATGAAGCGTTAGCGGGGGCTCTGAAGAGGCGGTTTGGACAGTGTTTCCTGCCAGAGCTGCTCCGGCACAAATTGAGTAACAGCTGTAGGAAGGCTGGGGAGACGCTGCGTGCGCTGGCTAATGATGTGGAGAGCCTGACGCGGCGGGCGTACGGGCACCTGCTGCCCGAGGTGCAGAGTGAGCTGGCCCGTGATCAGTTCATCAGGGCTTTCCTCCCGGTGGACTTGAGGGTAGAAGTACAGCTGCGGCATCCGCAGTCCTTGCAGGCGGCCTTGGAGATGGCTGTGGAGAGAGAGGATGTGTGGAGTGTAGCTGCGAGGAGCAACGGAGGGCCGGTACCACCGGCTGTGAAGAGCTGCAGGGAGGAGAAGCCTGCATGGGTTACCGAGATGACGGAAATGATAAGGGCTGTTTCTTTGCAGCCAACACGCAGAACAAGTACCAGGGTCTGCTGCGGGTGTGGTCAGCTGGGACATTTGGCCAGAGACTGCTCCAAGGCATGCCGGACCCAGGGAAACGACGGGGGGTCCGCATAAAGGGGAAGATACGGAGACAAGCCCGAAAACTCCTCAAACAAACCACCGTTTTATTGTCATCAACACAGACTTCAGAGGAAGGAGCCCGGCAGCACAGCAGGGGGAGTCAGATGCTACGCCTTCCTCATGAAGATGACGGCACCGGCTTGGAGACTGTCGTCGCGGTGGGCCGTGCTGGTGGTGGGGATTCCTGTTATGTCCCTGTCGCTGTGGAAGGGGTGCCCTGCACTGCACTGGTGGACACTAGAGATGTTAAGATTCACCGATTCGCATCGGTGCACCGGCATAAACTTTCAAGATGCGATTGCACCGGTTGAAAGAGTGCACATCGGCTACAGTTTGGATTGCGTAGCGTCTTTGCATCGGTAAAAAAACGATTCATTCATATAAAATCCCCTCATCTTGTCAACGCTCAGCAGAGACGATCTTTGATATTTGCTTCGCCACTACGGAGAACGAGAGTCTCAGTTATCAACACACACGGAAGTTGAGGACAAAGAGAAACACAGCGCACCGAAAAATACCTACAAATCAAACGTTTGGCAACACTTCGGATTGTTCAAGAAAGACGGTGTAATAGTCATTTATGCTATATAGTTGACCGCAGGTCATGGAGAGTAATAAGGTATCCGTAGACCTTTGTATGAGGTATCTTCATTACTTAACAGGTCTACAGCCATGATACATAGATCCGTCCTAGATGCGGACTTGCATACACACAGTATCACTCCGCAGCCGCACCCCATCAGTAACGTCCTGATGGTATATGTGCGCGGCACTATTACTACAGACGGTCCACTTGAAAAATCACTCGCAAATTGTTAATGATGCCGAGCCGCTTTAAAGTACACAAGTAGTATGAGGAACTTAGCGACGCACATAAAGAGGCGACGTGGGGTCTGTGGCTGAAAAGAGAAACCTGAAATTGAGACATATGAGTTAAATCACTCAGTGAGGTGTTCTGTCAGAGAGAGGTGTTTAGCTTACAGCAGCCTGTGACAGCCAATAATAATTTAAATGTCTTCCTTACTGTAAGCAGTTATGAAATACCTGTTTGTGAAAGGTTATTTGTTTTCTTTATTGTTCAGATAGAAACCACTGCTTTCTGCTCACTGGTGAGTTAGCCTCTGAGTGTTAAGCACATCAGGCTGGCAGCTGTATGGGCATTGCTCTATGGTAGCTGTTATTTGCACATTGTTAATCATGAGCAATGCATCCTTACATTGTTTAACTGTGAGGTGTTATACAATTGTACTCTGGAGAGCTTTTAAAGGTAAAAAAATAAACGGTATGATGGGATGTGCAGTACCAAATATGTAAAGCACTTTTTTGTTAATGTATGATTTGCTGCATATAAGGAATAAAACAAAAATCCTCTGTCGTAACATATTGAAGTATCATTATTTTTGCATCGTGTTGAATCGCATCGTATCGCACCGAATCGCATAATGTTGAATCAAATCGTATCGAACTGTATCGCAACAGGGGTGAATCGTATCGTATCGCATCGCCTGGTGTTTCAAAGGTATCGTTAATGTATCGTATCGTGGCAACGTATCGAGATGTGCATCGCATCGGCCTCAGTGATGGAGATGCACATCCCTAGTGGACACAGGCTCTACAGTAACCCTAGTGAGACCAGAGGTGTTGCCAAGTGAGACTATGTTGGAGCCGACAGCGGTGCGTCTCCGCACAGTCACAGGAGAGCTGGCGACCATGAAAGGAAGAGGCATGCTGACTGTGTCGGTGGGGGGGGGGGGTTGAAGTGTAACACCCCATGTGGATAGCGGAGGTACAGGACCCGTGTATTCTGGGTCTGGACTTTTTGAGGGCGTCTGGCTGCCATCTGGATTTTCTAGCAGGCACAGTGAGTTTCCATGGGGGGCCGGCGATCACTATGACCCGTATCCACGTCCCTGCTGAACATGAGGGGAGACCCCCTGCACACACTGTGAGTACTCTAGGAACGGAGGAAAATCCTCCCTCCTTTCCCATATCCACAGATCACCCCCGGACGGTGCCACCCGATCGTAGCCTCCCCTCAGTTACCCCAGGCTGGGGTGGAAGAGGTTCCGTCTGCAGTAGTGGAGGTGTGGAGGAAGAACTGTGGCGGCCTAAATCCCGAGCAGCAGGAGCAATTGTGGCAGCTGCTGCTAGAGTTCCAGGGCAGTTTTGCCATGAAGGAGGAGGAGGTGGGCCGAACGCATCTGGTAGAACACGAGATTGATAAGGGGGAAGCGCGTCCCATCAAGTGTCGCCCGCTCCATCTTCCCCTAGCTCGTGAGCAGGCTTGCAACGAGGCAGTGCAAAGCATGCTGCGGGCAGACATCATCGAGCCCTCCGACAGCCCGTGGGCCGTTCTGGTAGTCATGGTCCCGAAGAAGACAGGTGGCTGGCGGCTGTGCCCAGACTACAGACCGGTGAACGGGGTTACTAAGAAGGATTCATACCCCCTTCCCCACATCGATGAGTCCTTGGACCTGGGCGCAGGGTCGTCATGGTTCTCTTCCTTGGATCTCCGCACTGGGTATTACCAAGTTCCTCTGGCCCCAGAGGCTAGACCAAAAATGGCTTTCTGTACCGGCCGGGGACTATGGCAGTTCAAGGTCCTCAGTTTTGGGCTTTGTAATGCCCCGGCCACTTTTGAGCGGTTGATGGACAGGGTGCTGTCGGAGATTCCCCGCCAGCAGTGCTTGGTGTACCTGGACGACATCCTGGTGCATGGCAGCTCGTTCGAGGCGGCCCTGGGATCGCTACGAGTGGTGCTGGAAAGGATCAGAGCCGCTGGTTTGAAGCTACATCCAGATAAGTGTCATTTCATGCAGGGAGAAGTCACTTTCCTGGGCCACAAAGTGGGGGGTGAGGGCATCGGCACCCTGCAAGAGAAAGTGCAGGCAGTCGCGGGTTGGCCAAATCCTCGCAACCAGACACAGCTGAAGAGCTTCCTGGGCCTGGCTTCGTACTACAGGAAGTTTGTACGGGGTTTTACTTGCACGGCTGCACCCCTGTTCCAGCTGCTGCAGAAGGACAGGGATTTCCTGTGGTCTGAGCCATGTCAAGCAGCGTTTGACAGCCTTCGGCGTGCCTTGAGTGAGTACCTGGTTCTCGCCCCAGCCATCCCCAGTCTGCCGTTCACCCTGGACACAGACACTAGCGGAGTGGGTGTAGGTGGAGTGCTCTCCCATACTACATCAGAGGGGGAGCGGGTGGTGGCATACTTTAGCAGGGCGTTCAACAAAGCAGAGCGACGATACTGTGTCACTCGCAGGGAACTTTTGGCAGTGTTGCTGTCCTTCAGGCACTTTAAATACTACCTGTGTGGTCAGGCGTTCGCGGTGAGGACGGATCAAAGATCCTGAAGGTGGATAGAAGAGCTCCAAGCGTTCGACTTCAGGGTGGAGCACCGTACTGGGGTGCGCCACACAAATGCGGATGCTCTCTCCCACCGCCCGTGTGCTGCTGGCGGATGCCATTACTGCGAGAGGAGAGAGACTCGTGAAAAGGAGTTGCTGGAGGAGGACTTCGTCTGTGCGGTAGCAAGGCAAGTGGAAGAGGTTGTCTGCCGGGAGCTCCTGTCAGTGGACGGGGCAGAGTGGAAGCAACAGCAGGAGCTGGATGCTGTGCTACAGCCTGTACGGCAGTGGGTCGAGTCGCAGCAGCGGCCACCATGGGAGGAAGTGGCCGTGCTTTCTAAAGCGACCAAGGGTCTGTGGTCGCAATTTGAGGCTCTACGCCTGTGTCAGGGCGTGCTACAGCGGGCGTGGAAGGAGCCAACAATGGGGGAGAGGAGGTGGCAAGTGGTGGTACCGAGGGGTCTGCAAGAGGCCGTACTCAAGGCCATGCATGCATGGAACGGCAGGTTCTGGGCACTTTGGCGTCACTAAGACGCACCGGCGCCTTCGTCAGAGCTGCTACTGGGGGCAGTGCCGGAGGGATGTCGAAGACTTCTGTCGCCGCTGTGACCCGTGTATGGCTCAGAAGGGTCCCCCTGGTTGTTCCCATGCTCCACTGCAACAGTTTCCCGTGAGGGCCCCGATGGAGAGAGTAGCGGTGGATGTGGTGGGTCCTCTACCTTTGTCGAACACGCTACGTGCTCACGGCCATAGACTATTTCACAAAATGGCCAGAGGCGTATGCCCTCCCTGATAAAGAAGCTGAGACAGTCACAGATGCCTTGGTGGCCGGCATGTTCAGCCGGTTTGGAGTACCGGAGACCCTGCACAGTGACCAGGGGAGACATTTAGAGTCCTGGGTGTTTGCCTCCATGTGCACACAATTGGGAATGCACAAAACATGCACCTCCTCCTTGCGACCTCAGAGCGACGGACTAGTCGAGAGATTCCATCGCACTATGGGACAACAGCTGGCCATCCTCACGTCTCAGCATCAGCGCGACTGGGACAAGCATCTGCCCCTGGTGCTCATGGCATGTCGCTCTGCAGTCCAGGAGTCCTCTGCCTGTTCTCCTGCCCTCCTCATGTTGGGGAGAGAGCTGCAAACCCCTGCTGTTTTGGCGTTTGGTCAGCCACCAGATTCCCTGGACACGCGTCCAGTGCCTGAGTACGCCCGGAGACTTCAGGACCGCCTTGATTCCGCTCACGCCTTTGCCCGCGATCAGCAGAAAAGTGCTGGGGTGAGACAGAAGCGGAAACTATGACACCCGGACAAGAGGGCAGCCTTTCCGGGCTGGGGAGCTGGTGTGGGTCTACAGCCCCCAACGCAAGAAGGGCCGGTGCCCGAAACTGGACAGCCAGTGGGTGGGGTCTTGCAGAGTACTGGAGAGGGTAGTGGAAGTGGTTTACAGGGTACCATCAAGGGGGAGAAAAGTGGTTCTCCACAGAGACAGGTTGGCTCCGTACCGAGGAGTCGCTTCCCCACAGGCCCAAGGAACACCGGGGCCCACAACCGGCCCTGCAACATCCTCACGCCGGTACCTCGGCGAGCGGAACAGCAGTGCCTCATCAGGGACGGAGTGTCCCCCCATTTTCTTTCCCCTTTCCCCACCTGGGCCACCCCAGTCACGACCCCCGGGTCGTTTCAGAGACTTTGTGTGTTAGTAGAGTTTTTTTAGTGAGACCCCTTATTTATAGTAGAGGGCAAGAATGCGCCCTGGTCTCACTGGAAGAGATGGTAGTCCACCCAGACCTTCCTAGTCAAGTTCAGTGCATGGTTGTTGTGTTTGTGCTGAGTTTTGTTTGTTCCTCGGGGGCGAGGAACTTTGTAGTGGGGGGGTAGTGTAGCGACTCTGATAGGATGCTGAGGGTGTCACTCAGGTATCCCCCGTCTCTCTGCCAATCATAGAGCTGTACCGGGATACTGGTTGAGGGCGGGCCTGTGGTTGGGGGAGCAGACGGGGGAGGGCGGGAAGTGGTGACGTAGTCGGGGTTATAAAGGTGTGTGTGAGAGAGCTTAAGGGAGTGTGAGGTTGAACCTGCAAGTGATATCTGTACCTGTGATCTTCAAAGAAAATAAGAGTTATTAAAGCCTAATAACGAGAAGCCTGTTTCCGACTCCATCTGTGAACGTTACAACATAATTAATAAATGGGTGAATTAATATACCCACATGACACCTAAGGTCAGAAGAGCTTTATTTAACAGCTGGTCTTATGTCTGTGACCCCTCCTGTTGTTCATTGATAAGCCTGAAACATGCACTTGTCAAGGTTCAGAGGCACATTTAGCAAATATGGCAGTAGCCATCGATCATCTTAAGATAAGATAAGATATACTTTATTTATCCCATGTTGGGAAATGTTTTTGTTACAGCAGCATACTACTTTGTTCTACTCCACAATTCAGAGGTTAACCTGGTATATTTACTCTACTACATGCATTTTAGTTACTTTGCAGATTCTGATTAATGATGTCAGACTTTAGTTACACCTGACTCAAATTCAGGGAAGGTGATTTTCAAGTGCCAAAATAAACTCTGCAATATATTGGACGTTAAGTACTTTGTCAGACTTCATATTTATCTGTGGATAACCCCAACGTTTTTTTCTTATTCAAAAGAAGACCTTAACTTAAAGTAATCTTTAATGTTTAAATAAAGCCTTATTTGTTTGTCTGTTTTCCACATCCTCCTGTTAATATCTCTGGACGTCCTGCACTAAACTGTTTTATTGTAGAGATCACTACAGTACCTTCTTGATATTTTCAGTGTTGTAAAAAACTTATTCAACAACAAAATTCAATAACGTGCTTTAACCAGTGGTGTAGTTAATAAAACATAACAATAACAAACATAATGACTATTAACTTTATTGTGTAATTAAAACAGAACGGTAAAGAAAAATACAGTTTCAGTCTCTCGATTTGAAGCTTATGCATTGTACCATGAACCTGTATAGACTTGTAACAGTCAACTGCATGAGGAGTTGGAAAGGTAATGAATTAATTAATTAATTAAAATGTCGAACTCGGACTTCATTTTAAGGACATTTCGGCCAGAGATTTAGAGCTATATTTGTTTAACCACCGGATTGGCAAAACAGGAGAGTGTGTGCACCAGTCTGCCTTGATCTATGTAGGTATGTGACACTCACAGTATCTGCTGCCCACAGCTGTTTTATAGAAGGAAAACCTCCTTCACTTCATGAAATCTCTGCAGCACCAGGAGGTAGCCGGAGGGTTAACTCTGCGCCGCGCAGTGCCTTTCACGCACCGCCTTCACTGTGTTTACCTTCAGAATCATTAGAAAGGCTAAGAGCGACCGCAGGCTGATGTGTTATAACCACACACACCTCTATACGCACACACACACACACACACACACACACACACACACACACACACACACACACACACACACACACACACACACACACACACACACACACACACACACACACACACACACACACACACACACACACACACACACACACACACACACACACACACGATTTAAACGCAGAATTCTGTTCCTCCATGTTTCGTTGTTATCGTTTCACTGAGCGGACCCGTCCCCTTTTTTTTTTAAACGGTCCCTTTTTTGGTCCATCTGCGGCGGGAATACGTTTTGTGCGCTGTGATGATTCGGCTGTACCTTTAGTAATGAATATTAAATGTTCATTTGATCATTGGTTATATTATGAAAACATAGAGACCGGAAATACTATTTTCAACCCGTAACTTTACATGGAGGCTGCCGCATACCTACAAATCATCTTCGTAATATCTATCAAACTGTATATCCTACATATCGACTGGACGTGGATTCTAAAAGTACAATATACAGAAATCTAATCAAAAAGCGTTTTAATGGCCAAACTATCCTACAATTTAGGATTTTACAGAGAGGGTTATTTGTGAATAAACGACCATCTGTAACGTTAGCATTCAACGGGAGCAGGAAGTATTAAGCGCTTGAACAATCGGCATATTTGGTCGTATGAGTTGGAGGACTTGTTGATGGCTTGTCAATTGATGCACAATAGTAGAGACTAAATGGTTCTCAGTAGCTTTGAACTGTGGTCCCTGTCAATGTACCAAATGTCTTTTATATGTGTCTTCAATAAAAATATATATAAAAAAACGAAATGTAATAAGAAATAATTATAATGGCAAAACTATTGTACAATTTAGCATTTTCCACGAAAAATGGGCCAGGTGCCCGCCATGTTTTTGTTTTTTCACCGCGGGGAAAGTTGACGTGATATGGACACTGCTCATTAGAATTCAAAGGGAAAGGAAAATGTAGCCGTGTCACGTTTTGAGAGGCGTTTATGTAAAACTGAAACATCCTGCCTTGTGGACCAACGTAGCTATTAAACGTTCTTCTGTGAGACTGGGTTGGTAGTGTAGTGTGTAGTCCAGTGTGCAGTGTGTCCTCACATGTAGAGCTGTGGGCAGTGTGTAGTGTAGTGTAATGTAGTGTGTAGCACAGGCCGGATTAACCATATGGGCACACTGGGCACGTGCCCAGGGGACCTTGAGCAAGAGAGGGCCCTCAGTGACAAGAAAAAAAAAAAACTCAAATTAATATATTTTCTAAACCGTCTCTGTACTGTAGGTCTCACTATGTATGCGCTCAACTTTATTTACTACGCGGCTGCGGTCCATAGCCGAATCACAACCCCACCTTCACTCATGTCACATTGACATTGTGTTACGTGAGCTGAAAAAATGTATGGTGCCGGTAGCAGCCGAACGCCCAGCGGGGCAGCGAAAATAAATATAAATAAATAAAAGGAAGAGAGAGTGGCGGCTGCATTAAAACATTTCCCAACCATAAATAGCTTTTTAAAAATAGCTAAAAGTGAAGAATTAGGCCAGCAACCACAAGGAACAGTGACGGTCACGGAGCCGCCTGATGATGTTGTTGAACTAGCGAGCAATGTTAGGATTTTGATGAATTTATCACAGACTTTGCAAAGAAAAGGGAAGAAACACTTCTAAAAGGCAAGATCCATTGATTTGAGGGATTGTCTTACAAAAACACATTCTCTCTCTATTGCTTACACACACCCACACACACACACACACACACACACACACACACACACACACACACACACACACACACACACACACACACACACACACACACACACACACACACACACACACACACACACACACACACACACACACACACACAGAGTCCTGCATGGGTTTGATTTTCAAGACCCGCTCCCGCCCCGCACCCGCGACGTGCAATACCGAACCCGCCCTGCTACCCGCACATATTGCCAATTAGTTCCGCAACCCGACCCGACCCGTCGGCACAGGATCCGCAACCCGACCCGAACCCGCATATATATATGCAGTGAAAACGTACAATTATTAACACACGCAGTTGCATATTTGGCTCAAAAAGCGTGGGATGTTGTTATTTTCTGCATCTAGGATGACACCAAAAGCCTCCCAGATGTTGGATTTCGCTCTTGAGGAAGAGTTATTGAAAATGCTGTATTCTCCGCTAGAGAGCTTCACCTCAGCCATTCAGAATGTGGCGCGCTCAGCAGCAGATAGATGCGCTGCAGAGGTTATGATTATGCTCGGTCCCGCGGGGGAGAGGTCTGAGGATTTAAAAATTAAACTAAATTATTATTATTTAAATATATTTATTATGCAACACCCGCAACCCGACCCGCATCATCTTTGTTTTACCCAGAACCAAAAAAAAACATTTCCCAACCATAAATAGCTTTTTAAAAATAGCTAAAAGTGAAGAATTAGGCCAGCAACCACAAGGAACAGTGACGGTCACGGAGCCGCCTGAGGATGTTGTTGAACTAGCGAGCAATGTTAGGATTTTGATGAATTTATCACAGACTTTGCAAAGAAAAGGGAAGAAACACTTCTAAAAGGCAAGATCCATTGATTTGAGGGATTGTCTTACAAAAACGCATTCTCTCTCTATTGCTTACACCCACCCACCCACACCCACCCACCCACCCACCCACACACACACACACACACACACACACACACACACACACACACACACACACACACACACACACACACACACACACACACACACACACACACACACACACACACACACACACACACACACACACACACACACACACACACACTCACTCACTCACTCACTCACTCACTCACTCACTCACTCACTCACTCACTCACTCACTCACTCACTCTCAAACAGACTCACTCATTCTCCCTCTCATATACACTCACTCTCTCTCTCTCACACACTCACTCTCTCACACACACTCACTCTCTCACACACACAATCACTATCTCTCTGACACACACTCTCTCTCTCCATCACATATACTGACCACTTAGTTGAGCAGCCACATACTTTCAATACATGTTTTACTTTTGTAACTCTCGATGTTGGTGACAAATAGATAGACCCTCCAGAAAAACGCGATTCTGCGATCGCAGAATTTACCACATAATCAGCAAAATGGCGCAGATTTTTAAAAGGCCGCATATTTATGAAAAGGCCGCATAATTCCCCGCATTTTTCCACACAAAGTTGAGAAAAAAAAAAGTTAACTCATCTTGACGTGAAGTAGTGACGCGACGTCATCAGCTCGCGCATCACAGAAGGTAAACAACACCGTAGAGTGAACGTGTGGAGCTCAACCCAAACAGGGCTTATTCGTCATTCCTCATCCCCAGCAGGTGCAGGTTTTTTTTCATGGGCAAAAAGGATGGGTCTCTTAGACCCTGTATCGACTACTCACCTCTCAATGACATTACGGTTAAAAACCGGTACCCCCTCCCTCTCATCTCGTCCGCTTTCGAGCAGCTTCAGGAAGCCAAGGTTTTCACCAAGTTAGACCTGCGTAACGCCTATCATTTCGTCAGGATCAGGGAGGGCTATGAATGGAAGACGGGTTTTCACACCCCTTCAGGACATTATGAATACCTGGTCATGCCGTTTGGATTGTCAAACGCTCCTGCAGTCTTCCAGGCTATGATCAACGACGTGTTGAGTGAGTTTCTGAACCGTTTCGTTTTTGTTTATCTGGACGACATTCTGATCTACTCCCCTGACCTTCACACCCACAAACAACATGTCCGCCTGGTTCTACAGAAACTGCTCCAAAATAAGTTGTTTGTCAAAGCTGAAAAGTGTGAATTTCATGTAGAAACAGTCACTTTTTTGGGCTTCATCATTTCCCCAGGTCAGGTTAGGATGGACCCAGAGAAGGTTAGCGCAGTAGCCTGTTGGCCTACCCCTGACTCTCGCACGAAAGTGCAGCAGTTTTTAGGCTTTGCTAATTTTTACAGATGTTTTGTGCGGAGCTTCAGCGCTATTGCAGCCCCTCTTCATGTCCTCACGTCCCCTCAGGTGCCTTTTGTGTGGTCTCCTCAGGCTGAGGAGGCTTTTTCTCGGCTGAAAAAGATGTTCACCACTGCCCCCATACTTACCATGCCGAATCCCACTCGCCAGTTCGTGGTGGAAGTGGATGCCTCCAACGAGGGGGTGGGAGCGGTCCTCTCCCAGCAACAACAGAAGGACAACAAACTTCACCCCTGTGCTTTCATGTCCAGGAAGCTCTTCCCGGCAGAGAGAAATTATGACGTGGGAAACCGTGAGTTGCTGGCCGTGAAGTTAGCGTTGGAAGAGTGGAGGCATTGGTTGGAGGGAGCCGAGCATCCTTTTGTGGTCTGGACCGATCACAAGAACCTGGAGTACATAAGAAAGGCCAAAAGACTGAACTCCCGCCAGGCTAGGTGGACCTTGTTTTTCAACCGTTTTGACTTTGTTCTTTCCTACAGGCCGGGGTCTCAGAATGTCAAGCCTGACGCTCTGTCCCGTCTGTTTGACCCTGTGCCTGCATCCAAGGAGCCGGAACCCATCATCCCATTGAACCGGGTGGTAGGAGCGCTGACTTGGCCAGTAGAGAAGGAGGTAATACGTGCCAATGCTGGAGCTCCTGCACCAAGGTGTTGCCCGCCTAACCGGATTTTTGTTCAGGAGGCCGAGCGACCACAGGTGATCCACTGGGCTCACACTTCGCTGCTCACCTGTCACCCCGGAGTCAAGAGAACTATGTTCATTATTAAACAACGTTTCTGGCGGAAATCCATGGAGAAGGAGGTGAAGGAGTATGTGGAGGCGTGCCCTATCTGCGCTCGAAACAAGACCTCTTCCAGGTCGCGAATAGGACTGTTACAACCACTCCCTATTCCCAACAGGCCCTGGTCAGAGATCTCCATGGACTTCGTCACTGGCCTGCCCCTCTCTAGAGGTAAAACCACAGTTCTCACGGTAGTGGACAGATTTTCCAAGATGACACATTTCATTGCTCTGCCCAAGATGCCCTCAGCTAAGGAAACGGCGGAGGTCATGATGCAGAATGTGTTTCGGCTTCATGGTTTCCCTAAGGATATTGTCTCAGACCGGGGCCCCCAGTTTGTGTCACGCTTCTGGAAGGAGTTCTGCAGCCTCATCGGTGCCACGATCAGTCTCTCGTCTGGATACCATCCGGAGTCTAACGGCCAGACAGAGCGCCTAAATCAAGAACTGGAGACCTGCCTGCGCTGCCTGGTGTCCCAGAATCCATCCTCCTGGAGCGAGCACCTCACCTAGGTTGAGTATGCACACAACATCCTCCCTACTTCTGCCATGGGCCTGTCCCCGTTTCACTGTGTTTATGGCTACCAGCCGCCACTGTTCCCAGCCACGGAGAGGGAGGTCACGGTCCCGTCTGCCCAAGCTCTGGTCAGGCATTGTCGGTGCGTGTGGGCTGCGGCTAGGAAGATACTCTGCAGGAATGCGCAACTGGTTAAAAGAGCAGCAGACCGAAAACGCCGACCAGCCCCTGTATACCAGCCAGGCCAAAAAGTCTGTCTCTCTACACGAGACCTTCCCTTCCACGTACTCTCCCGAAAACTGGCTCCCCGGTTTGTGGGTCCTTTTCCCATCACCAAGGTTATAAACCCAGTCTCAGTGAGACTACGGCTTCCCAGGGCCATAAAGGTACATCCCACCTTCCATGTAGGGAAATTAAAACCGTTGAAGGAGAGTGCTATGGTTCCCACCGTCAAACCCCCCCCCCCCGCCCCCCCGGATGATCGATGGAGGTCCGGTTTACACGGTCAAGTCACTATTGGCTAGTCGGAAAAGGGGTAGAGGGCGACAGTTACTGGTTGACTGGAAGGGTTATGGTCCTGAGGAGCGGCAATGGATTCCTTCCCGCTTCATCGTAGACAAAAACCTCATTGAGGATTTTGACCGCCTCAACTCAGAGGAGCCTGGCCCGTCAGGAGCCGTCCCTAGAAGGGGGGGTACTGTCATGTCCAAGAAACTTATAGTGAAAGTTTATTCTTTATGTTAGAGTTGTCATGTCCCTTTGTCTTGTGCTTTATGTCTATGTCCTCAATTATTTCTTCCTCTCATTTCAGGCCTCCACGCTCCCCGCCCCTTTCTGTCTCCTGCGTCCTTGATTATTTTCCCCACCCTGATTGTTTCCAACTGTGTCCCCTTTACCTGTGTATATATTGTGTTAGCTCCCTCCTGTTAATTGTCAGTTCGTTGTCTCTCGAAGACCTACGTATTGGCTTACCTCACGGACATTTCACGGACCTATGCTATAGATCACGATTCTAGTTTTCCTCGAAAGAGTGTTTTGTTTTCTTTATTTTATTACTGTGCAAAATTCCAGTAAAGTCTTTATTTTGAAACGCTATCTGAGTCTGAGTTTTGAGTCGTGCAATTGAGTTCATGCCTCAGTGTTCACCCCTTGACACATGGCGTAATTTCCTTTAAAAAAAACAGTTTAAAAGGAGAGTGATTAGTCAAGTATGCATAAATGAAAAGATAGAATGCTAACTAGGTAACATAAGATAAGAATAAACAAGTTTAAATGATTTGTTATTGGTTGTGATCATATCCTAAAGATGTTTGGATTATTGAAAAGTATACAGCTCCCTTTCATATGAGTGTTGAGAGCTGTATCCATCAATTCATTTTGTGCTCAAAGTGCTCCAGATTTATGCATTTCACTTCAACATTTAAAAGACAATTCCCCTGGAGGTTGTGAGGTCCACCCCCAAATAAAGCAGGTTAAAATAATTAAATTGCATACATGTTATTTTAGTAAACACTGAAAACGGGTCCCACAGACCCAAACAGCACACAGAGGTTAAAGGTAAGCATATAATAATGTTAAAATGTGCTAAATATATACACTGCAAAAAACAAAAAAAAGAGGAGTAAAAGTAGCCCCCGACTTGTGTTATTTTTTTTAAGTAGCTCTCATCCTAAAAAAGGTTGGTAACCCCTGGTCTAAATAGAACTCCTCGTGTACTTGTACAGCCAGCCAGTCATATTTTGGCATTAAGTGGGGTGCTGCTCTCTGGTTTTGAGTGATATTACCTAAGTCTTCTTGAGCCATACACTGTCTTGAGATCTTATCCATTGTATCTTTGTCTTGTAATTTTTGACTGAAAGGGCAAAAGGCTAGACCTACTACGTTGAACTATGTAGCTGCGTCCCTGCTTTTGACAAATAGGTGTGCGATTGACATGCCAGATTGAATGAAAATGTAAAATATTGGTCATGTTGGGTAGGAGTGTTGGTACGTGGGTTGAGGGGCCCTGAGCTCTCAGTGCCCGGGGGGCCCCTGGAGGTACAAATCCGGCCTTGTGTGTAGTGCAGTGTGCCCTCACATGTAGAGCTGTGGGCAGGACATCTTCAGCCTGCTGGGGATCAGGGCCAGCCTGCTCTGGTTCCTCAGCTTCGTTTTCCTGACCAGGTCTTTGACTCGGCCCCATGTGTAGTTTTCACTCAGCTGAAAACATAAAGACACACAAGAACAAAAACTTAATAGAGTGGCGAAGTCCCTCCCCTTCCGGTGGACCTCCATGGGACCTTATTTCTGAAAAATTATGTATTGAAGTCAATGGAGAGAGAAAGATTATCTTTCGATCCCGTTTGAATTGTGCCACGAATTACACATATGATGTTTGTCAATTTAAAAGATAATTTTGCAAGTCAAAAAAAAAAAAATGTGTCGTAAAACTGTGAAGTAACACATTTGTTTGTGTGAAACGCTGAATGAACTACATTTCCGGTCTAGCAGAACAACACACGTCACCTAGATGGCCGTCACTACTGTCTTGTCAACAAAACGATTGATTACCCTCACCACAATAAAACACGTCCAGAAGAATGTCATGCAAAGCTGCATGCCTGCCTGCCTTCCTTTGATTCTCTCTGAACTGCCTGGTCTTTTTAATGTTTAATGTCAACCATTTGTGCAGATAGCGTGAAGTAGAAAAGATCGCCGATGCTAATGTAGCGTTAGCATTTTCCCCCGGGCTTAGATTGTGTATTATAGAATGATCACACCGGTGTGACAGTACTCTTCACAGGGTTCAAGAAATATGACTACTACTCTTACTGTTTAACATGGGTTACTTAATGTTACTTCATGTTAAGGCTGATAAAAATGACACGGTTGTAATGCTAACTAACGTGCTAGCTACTAGCTAGGTAGCTAACTTGATCCAGCCACTCCTGTTCCTTTCATCAGACAGGAAGCGAAAGAACGAGCAAGACCCTGTTGGAGATTTAGAGGATGTTGCAAACCAACCTCGTCTCCGCGTGTCGTTTGACAAGCTAGGTGAATTCGGGAAAAGGGAGGGATTAAGAAACACCAGAATACAAGTTAAACAATAATCCTGCTTTAATGATATACAGTAACGATACAAATACAAAGAAATCACGAAGCACTCTGCAGAGTACTCCGGGCTCAGGTTTCTACCACCGTGTGAGACAGGTCTCAGGAACGGCCGGTGAAAAACAAGAGCGCGAACCAAAGGAAAACACAGGCTTTCATACTAAAACACAGGAGGAGGTGTGTACGTGCTTTCCCCCAGAGGTCATCTTATTGGCAGAGACCAACACATGGCCTGTCGCACCCAATCAGTGCGACACAGCAGAAGAAACCCGGAAACAAAAAGTCTCATTCAGTTTGACGAAGACCAGACACCTTTTGGTGTCTGGTACGAACCTGCTCTAAACAACAAGTTTCCTTATCTTATTTCACATCTTGCAGCCAGCACACACACATCCCCTTTATGGCCCTTGGTCCCTGAGTCCATCTTCCCGCCTCCTGACTGCCACACACAAGTTAAAAGTATGTTTTAAGATATAGTTGTTATAGTTGGCTAAATATACGTAATACATGTTAATTACTTTCATATCAATAACAACGAGGAACACATTACCTATGCTCTTAAGCAGTATTAGAGATGCTTTTCAAATAGTCAAACTTCACACAGGCTTACCTATGGAGAACACACTCATTTGTCCTATAGCCCCTCCATTTGTTTGAGCTATTGTTCACATCTTTACTTCAAATAAAAGGTTTCACATTGTATATTTCCAGCTTCCTTTACACATACTGCTATTATTAACACAAAGTAACTAACCACACACCTCTATTGAAAACAAGTCGATTCCCCTGACAATTGACATGCTGAAACTCCTCGGAATGCGCTACCTCCCCCACCTCTCTCGTCCCTGTCATAAAAACTGCTTCCATTTCATATAGAGTAATAAAAGATGTTTAAGCTAATTTCTCCACAATGTTTGTAGCCATTTAGTACCCACACATGAAAGAATAAGAACAGAGGTATAGTTGACCAGTAATCATGTAGCAGATCTATTTACTGCAATGAAAACACACACACACATCTGCTTCAAGCCTGTGTAAACACACCCTTCTTTTACGAGGGAAACATTCCAGCGTCTGGCACTATTCCCAAATATGGTGTCCCCTTCTCACCTCTCTCTCTAAACACAAGGAATTCACCTCAATATATTGGGGGAGGGAAAAGATACTTTGTCCCTTCTAATTCAACACACATGAATATATATAAGGTGACATTAAAAGGAATATACCAGATTGAACTTTCCTGTCATACCACGTTACTTTAATCCTTCAAATAATTCAAATAATCCTTCAATTCCCCCTTTTTGGTCTCGCATTAACGAGACCAACACACATAAGACATTTGAAACAAAACTACTGTCCTTCTTTGATACTGTGTCTGTCCCCCTTCATTAAACCCTTGAGAACAGAAAACAACCTCCAATGACAGTGAAGAAACTATCAGAGTGAGAGCCTGAGTGCCAGACAGCAGCATCCTTGCGTGTTGTTGAATCATCAGGGCCCCCCCCCCCCCCCCCCTCAGCGGAATACGCAAACAAGGGCAGCTGATAGGGAGGGGGAGATGCGGCCTTTCCTTCAAAGGTGGAACTGATGAATCTGATCAGAGAGAAGTAGACTCCTCTGCTGCCTCGAGAAGTCCCCCAGCCCGCTGACGCCTCCTTCCAAGTCGTCTGCTGTAGGGATGTCCGCGTTGACGATAGCCAGGTCCATCCTGATGTCCTCCAAGGTCCTAGCCGGAGTGTTCCTCGCCGCACACTGGCTCCAGTAGTACCAGATGTCCCCCTTTGCTCCTCGGCGGACGGCATGAGATGTCCTCTGGGTCACTCTGTAGAGGCCGGAGAACCTGGGGTTGAGTCACGTAGGCCTGACGAACTCCGCTGTGTCGGCCTCCTGCTCCTCGGGTCCCCCTTTTGGCGTCAGCAACCTGTGTGGAGAAATCTGATACCCACCCCTCAAGTCTGCGCTCAGTGCTTCTGGGCCCTCAGGTGTTTGACCCACCGCTGGTAGGCCACTTCAGAATTCTAATACTTGGCCTGTGTCAACAAAATAAACCCCAACATCTTCAGGTGAACTAAATAACATATCTCAATAGCTCTGAATTCCTGACAAGCATCTGTGTTATTATAAATGAAATCTTTGAGATCCCATTTAAAATCTAAATATAATATGAACTGCTAACGTCTCTGGTAATGGAACACACTAATGTTATGGATTAAAAACAACTAAAATCATGATACTGACAAAGTGAATAATTTCCAGGCGAGACTGCTTCTACCTGTCCCTGCTTGGATATTATCAAGCTGAAAAATGAATACAGAAATCCAACATACTGTCATCAAATGTCTTTCTATTATGACTTTAAATTAAATGTACATCCCCATAATGATCTAAACAGTCTATGGCTTTTACTTCTTTACCAGGCTAGTTACAAGATGTTGTCTAAATTAAATTCTATCTCATTACATTACTATGTTTTAACTTAGCTGTAATATGTTCTTTCTACCCTTCAAACCTCAGTTACTTTAATACCTGTTGAAATATTACCAAATTGTTTTCATTATCACAGTTCACCTTCTCATTCTCATTCTGGAATTACCTCTCTCAGTAGCCCCTTGGCCACTGATTCTGCATCTGTGTTACCTGTTATAACTCAATCAATATTAGAAACATGTCAACATTAATCAAACATTATCTTATCCCCAGATAGGGAGCAGGTTAAATCTAAAACTGTCAATCAATGGTCAGATTGAACATCTGAGTTGGGGCGGCAGGTTTCTTCCAGTCCCTAAATGAAAATATCCCACACTCCCCCTTTTTACACATGTAAACATGTGTAATAAAATCCTGTATGGGAAGAAAACCTTCAGGTAACCAGTGGTTATAAGAAAATACCAAACATCATTCACAAAAGTATATCCATCACTTTTCACAGTAAACACTCCAGGGAAAATAAGTGTTCATTTCCAGCTGGCAGTCCTAAAAGAAACAGAATCTTTAGATTTTAGTTTGAGTTTTACATTTGCAAACCGCCAACTCCTGTGGGAATTAGAAACGGGTCACATGTGCATTTTTCCAAATGCGTGGAATTGTAGGAAACCTGTGTTTCCCATGGAGCTCCAAAATAATGTATTATTCCAAAGACATGCTCGGTTAGTTATTGTTTTAGAATCATGCAGTTACACTGATCACATGCAGAAATTCATTCACACTCACACTGTCAGGTTGTAAAGTCAAGTTTGGTCAGCCCCAGAGTCAGTCATTGATAGTGCTTTTCTCAAGTCACACTGTCAGTCAGGGTCAAAGGTCATTTGGTCTCAGTTTCATTGGCCATGTGTCGTGCTCTGCAGAGACTTTGATATTTCAGCAAAGGCCAGTATCCTCTGTCTACAAAAATCAGTCATATATGGAGCGCCATCATTTATCAATTCACGATTACCACTTTAAGTCAGATATCTCTAACTTGTCATCGGGACGGCTGCTTCCCACATTTCCTGCAACTTGGTACAAAACTCACTTCATAATAGTACTACTACTACTGCAATTTATTTACAACTAAGTAGTATTAAAATGTCTAAGAAATCTAATTCAGAAACTTGTGTACATAACTATTATCTTAAGTCAAAACATTACTAGGATCTGTGTAGCTCTGCATTTCATAGCTCATTATACTCATTTATCTTCAATTCCGGTCTACTTAAAAACAATGTTAAACTCTTTAGCAGTGTGTGGAACCTTGGGTGTCCGAATATGCAACCATCACCCTTTACTCTATCAAGGATTAAAAACAGTTTCCATCCTAAAGCCCTCCTATGGTAATAACTATGCCACAATGGTGAAATCAATATTGTAACAAATGAAATCACTGCTTTATTCACACATGAATAAAAATCTCTTGAAGAATAATTTATTAATATGATGGAAAGATTGAAGAATATGGTTCTACACTGTGCTACTCCAAAACACCCCCTGCTTAAAGTGTAGTGCATATTTCCCTCATGTCTCCCCCTTTAACCCTCAGTGTGTTTTTAGGATGATTTTCTCATTTTACATTAATAGTTTCCTCTTTACTACTATTTTGAATTTACCAATCGATTAATTCATGGTTAATACCTCTTTTTATCTTTACTTATTTATCAAGTCAATTCAAGTTCTTTAAATGTGGTGTCTTCTATGTGCGTTTTGTGAATAAGTGTGTTTATGTGTAAACTCACTCATTCCCGTTCTCCTTTTCTCCTCCCCTGGTTGTCTCAAGCCGTGACCCCGACCTCCTCACTTCTAATCGACTATGCCAACTCCTCTGATTCTGTCTTCTCTTCAGTCCATCAGCTCTTGAATCCATCCGCTGTAACTCTTTTAGGCAGCCTTTGGCCCAGTCACATCTGCAGCCCACATCATGCCACTGTTCTTTGCACTGCTTTGCATTTCATCTCCCCTTTACAGTCTCTCTGCTGCTTCATGGAGGGCGGATTCTGCTCTCATGTCCCCCACTCTGCTCCTGTGCCAAATCTCGTGGCTCAGCTTCATGCCCTGTCTGAGGGACTGATGAGAGTATTTCTGTATGTCAGCAAGCGGTTTGGTTCTGGATGCCTCAGGTGGAGACGGTTCAGCTCCGGTTCTCTGTCTGTTTGATGGAGAAGGAGGAGCCTCCTTTTGGGTTGGGTCTTTTGTCTAGTTTGGAGGGACGGGGTCGTAGCCTTTCTAACTCAGAGGGGGAGTCCAGGTCCCGGGACGCATTATCCATAAGAAATCTAGCACACTGAGATTGAATCAATCCAACCCTTTCCACTCTGTCTCTTTCTAATCATACTATCTGTCTTAGTTGCTAAACGCCATCTAAACAACACCATTAATGTCTACTAATGATATTACAAAAACTCCCTCTATAAATTGTTTCATCCATTGTTACATATCTACCCAACCTGACTCTTTCAGGAAACCATTTTCTTCCATAAATTGAAATACCTGTTTCAAGCATTACATATTTCACACACTACGAAAGAACATCTCCATACTTTCTCCAATATTTTAAATCCCACTGTTACTTAGAACAATAGTAAACCTGCAGAGCACACTGATCAGATCACAGTAATATAATTTGACTCAAGTGTAGGCCCATGTCTACTTTCCATTTTACTTATTACTTTTGGTGAATATTTATTTATACTGTCTAAATACCTTGTCTATGATGTGCAAAAAGTTAGAGTATAAAAATGTGTTTTTCTCAATGTATTTACACTCCACGGATTCTTGAGTTTACTCATCTCCTGGTGTTGTCGTTCCTAAAAATGTTAGCAAACACAAAACTCCCACTACAACATTTATAGATAAATTGATCTAGCAAAATGAACTCTTTTCTAATTCAAAATGTGACAAAAGAACAATGATTTGTCTTTCACAAGATGGTGGTCTAACAGAATGACTCTTGACCTCATGGGGTCAAATAGATTTAGCCATGAGGCGGCTGACTTTAAAATGAACTGGGACAAAGAAACCACATGCATGTGGGTACATTATAGTCTAGAAATATAACACAAAACAACACGACTTAAAAATAATAACAATTCAAATGACTTCTGGTGAAAAGCATGAAGAACAAAACAACTTAATCTACTCTCAATGTTCCTGTATTTAATATAATTTTCCCCTTGGAATATAATTAAGTACAATCCTTAGTTAATGACAAATACCATGAAATTCACAACGCAATGCAACGGTATCAATCAGTTCTCAAAGACTATATTTAAATAGCAGCAAACCATTGTTTCTTATTTATTTCAATATATCTACCACTTCAAATCACACCTTGATCTGTTAATTTTCTATGAATTTCACTCCAACTTCAGATCACTAGAGAAAAAAGCAAGCAGACACACTCCGGGCTGCTGCTGCTGCTCTCGGGAGGAAAAAGGGTGGGGGGAACTCTCACAGACAAATACTGACACCCCCTTCTCTCTCCCCTGCTGTAGCTCTCAGCCTCTCCTTTGGAAAAGGGGGGCTTCTTTCAACAATTAACACTTCTGCTATCCTTTTATTCAATTTTTCTGCTTGAACCCACTGTCCTCGTAAGCTCTCAACTCACGCTCCTCTCGTTAAAATTTTCCCTTCATTATGACTTCGTATCTATTCATCTGACTTAGGCTGTTTCTGTTACCAGTAAATATTCACAGACTTCATATCTATTGATCTGACTTACTGTCCTTGTTACCAGTAAATATTCACAACACACCAAAGGATATAGTGAGGCCCGGTCACTTCAGAATGACTTTCTGAAGTTTGCGTTACTCTCCTTTGGATCACTTATAACAAATAACTCATCTCCAGCCCCGTCGAGCTGTGGATTCGTTATTTTGGGTCAGTCTTATATGGAGACTTAATACAACCAACTGACTACTCTTAGACAGTCTAACTGTGGGGACTCAATACCGCCACTTCCAAGCCAGGGACTTTAATACCCTTCTGGCCTGTCGGAACTTGATATCCGATTTTAACTGTGGGGACTCTTACCTCCACTTCCAAGCCAGGGACTTTAATACCCTTCTGGCCTGCCGAAACTCGATATCCGGTTTTAACAACTAAAACACGCATTTGCATTGTTACTATAAAAAACACTGTAAACTTCGTCTGACAACCCTAAAATTTGGAATATGGTCAAATCACAGGTTTCGAATTAAATCGTGTCTGCTCACCTGGTAGCCTATTGTACAGAGCTCTGTTTGTAGTTGTCAGAAGAGGCCGAGATGTTTAGCCCTGGACTATTCCGTCCGCTTGCCGCTGGTGGTCTCTTCCCCGAAAACACCCCACTCAGAAACGTCGGGTTCACCATTTGTTGGAGATTTAGAGGATGTTGCAAACCAACCTCGTCTCCGCGTGTCGTTTGACAAGCTAGGTGAATTCGGGAAAAGGGAGGGATTAAGAAACACCAGAATACAAGTTAAACAATAATCCTGCTTTAATGATATACAGTAACGATACAAATACAAAGAAATCACGAAGCACTCTGCAGAGTACTCCGGGCTCAGGTTTCTACCACCGTGTGAGACAGGTCTCAGGAACGGCCGGTGAAAAACAAGAGCGCGAACCAAAGGAAAACACAGGCTTTCATACTAAAACACAGGAGGAGGTGTGTACGTGCTTTCCCCCAGAGGTCATCTTATTGGCAGAGACCAACACATGGCCTGTCGCACCCAATCAGTGCGACACAGCAGAAGAAACCCGGAAACAAAAAGTCTCATTCAGTTTGACGAAGACCAGACACCTTTTGGTGTCTGGTACGAACCTGTTCTAAACAACAAGTTTCCTTATCTTATTTCACATCTTGCAGCCAGCACACACACATCCCCTTTATGGCCCTTGGTCCCTGAGTCCATCTTCCCGCCTCCTGACTGCCACACACAAGTTAAAAGTATGTTTTAAGATATAGTTGTTATAGTTGGCTAAATATACGTAATACATGTTAATTACTTTCATATCAATAACAACGAGGAACACATTACCTATGCTCTTAAGCAGTATTAGAGATGCTTTTCAAATAGTCAAACTTCACACAGGCTTACCTATGGAGAACACACTCATTTGTCCTATAGCCCCTCCATTTGTTTGAGCTATTGTTCACATCTTTACTTCAAATAAAAGGTTTCACATTGTATATTTCCAGCTTCCTTTACACATACTGCTATTATTAACACAAAGTAACTAACCACACACCTCTATTGAAAACAAGTCGATTCCCCTGACAATTGACATGCTGAAACTCCTCGGAATGCGCTACCTCCCCCACCTCTCTCGTCCCTGTCATAAAAACTGCTTCCATTTCATATAGAGTAATAAAAGATGTTTAAGCTAATTTCTCCACAATGTTTGTAGCCATTTAGTACCCACACATGAAAGAATAAGAACAGAGGTATAGTTGACCAGTAATCATGTAGCAGATCTATTTACTGCAATGAAAACACACACACACATCTGCTTCAAGCCTGTGTAAACACACCCTTCTTTTACGAGGGAAACATTCCAGCATCTGGCACTATTCCCAAATATGGTGTCCCCTTCTCACCTCTCTCTCTAAACACAAGGAATTCACCTCAATATATTGGGGGAGGGAAAAGATACTTTGTCCCTTCTAATTCAACACACATGAATATATATAAGGTGACATTAAAAGGAATATACCAGATTGAACTTTCCTGTCATACCACGTTACTTTAATCCTTCAAATAATTCAAATAATCCTTCAACCCACAACCTGTTACTAAGCACACAGGCATCTTGTTAAAGTTATCTTATCTTAGCCAGCGCTATATAGATAGATTATATATCTTAGTGGAGGAAAACAGTTATGACATCACTTACGTGACTCTGGGATTTGTAGTCTTTCTAGTTGCGTATTTTTCATAGTCTTATATTTCAACAGTTTTACGACAAACTGACTTTTTTGACATGGAAATTATTTTTTAAGATTGACAAACATCATATGTGTAATTCATGGCACAATTGAAACAGGATAGAAAGATACGTTTTCTCTCTCCATTGACTTCAATGCATAATTTTTCCGAAATAAGGTCCCGTGCGCCGGAAGTAGATGGGCATGACTTCGCCACTCTATACACATTTTCCCTTTTAGCTGTGACCAATCAGGACTAATGAGGGTTCACATAGTGGTATCAGTGCTAGCAACTCCATCTTAATGAATGCAATCATGAATTAAGTTAAAGATATGGAAAAAGCCAATAAATAGACTTTGAGAACATTGAGTGAACATTTATTCAGATGTGTTGAAAAATGACGGGAATATTCTTGGTGAAAACATTCCAAGGAATGTATTGGTTTGTAAACAAAATGAATTAATTAATTTGCTTGTATGTGCAGATGGAAACTAGGCTTTGGGCTACAGTGGTTCAGTGTGTAGGGGCATGGACTTTGGATCGAAGGGTCGCTGGTTCATGTCCTGATCAGACCAAAAAAGTACTGAAGTGACCTTGAGCCAGGCACCAAACCACCAACTGCTCCCTGACTGGCTGCCTCTCCACTCTGGATAGTCATGTGCATGTGTCCACATGTAGCTGTGTTTTTGTAAGTACCTGTACCTGTAAAAATGCGTGTGTGGAAAACACCCTGTCGTGGGATCAATAAAGGTCCATCTTTTGAACAGTGGTTGGCCGGCAGTTCTAGCTAGGCCTTCTCTGGCCTAAACACTATCAGGATCAATGACTCACCTTTTAATATAGTTTTTACATTAACACTGTAAGCCCCCCTGTTGTTATTTTACAACATTACTTTAAGTAATCCTAAAAAAGTCAGTAAATGTTTGTTTTTTTAAATACTACATTTACACAGTCAAAATGTCCTTTTGTTCAGCCTCACAATGTTATTGAGTATTAAATGTGTTTATAGGTTGAAGGATTATTTGAATTATTTGAAGTATTAAAGTAACTTGTTATGGCAGGAAAGTTCAATCTGGTATATTCATTTTAATGTCACCTTATATATTCATGGGTGTTAAATTTGAAAGTACATTTTTACTGTTTAAATAATAGACAGGCTTTTCATATATTCCTGAAACAATGTCCCACTACTTAGTAATAATAAATTAAAGCAATAGTCTTTTCTTCCACTTTTCATGTGTAGTCAAAAGGGTGGTTTTATGACCTTTGACATCTGCTTTGCAGTTCCCAGCAAGGAAGGGGCCCTGAGTCTCTAGCTTCCTCTGCTAATTGCTAAAACCCGTATTGATTAGCCCAAAGGGAGATGTGCCTCAGATACAAGACAGTTGAAGCCTTGTAGAATTAATGATTTATCTCCTACAGACCCCAAAAGAGGCCTTGAGACTTGGGTCACCCAGCAGTAAATGAGATAAAGGTCCTTCTGAGCTTATCAATAAAATATATTAATTCCTAGTAAGCTGACTTTGGGGTGAAGGGAAGTTCAGGGAAGCCATTAAGCGATAAGAACAATTAACTTCTGTTAAAGATACATGATAGGATGTGTGTGTTGAAAATGTTTAGGGGGAATGAGTATGTGTCCTGTCAAAGAGTCCTCTGTCATGACTCCAAATCATTGATTGGGGGATCTGCCTGAGGGCAGAGGGACAGAAACACACACACACACACACACACACACACACACACACACACACACACACACACACACACACACACACACACACACACACACACACACACACACACACACACACACACACACACACACACACACACACACACACACACACACACACACACACACACTGTGAAGCAAACGATGGAATCAACAAACTGACTTACTACCTGGGATCCCGCACAGAAGGGAAACCGACCAATGGAACACTGCCAACTCACTGTCTAGCTCGATCAGAAGTGAACTCTGTGTATAAATGTTGTGATCATTTTGAAGATCGGGGCTCTTGTTTCTGACTGGCCGTTCCTGAGACATGTCTCACACGGTGGTAGAACCTGAGCCCGGACTACTCTGCAGAGTGCTTCGTGATTCGGTGATGTATTTGTATGTTTTACCATTAAAGCAGATTATTGTTTAACCCTTATCCTGGCTGCTTTGAATTTTTCCTTCTTTTGAGAACCCGCTCATATAGGAACGGCGCGGAGCAGAGATTCTGCCCCAACAAGGTCTCGCCCTCTGGCCATACACTCTCACACAACTTCCGAATCTTCAAACGAGCAACATCTCTTTGTTTTATTGGACTGGTTTCTCAGATTCAAGTAAGTAAAATTCTTCAACAAAAGATAATGTGTGACTATTACAATGCCTAGAACATGTACATATTTAGTTATTGTGGAATACATTCATCAAATAAAAAAAAATAAAAAAAGTTGATGCATTTAACTTAAATGTAAAGAAAAAAATCTTCCCGGGGTGCATGCCCCCGGACACCCCTAGAGGATGTGAGGTCCGCACACAAATACAACAGGTTCACATGGATAGGATACTAGATACATTTGCACACTCATTATATACACTACACATCTTTCTTGGATTTTTTTAACACCATAGTCCCTAATATATGTAGAAAGGCAGGAAATTGAATTAAATCGAGAACATTTTTCATTGCGGAGGACCCCCTGTGTTGTGTGTCCCCCACTTCTCAAACCAAAGTTACAGCCTTGTGTTCACATATGGAAATAAAACACTAATATAAACATAATGTATTTGATAATTCACTATAACTAAGTTCTAAATGTGTCCTCTGTTAAGATTTTTTTGAATTAATAAATGAATACATTATTTCTGATAGCAGTATGTGAAATTATATCTGTAGCAATATTTTAAACTCTACTTGTATTTGATCAGTTAATTAGTTACAAAAATACATTCAACTCTTCTCTGGTTCTGGCATAAACAGTTCTTTCTGAAATGTTTTGGGACACTTGGATGTATACCTTTTAGTATGATAATTAGCCTATTATCATTAGCCAGACAGTATTGTGTGACTTGTTGAACTGGTTTATCTGCATGTGTGGGTGTAGGTATTCCTTTTGTTATGATAATAGGCAGCATTGTGTGACTTTTTGCATTGGTTTACCTGTAGGCTAAGCCAGGTAGTATTATGTGACTCAAATGTACGATGTAAATAGGATTCAGATGCTAATTGCATTGGGACACCTGGAAGGGGGTGGTGTATGCATTCCTTTTAGTATGATAATAGGCTAAGCCAGACATAATGAACACTTATTCCACCACCCCATATATTCCTCCAGGTATCTATTACAATAATAAGCATATGTATTATTAATACATATTTATTAATTACTTTTTCCATTTCAGAATGCCACCAGCAAAGAGAAGTCCTCGATTCAGTGTGCAGGACGTGATTGCTGCCATCCAAAAGGGAGAAAGTGATTTTGAGATGGAATCAGAGGACAGTGACACTGCTATGAGTGAAGAAGAGGCAGATGAAGATGCCTGTGGACAAGTGGACAAAGAAAACCAACAACCCAATGACTGCCCATTCAGTGATTATGTGGACATCGAGCTCCACCACACCTGTCTGGCTGGTCCTGCGACTTATACTCCGAACCGACGTATATATTGAATGTTGTCTGAATGCGTTCAAACTCCAGCCAATAGATGGCACAATATACAATCCTGACAACTGAAAACTGCTGTACCACCGAAGAAGAAAAAAGTCATGGCAACTGGGAGGATGCGTCACGTAACTTTCCAGGATGTCGTGGGATGGATGGACACCAAGCCCCCAGGAAGTGCGCCGGACTCAGATGAAAATATTCGTGGTGGCCAAACGGCGGTACTACACTTCCGTTTGGTTGCCAGGCCCGGAAGCACTTTTTCCCATTGACTTACATGGGGAAAGAGTGGTCTGTAAATCGTTGGATAATTGTTTTTTAAACGAAATAAACTACCCAGTATGAACACTTGTATAGCCCTTATTAAAAACATTCGTTCCTCAAGTTGTAAAAATGTGCTAATATCGTTATTCTGAGAGTTATTTCCCTCTGCATTATGAACACGCATCTAACCCACGGGACCGTTCTACACGGTACGTTCATGTTACGTGTTCAGCATGGTCCCGACCAATCAGAGAACACTGTGCTCACAGGGAGGGTGGGCGCTGGAGCTATTGGAGCTACAACGAGCCGTTAAAGGCAGAGAGTGAAATTCAGTGAATACAATACACGTAGTTTACAGAGATGCTGTATGAGAAACCAATGTGAGTTGCGTTTATCTTTACCCATGGATGCACTTTAGATTAAACCGTTAGATTAACGTCCCTGTAGCTTCTTATTGCACTAAGAAGCTTATCGCACTGTGTATATATATATATATACACAGTGCAATCATTCTTTCATGCTAAATGAAGCTCTGTTGCTTGGATATCACTAGATCCTGTTACAGCGTAATATAAGCACATAACGATTGATGTGTACATCAGCATAATTACTAGCTAGCCGCTAGCTGCTAACTGCCACCTCGTTAATATCAAATCCATCATAATAACAAACCATTACCATGCTGTCATGAACGTGCGGTGCTGTTACGTGTACGCACTGGTGTAGTCTACTTTTTTGTAGTGGGTATACTGTAATAATTGTATTCATCCTGTCTCGAAGCAACACCTCATGAACACCATCACACTTAGTAATGCATAGACTAGTCTTGAGACTGGTTATGTGTTATCAACATGTCAATGTATTATAAGCATTTTTATGTGACTTTTAACTGCCAGAGACATTAACAATAAAAAAATAAAAGAATGAACAATGATGGAAAAAGCCCACTTATCTTCTAGGGTTGAACAATTAATCGACATTTTTATCAAAATCTCAATATGGCCTACTGCAAACACTGTCTCTGACACAGCTCTCACCAAATTTCCAACTAAATCCTGTCCACCCTTCTCCGTGAGCTCCTGGGCTATTTTGTGTGCTCTGGACGTCTCATGTCGTCTAATCTTGTTTCTCAAAGAGGCCAGAGATGTTGATCTGCTTGAATCGTAGGACTGGATCTTAAAGTGCACCCACTCCTCAGACATAGACACTCGTTGTTCTGTGAGGACACCTGTTGATTTTGTAGCGCTGCAAAGAGCACAACCTGGAAATAAACAAAACCATGACTAATTAGCATAATACAAGTTTTTACCAATAATATCTGCAGAAAAGAGCCAAGATTTACTCAAAAGTATTTAATAAACTGATTACAATATTTACATCATGGCTAACAAATACATGAAAAGCAGATAAAAGGAGAAAAATGTTCCACTTTTTCAAAAGCTAATTATTTGACAACTACTGATAACTAACATATAGTAATATAATGGTGCAAATGTTTTAAATGCACTTTTAACATGACCATGAATTAACTCTCATTTGCATAGTCATTGACTTTATGAATTTCTGTTGTTTAGATCAGCTTTCCTTTGCATGTGTGCTGACATTTACCTAACTTTCTGTCCCTCCACTCTAACCAAGGATGCCTGTTCTTACATTCCAGCTACTGTTACGTTAATGATAACCATGCTAATTCCACTTACCGGGTAAATTTGCGGTAGCGCCGGGCTCGTTCTCTGTCACCTTTAGGACAGCCGCCTGACCTGGCTCTTCTTCTGTAGTGGTAATAGGGGAAAACTTCGGAAAACATTAAAATATTTTCGTCTGTTTTCGTTTCATGTTTGCTTCCTGTTTAGCGCTCCGCAAACTTGAATGATGGAAGGATTCTGATAACGTTAGAGAAACGTGGGGTTTGTCAGAGCCGAACAAAGTGTGTTGCTGTTGCTTAGCAACAGGCCAAAGGCGACGGAAGCCCCAGACGTCCAAAAGTATTAACACAGAAGGGGGCGAAAGCGTGAAAGCGAAGTCACAAAATGATGTTGTTATGTATCATCGCTCATTTTTAAGAGGGCATACGGAAATCACTGGCATTTTCTAGTGGGTATACGGCGTATACCAGCGTATCACGTAGACTACACTACTGCGGTTACGCAAATTGACGTGCTTGATGTGAACGAGCATTTTGGTTAAAGTTGCGCATGCGCTATGAGCGCACATACGGGTACTTCTTAGGCATGCCGGGTATTCTGAGACGTTTCGCTCTCTCAAAAGTTGGGCCATTTTATCATCATGCGCCAATGAGCAACTCTCATAGGAATGAATGAAGCCCCGCCTTCAACGCTGTATCCAGTTCTTATGATACATCCATGATGGACACAGCATGGGCTTCAGTGACGACCGACACCATCCTGTCGGGATTCAGAAAGGTCTAATCAGAGCTGATTCTGATGGTGAGTGTGAGGACAGCCCGGAGCAGGACATGCTGCTTCATCCACACCGGAGTTGGCGGAAGTGTTTAACAGCAACTGTATAAATACAGTGAGAATTCAGAGTGGAAAAGCTAATTAGCGGCTAGGCTAATTAGTGTATCAGTATTATGTGCCGTAGCTCATTGTATGGATTATTGTGTTTATTCAGCTTGTCAGTCGGGCAGCTGCTTTCAGCGGCCATATTGGCTGCTGTGCCCTGGTTACAGTCTCACAGGAGATACCGCTGGAAAGCTACCCTTCCAGCGATTCTGCGGATATCTGAATCATATTTCTACTCCTTATAATCGAAAATATATGATTAATTTACGTAAATTATGCGCCCTTGGCTCCAGAGGGTTAAACACTTTCAAAGAAACTCCGGCACAGATGTCAGCTTTACTGAAGTTTAATGAATTGGTGAAACTGTAAACACAATACAGACATGGCACGCTGTTATTACACACCAAAATGACTTATATATGTTTTTTTTCTCTTAACGACAATTTTCTTGACAAGAGCCACTTATACTCAGGTGACTTGTAGTCCGGAAAATACGTTACTTACAACAAATACATGGGAGGTGTGGATTTGTCTGACTCGTTTCCGGCCAAATACAAGTTTCCCATGAAATCCCGACGCTGGTACATGTACATCTTCTGGCAAACTACCATCCTTGCTGTGATCAACGGCTGGCTCCTCTACAAGCAGGACTGCAAAGCTCTAAAGATGCCAAAGCAGGAGATCCTGACCAGGAGACAGTTTCAGGTATCCTGGTAAGAATGCATTTCTGCTATTTGCCGTTTGTAATACTTTTAAATATTTCACTCTAATATGTTTGACTTGCATCCTAATGTATCATGTATCTAAATTGATTATGTTCTAATCAGGTGAACGCAACTCCTCTGAAAACACCCAAGAGAGGATGACCATCTTCAGGCAACGGGAGCCCAGCAACGACAGTGACATCAAGGAGCACATTGATAGACTACGATCTCAAAATTACATCACTCTGTCCATCCCCTCAGTACGCACAGTGCTTGGGAAAAAAGCCATATCATACTCTGCCCCCTCGACCTGGAACACACTTCAGCAGGAACTTAAGCTGACCAGTTTGATACCCATCACGGATTTTAAACTAATTTTAAAAAAGCTGGAGAAATCATCTGTCGGTGTTTGCACCTGCTATATCTGACTATTGTACATGGATTTCAATGACTACTTTTTTTACGATGTTGTATTTTAGTGTTGTAGTTTAGTGTCCTGTCTGTCTGTAACTTTGTGTGGTATTGTTACCACTGACAGGTCTCTCTAGAAAATGAGACCTTGTGTCTCAATTAGATTTTACACCTCTATAAATAAAGGCTAAATAAAAAAATTAATTAAAAAAGTTGAATGCTCAGAAGAGACAATCCTCAGGTGATGGCAGTCCACCAAAAGGAGCCCCATCCAAGAGATCACAACCTCCACTGGATGTACGCAAGGACCTAATGGCACATTTTCCAGTGAAGACAAAGAGAGGACGCTGCAGACACTGCAGTAAAGGGTACACAAACACGCAATGGAGCAAGTGTGACCCTCTGTGCTTTTCCGACGACAGGAACCGTTTTTGGGACTACCGTTGTATTCATATTTAATAACTGACTATTCCTAAAAAATATGACTGATATGTGATTATTATTCATGCTATACTGATATAGGGCTAAGTAAGCATTTAATCCTGCAAATGAACCCTTAGTTGTTAAATATATATATTCAGACAATGTGAGTAGAAATACAGAAATTCTGCTCCCACCTATCGCCCAACGTTGCAATATTACAACATTTCTCTAAAAACTTACCAAAACGTAAACAATTTGAAAACTCTTTAATTTCTGCACCAGAGGCTCCCTACAACAACATCTGAAAGGTCAAATGTTTTTCTATATTTGGGCTTTATGGGATAACATGTCTTAAATGGTCCAATAGTCTATTCTCTTAATTTTATAGCTTTTCTCTGTGTTGCGCTCGGTTGTGCTGCGTCCAGTAATGGTTGTTAATGTAGGAGCTTTTATCCAATCATATTTCAGTTTGCGTTTAGATTTTGAAGCTGTTTTTTCAACCCACAATGGCTGACAGCGGAGGAGAAATTGATTTGGTGAAGCTAGCAAGCCTGTCGCAGCCGGGGAAAAGGTTTGACTGTCAGCTTCAATTAACTAACCACAGCGGTACCTCTCAGCCTCCGAGGAACACTGCACACTGCTGGGAATGCCTGATATTCACAACTAATCCACTTTTTGGAGCGAGAGAGGGCTTGAAACTTTAGTTGTCTAACCAAGGCAGCAGCGAGACACCAACGCACTGCCGGACACTTACAAGCAACGGTGCTTTTGAAAAGGGGAAGCCCGAGTGGATCTAGAGTTTAACGAAGAAGTGTGTAGGAAAACACTCCACAATGGTTTGTAGCAGAAATATAATAATTTGTTATATGTTCTTGTCATTTTATTAAGTAAATATCTCTGCTAGAGATGATGTATGTGGCTGCAGTGAAAGGAGACTTTTTGAATTGTGTTATTTGGGTTTCTTGCTTTAGTTATGGCATTAATTCTCGCTAAATGAGACACCTGTCTATGATGCATGGGGCGGGGGGGGCAAGGGTCACCCTGCAGACTTTGCCCATTTTATGTGCTACATAATTATGGTTGCAATACAATCAGAGCTAAATATATATTGTTTTCAATAGAAATGTTCATAGAAATAATAACATGTGTTAAAGATGGAGTGTTTACTGGCAGTCCTTTGCCTCATGTGTAAATATTTCTTGCAGTGGATTTATATAGGTGCACTGACTCACCCTGCGCTGGGGGCGGGAGAGTCCCTCCATGCTGTCCCCGAGGTGCCACTCCCCCTCAGTGTAACTCCTCCACTCCAAGCCTCTCATCCACAGAGGGACCGGGGTCTCACTGCTCATGTCTGAAACATATATCACAAATAAGAGGTTTGGCATACAGGTGTGTAAAACGTTTTCAAATTTGACTTGAGTATAGTACTTGAGTAAATCTACTTAGTTACTTTAGATCACTAATTATGAAGTAGTGTGTTGCATCTGACTCCTCAGCAGTGTGGGTGTTTACATGTTGGGGCCTCGTGCAGAGGGGGGGGTGAGGCTGTTTGATGGAACGCTGCAGGTCTGTTTACCCTCTGTTTGACTCACTTCCCTGTTACCCCCCCAACATCACATGGACTCACATGTTTTACTAATCATGACCCTCTGCTAAGCAAAAAAAAAAATGAACTAAATGCCTCAGTCAGCCAATACACACTGAGTGACGTTGGTGTAAAGTAGCTAATTACATTTAGAGACTTGCACTTTACTTGAGTATTTTAATGTTTTGCTACTTTTACTTCTCCTCCACTACAATTCAGAGGTAAATGGTGTACTATTACTCCATTACATTTATTTAAAACCGTTAGTTACTTTACAGATGTGGATGAATGATGTGAAATATAATCAAGTGTTAAATCAGACTTTAGTTCCACCTGGAGTAAATTCACAAGCTACCCTGCAGTATACAAAGTCATTCAAACTAGCTGCACCTTTACCAGCTTTGAGAACACTTTCATGATCAATCATTATAAAACATATCATAGATATTATTCTGAAATGGACCAATCTGCACAACGAAAATGTTGGCTACTTTAACTATATTTTGAATCTTCTGCATTACCTGTTCCTCTGTGTGACTGCAACACATTCACACAGCAATGATTAGAATAAACAAACTGTTAATCCTTTATACAACCCTGCAGTTCCACATATCAATCAAAACTCTTCATGTTGTTTGTCCCTGTCTTTAATGCTTTAATTCATCCACCAGTAACAGTCAGTGTCTGGTTTATGAATCCATGGTACAGTCAGAGATATCCACTCTGCACCTTATCTGGCCCCCATCTCTCCTTCAGAGAAGAACCAAGGCATTCCACAGTCCACGGGACATAGTGTGTTCCCGCCATGAGCAGGATGCCAGGAATTCCGCCGGTGTCCCACTTGAGAAATGACATTTTCCAGAACAAATAACTACACTTCTAAAAGGGTTAAATTAATCATCTTTTTTCTCAAAGTAATGTTAAACCTGTGAGTTGGATGTAGAAAAGTCAGAATCAATATAAAAAAAAATTATTTTAAAGAAAATTCCGATTGAACATAGTAAAAAACTGTAAATTATAGTCTCCGTCCAAAAGATTATTTTTTACTTATAGTGAAAACTACCCTTGGATGATGGGTTAGTAGACTAAAAGCTTTAGGAATCCAAAGTTCAACATATAAGTACCCTGTATCAAGATTGATGCAAAACAAGTGATATTTGACATTTTTAGAGAGATTTAGCACAAAAAAACCCAAGTCTGGGGTCATTTGGGTGGATTTTCCATATCTTTGGCCCCCCTTGGTCGATTTTGATGATTGACATCTCTTTTTAACCGTCAGAGCCAATGGAATCAAGGGAAAGTTCCACATACACAGGTTACCAAATAAGGAGTGAGAGTGACGCGTAGAAAAACCGGAAGCTGCGCTAACCTCTGGTGGCTACCATTAGCAGCAAAGAATGTTTCTCCGATGTTTGCATAAAATGGAATTATGGATCATCAATAAAAAAAAATTCAAAGAGACAGACACATATGATTAACCTATGGATTAACCTTCAGCCGCGTTTTTTCTCGTTTTAATGCCATTGAACACGACTTTTGATCAGAATAACAGCTAAGGTAAGGTGACCAGATTTTCAAAATTAAAACTGGGGACATTTTGAGTTTTGCGGTCAATATATCATTAAAGAGCATCTTGCAGGTTTTTTTTTTTTCTACATTTATGCTTAAACTTGCTTGAAAATTACAATTAAAAAAGTGAATGTAGGATTTGATATGTTTTACGAGACATAAGGGCAGAAATTCAGAGGGAAAGGAGCAATTTTGAGCTCTGCTCTTAAAAATGGCTTTTTTTTAAGGTCATACGTCAAACGCGTCATATTACATCACAAAGGGTAAACATCTCCGCTCTCTGACCGTGGGTATAGTTAGTAGTTGCGTTGAGCGGTTGTGTTTTAGTGAGCTGGTATTTTTCGGTAGTTTTACATTGTATTTCACCATTTGTAATCATGGTGCAGTATTGTGTTTGTGCAGGTTGCACAAATACCAGCCTGTCAGGACATCGAGTCCACAGTAAAAAGGACCGGAGCTAGCGTTCATTCCTGGGTTCGTTGTGCATCCACCTCCCTGCAGCACATACTCTCCACAGCTTTATCAGGAAAAAGTATTACTTCTCTCTCCCCGCCCTTCGCTGCTCTCTCTCTCTCCCCTCCGGTACACGGCACCGTAAGACGTAGTGTGGAGTTGCATTAGGTAACGCTGTGGTGGGTGGCTGTACTGCTCCAGTCGGCTCCTTTGTGTTTGTTTGTTTCCCCCTGTCTGTGTTGTTTGTGTGTGCGTGGTGGCTGTCACTCCTGCCTCCCGGCTCAACCTCCAGCACTCACCTGCTGCAATCAGCTGTGCACCCTCCCCGACTACACACCTGCTTTCCATCAAGCCATTTGCAACGGCATATCAACGGAGGCTCCACAACCTTTCTCCGCCAGATCGTCAAGTATCAGCCGTATCTCGCGTCCCTCCTCCGGTACACAGCACCGTAGTGTGGAGTTGCATTAGGTAACGCGAGATACGGCTGATACTTGCGCATTAGTTTCTGTTATGGATCAGTATCAACAGTCCTGCCAGTAACGTTACTATATTATCAATGCTACGTTAGTTATAGCCTGATATATGATAGCTAACTTCACAATGTTGTGATGTGACGTTAGCTAACATTCTGTAGCTAACGCCGGTCACTCAACAAGATAGCTGCCCAGTTCTCCACTGGTTCTCCTCACGCCACAGCTCAATTTCTCTCCGATGGCCGTTATTTCTTCTAATCCTTGGCTGCTCCTGGTCTCTTGGACGCCTAGCAGGCTCATAATTATAAGGTTGTGGTCCGTCATATGCATTTGAATATTCATGTTCAACTTCTTCTGTGTCTTCTGTGTCGAAACTAGCATTGGGATCCATGTTGATTAATATGTTACACCGGCCGCACACCGGCCGCTCTCCCCCTTGTTTCCCCCATGTCACGTCACATGCGGGAGGTCACGTGCCGAGGCTTTTTTTTGCGGAAGTGAAGATTTCTTACAAAAACGACGCCATATGTCACTGTAGTGTATATTTCTGTATATTTTTTTGAAAATCTAGTGTATTCATCATTTTCCTACGCATTTATTCACAGGTGTCTTTAACCTGGAAGTTGCGCTTTAACATATCCAATTTTCTTCACTGTTAAAGAAAAAAGGGAGACAATTCTGGTTTAATGTAATTCGAACATTTGAACTGTTGAATACAAACAGAACGACGATAGCTCATATATGAGACTTCAAAGCTCTTTTATTTTGAAACTCTACATCAGATTGTCCAGATTCTTTCTGAGTGACTAGATGGGGTGTCCTGCTATCAACCTGGAGTTAAATATCTCTTTGATAATTTCACAGTTTTTTTATGTATTCTTGTATAAAAACAGAAGGACGATAGCCCATATATGAGATTTAAAAAGTATATATTTTTTAATTCTTCATCAGATTGTCCTGATTTTCTCTGATTGACTAGATGGGGTCTCCTGCTATCACCCTGAAGTGAAATAAGTATTTGATTGACTTCGAATGACTCTTTGATTATGGACGGTTTCCATTAAATAATAATCAAAATATAGATGGACAATAGATCTAATTTGAGATTTTAAACAGCATACATTTTAAATTGTGCTTCAGAAAGTAATGTTATTTTAGGAGTGTTGTCAGATTGTGTCAACATCAATTGAAATTAGTCACCCAGTGGAAATGTCAGATATGTCTTCATAACTGTATCCTTACATTTTACATTCACTCAGTTATAATGTGGTAGTTATACGTAGTTTGTTTTAAATTATTATTGATCACATTATATAGTACATATTTCTTAATTTAAGCTCCAGTATATATGAATATGTTTGGTGTGTTTTTTAGGTATACTGTATGTGACCTGCTCTATCGAAATCAGTCGGAAGTCACAACGGCTCATTTCAAAATAAACCATGGATTTGCGTAAAAAAACAATTTTTTCGGGGTTCGGATGTTTTTTTTTATTTTAAACAAACAAAGTCTTGGCTTTCAGAATATGAAACGTTTATTTCCAAACTCACACGATAAATACATTCTTTAAGCTTGTAAAGGGAAGATGACAGGCAATCTGCTCTTCCGCAGCGCCGCCCCCCCTCCCTCCGGCTGACATTATGAATGTAAGCGTAGAGTAATCATAAATAACACGGCAGGGTCCGTTACAGTTTGTTTTCATCTGATTTCAATTAAACAAAGTCTTGGCTTTCAGAATATTAAACTTGTTTCTGCAAATTCGGATTATAAATACAACTTTGAAGCTTGTAACAGCATAATCACAAGCGGAGAACGGAGTAATTTAACGTCACAGCAGGCATAACAACAGCCGGTGTTTCTCGTGAGGGTTTTCCCCAAACTGTAAAACCTAACATCGTGTTAAATAAGAATGAATAAGTAAGCCTTACTTATTTTTTATTAACTTGTTATTAACACTCAGTTTAAATAATTAAGCTGTAATGCGGGGTCGAAAAAACTAACTAATTCAATTCAATGTAATTGATGTGAGCTAATTTAGAAAAACTAAGTTAGTTGAAATGTTTTGTTTTTTTCAACATTAGGACATGCGCAGATCACTCCTTTACCACTTGGCGCTCAAAGTTACTTTCTGGAACTTTCTGGAACATTTACGAACATGCCCTGCAGCAGATGGACGTTTCCCCAATGGCTGCTAGCCGCTATGGTCATTGTCATTGTCGCACTACAGTGAATCTTGTGCTTAGCACACTGCTTTGGTGAGTACATATTAACATCCCAACCGTTTTGCTGTCTTGTTGTATTTAATCTCAAGGTTTATATGCTTGCTAGTTAAGATAACATTAGCTAACGTTAGCTAATGTTAGCTAATGCTATCTTAACTATTGCAAACATAATGTGGCGAAATCGTGTTGCAGTGTCAATATTTAATATACGGAGATAGACGAGGGCCAAGGCCGGATTAACCATATGGGCAACCTGGGCAAGTGCCCAGGGGCCCTTGAGCTAAGAGGGCCCTCAGTGACAACCTCACTCATTACACATTGTTTTAAATGACACTCACTCTTCGCCATAAATAACACAGCTTTTCTACAGATGTAGCGCTTCATTTGAGACAGTTTGAAACGTGAGGGCCGTGATTGGTATGTGATCTGCCCTCGCTCAAGGGAAAACCTCCAGCTTGACTTGAAACCTCCCCCGTGATAAATAAATGTAATTATAATGAAGCCAGCTGCAATGGATCATTGATCCACCAGGGGGTGCAGTGGGGTTCCACACTGGAGCTCATGTGAAATAAAGTCAGATACAGTACGCTGGATGTACAGCGGAACTTTGTTAAGATCCATATGTCACGGATATCATCTCTGTGCTAAATAAGAGACATGTAATCATTTACAAAACATCACCATGTTGTTATTTAACAAAATAATGTTGTTTAGTCGAAAAAAATGAACGGGAGGAAATGCAGCCCGGCTCTCGATTTTTAATCCTAATTTAATCATCATCTTCACCACGATCATTTATGTTTATATTTGCCGAATTGACATGAAATCACTGACACATATGAATATACTGTATTCAACTTCATTAAAACGTTATTAACGTGCCTAAACTCAGTAATTCACTAAAATATTTATATTTTAATGGAGCCTCGTAGGCAGATCAGGATCCCAAAGCGTAGCGGAGGGATCCTGATCTGCATGAAGGGTGTTATTTTCCCCATAAGGAACAAGTCGCTGCAAATTATCCCACTTATTACATGGCCACATTCTCAACAAAGTAACGACATGACTCCCAATATTAATTGAAATGCTTTTATGGATTTAGAAAACATTTTATTCATTTAAAAAATAGTTGTATGAATTGATTTAAATTGACATGCATCCGCTAAGAAAAATAGTCCGTTGTTACCGTTTTTTAAACAGTCTGAATGAAACGGCAGCTCTCTCCCCCCTCCCCCCCTGATCTTTCTTCTCCAGCAGCTAAATTAACTGTAGGTTACTCTGAGTGACCATATACTGTATGTGACAAGCTTACAGTTAGTGACGTAACAACACCATAAAAGCTGGTGGGTTGAAAGCAATACGGGAGGTAAAAATAACTAGAATAATTGTGATTTATTTATTGTGGCTTTTATGTTTTTTCAGGGATAAAATGTTATGTAATTCAGGCTTATAGTTCACCCTTCTCTAAAAGCCTTCAACAATGACAATATTCATAGTAATGTAATAAATCCTTCCAACACACATTGTAAAAAATAGCCTACTGTAAGTTAAGAAATCATTTCAATATGTACATCTTCTGATGTAACAACAATAACATTATAAATAGTAACATAGCTGAACATGGTATTGCACATTTAGCTTTGAGTGTTACTGACCTGAGATGTTTTTATTACATGAATTAAGGTGACTGAGGCTTTTTAACATACAGGGATGCAAACTCAACAGGTATGAAAAAGGATCCGAGCCCCCGGCTCCCCCACCCCACGGAATATCGGCTTTAAAATGAGGAATAACAGAGGATTTTAGCAGTCAGAACAAGTAAAGCAGCAGTGTTAATAATAACAGAAACGCCAAAGAGTCACATCTAATAGAAATATATTAAAGCATTTATTTTAATTGTGTAGCAGTCAGTTTATAATTTTGGCAGCACTGTTGAGCATTTTGAAAATGTATTTTCATGCCTCTGTGCAAGGCTTACTCTTTCTATCTTTATAGCCACATGGTGTAAAGTAACTAAGTTCATAAACTCAACAAGTACTATACTTGGGCACAATTTTGAGATACTTGTACTTTATTTAAGTATGTCAATGTTTTGCTACTTTGTTCTTCTACTCCACTACAGTTCAGAGGAACATGGTGTACTTCTACTCCCCTACATGTATTTAATACCTTTAGTTACTTCACAGATGTGGATGAATGATGTGAAATATAATCAAGTGTTAAATCAGACTTTAGTTCCACCTGGAGCAAATCCACAAGCTACCCTGCAGTATACAAAGTCATTCAAACTAGCTGCACCTTTACCAGCTTTGAGAACACTTTCATGATCAATCATTATAAAACATATCATATCTATTATTCTGAAATGGATCAATCTGCACAATGACTACTTTTACTGTCGCTACTTTCACTATATTTTGATGATAATACTTTTCTACTTTTACTTGAGGAACATTTTGAATGCAGGACTTTTACTGTAACAGAGTATTCCTACACTCTGGTACTATTACTTTTACTCAAGTACAAGATCTGAGTACTTCTACTTTTACTCAAGTACAAGATCTGAGTACTTCTACTTTTACTCTAGTACAATATCTGAGTGCTTCTACTTTTACTCTAGTACAAGACCTGAGTACTTCTACTTTTACTCTATTACAAGATCTGAGTCCTTCTACTTTTATTCTAGTACAATATCTGAGTGCTTCTACTTTTACTCAAGTACAATATATATATATACTTATACCACCTCTGTTTATAGCCTATGAAAAAAACGATTAGAAATAGAAGGCTAAAGCTAACGTTAGCAGATAGTGACAATGTATGCTAGCTAGCTAGCTCAACGATTCCTTAAAGGTCACATGTCATGCTTTTCCGGATATTACCCGTCCCCTTGTTTGTTATGAAGGTTTTTCTGCATGTAAACGGTGTGCAGAGTCAAAACCCTCAAAGTACACCCTGTAGCGAGTAAAACTCTAAAACAGAAAATACCTCCCCAAAACGCCTCGTTGGTGAAACGTCATCATGACGTCATCATCCATTTGATTCTTCCGTGTAAGTGCTTAGGAAAGCACGTACCCGGAACTAAATGGGCCAATCCGTGGAGCCGTTACGTTACGTCCGCGGAGACGTTACGTTAAGCCCCCGCTGATTGGTCCAAATTGACCAATCCACACACACACATTTCTGCTCCCTGCTGCAGGCTGATAACAGACAGGATCGCGCGAAATTCTCTCTGCAGACCCATTCTCACGGCGTTTATCAACCTATAAACCTTTTTCTTACTAAATATCAAGCCACACTTATTGTTTTTATTTCGACTGTGACTTTGTGTGTGTTCAGGTTGGGTTTGGCTGTGTTTGGCTGTGTATCGCTAAACAAGCAAATCACGGAGGGGGGGGGGGAGCTGCAGCGAGTCGTTTAGTGGAGAAAGTGAATACTGCTGAATTCACATACTTTACAGAGATGCTGTATGCGAAACCAATGTGAGTTTGGAAAATTGCACAGTATTTTTCTATTTTTGTATTCCTCAACAATGGAATTATGATCAGTGGAAATGGCCATGACATGTGACCTTTAAATAATATTGCCATGACAGGAGAGTGTGTGCATCAGTCTGCCTTGATCTATGAATTCATGTCTGTGACACTCACTTTTGCCCACAGCTGTTTTATAGAAGGAAAACCTCCTTCACTTCATGAAAGTGTTTTAAACACACACACACACACACACACACACACACACACACACACACACACACACACACACACACACACACACACACACACACACACACACACACACACACACACACACACACACACACACACACACACACACACACACACACACACACACACACAGAATTGACATTAAATCACTGACAAATATGAATATACTGTATTCAATTTCATTAAAACGTTATTAACGTTCCTAAACTCAGTAATTCACAAAAAATATTTATATTTTAATTGAGCCTCGTCGGCAGATCAGGATCCCAAAGCGTAGCGGAGGGATCTTGATCAGCATGAAGAGTGTTATTTTCCCCATAAGGAACAAGTCGCTGCAAATTATCCCGCTTATTACATGGCCACATTCTCAACAAAGTAACGACATGACTCCCAATATTAATTGAAATGCTTTTATGGATTTAGAAAAGGTTTTTATTGATTTAAAGAATATTTGTATTGATTTAGATTGACATGCATCCGCTAAGAAAAATAGTCTGTTGTTACCGTTTTTTAAACAGTCTGAATGAAACGGCAGCTCTCAGCTGTGTATTTACACAACTAATGGCCTATCAACCACAGCTCTCTCCCCCCCTCCCCCCCTGATCTTTCTTCTCCAGCAGCTAAATTAACTGTAGGTTACTCTGAGTGACAAGCTTACAGTTAGACACAACACTGTCATTGCAAGTGACCCTCAGTTAGTTGACTTTTATGTTCAACTGCTAAATTCGTTACTGATAAAAAAGGGCTTCTACTGTACCTAATTACCTTAACACTAGAACCGCCAGAGGTTTTTGTACAGGCCTAACTAAAACCGTCAAATCCCTTTATTAGAATGCAATTTTTAACAACATAGGGTGCTACATAACACACTTTCAGGAAAATTCACGGACTGGGAGACTTTAATATTTGATTGAAAAAAAGTTACATTGCACACACACAACACACATCACACAAATTGACCCGAGTGGCAGTTCTAGTGTTAAATAAACTCACTAATTAATGAAACCAGTTCAATATGCATTATTCTTATTCTTATCATTCTTTATGAGCGCAGAAATAGTCTTAAAATCAGATCTGTTTTTAAATGAAATCTGACGGCAGGCAGTTAACTCTGATCACCTATGATAAATGCGCAACACCTAATCGCTGGCCATTCAGCCACAGAGCTCCCTATATACAAATCAAACTGTAGACGGTGTGAAAGCACCTATTGTTTTAAATAATGGACGGAATGTGACCTGTGAGCCTTCTGAATTACCGTGGGACAGCACATTCTAAACTAAAATGTTCAATCAATAAAGTAACATCTTATCTTATCTTATCTTAATAATATCTTCATATTAATAATAATAATAAATCATACAGTATGTGTCCGAAAGGGAGCAGGAGGAAGCAAACACAAAAATATACAAAAAATATACTGCATATTAAAGCAAACGATTGTAAAGGTAAAAGTATGAGCGTAACAAATAAAGAAGTGTAATGTAAACATTTACATTATGATGATTATTTAATATATAAATACTATATATTATTGAATTACAAGATTAGATATACTTTAGTTGACCTAAAATATTGATGTGTTCAAATGCTCTTCAAAACAGAACTGAAAGTCCATGAAACTTGTCTTTCTGTATTTGTGAATGAAGCGCCATCTCCTGGTTAAAATTTGAAATTGAAAATCTGGCAACGCCCTCTTGGAAAATAGTGGGAGGGCTTAACATTCCTCTATACTGGTTTTAGGCAGGTCGTAGGCAGGAATCTGTAAGCTGGAGTCTGAAATTAGGTGCTACATCTGTATGGGGTCAAATTAATATATTTTCTAAACCGTCTCACTATGTATGCGCTCAACTTTATTACTACGCGGCGGCAGTGTATAGCCGAATCACATCCCCACCCTCACTCATGTCACATTTTGTGGACTGGCCATCGGGAATACGGGGAGTTTTCCCGGTGGGCCGGTGCTGTTCGTGGGCCGGAGGGCCGCTCGAAATTGAAAAAATATATAATATGCCGCGCATTAAGTGGGCCTGTCTGTCAATTAAACCCTGGGCCACTTTTTCCCCCCAGTCCGCCACTGGTTGGGGGGGGGGGGGGGGCATGAGCGCTCAGTGCCCAGGGGCCCCTGGAGGTACTAATCCAGCCTTGACGAGGGCTGACTTGATTTATCTGCATAAACGTTTTTAAGTACTTTTTGTATGAGTTGAGGTTCTGTTTAGAACGCATTGAACAAAGACTAGCACGTGAGTAACTTCATTATTAATGTCAGTGTTTTAGCCTAATGCCGTGACTTGTGGCTGTGTTCAGTTTTATATATTAACCTACAACAAACCTACAACGTGTGAGCGCCAATCAGTATATACTCCAAGTGGGTTGCGGTGCGGGATCGGGAGCTTGAGGAGGGACTCTCCCGCTAGGTGCAGACTGCGGGTCCCTCCGCCAGCTCCGCGGTGCTGCAAGCCGTCACTGCGGAGCTGGCGGAGAGACCCTTCCGGTACGGGCGGCCGTGCCTAGGTGGAGACTGCGGGTGCAACCTCAAGCTCCGCGGGGCTGGCTTGGCCTTTCACCGGGCATTACTTCACCGCGACTCGTTCTTTTTGCAGGGAAACAGCTGGAGTGTAAATGTGTCTGTCGGCTGTGTCTGTGGGCGTTACAATTCGCCACAACAGGGAGTGGCGGGGGTTGTCAGGTTCCAACGTGGTGTAGATGTAACGTTCTTGCCGTCTGAAGTCACTGTTGATAATTATACAATCAGTTTCTTTCTATTTTAATTGTTTACCAATGCACACAATTGTTACAGGAGCACAGACTATTTATATCTTATTTATGTTGCTCTCAAAGTGCATCAGATTAATGGATTTCAATTTTCAAATATAAAATATATCTCCTGAAATTGTCAACAAAAACAAAAAATCCCAAACAATGTGTGATAGTTGAATCATGTATTACACAGTAATAGTAGGCTATTACCTTTTAATAATTTATTTTACAATAATCATATGGAGGTACCAACTGAAATGGTTATTTCACTCCTGCATATGTTTAAAGTGCATTTGGTGAAACTTGATTTAAATTAGCATAGCATAAAAGCTAACTGATATTAGTCTACATTTAAAAAGAGTATAGTGTTTACATTCAATGTAACCATAATCTGTTATAATAGTGAAGATGTTGGCTGGCATACTCAGTTGAATAATATGTATTTGATGGTTGTAATATGGTCTTTGTGATTTAAAGGCTATGTCATATTCAAAAAATGTGGTGATGATTTGTCATGTTTGCAATCTTTGCTATAATCGATTAAATGTCTATGTTTTTGTTAGAAATATCTGCTTTCAATTGTTTTATTCTTCCCCATTCAGGCTTTAACAGATGGTGGCAACTCCGTACATTCCATGATCACAGCAGTAAAAGGTATTTTTACACACACTACACAATTCCTCTCTGATCGTTTGTATTTTTTCTATGAGCAGCGGCGTAAGAGTTTTATGTTAAAGGTCCCATGACATGCTTTTCTGGTTCTGACCCATCCCCTTGTGTTCTGTAGCTTCTGCATATGAACGGTCTGCAGAGTCACAAAACCTCAAAGTACACCCTGTAGGGAGTAACACTCTTAACACAGAAAATATCTGTCTTTGCTGCCTGCCCCAGAACGCCTCGTTGGAGATTTCTAATTTTCCATTGTTTTCTTCCTGGCCGTTATGACGTGTGAACACCCAGTTGCCTCACCCAGGGCCTTGACGTGCATAGAGCTCCGTGAGCGCTGGCAGACGAGTTGGGATCTCACAGCGTTTATCAACCTTTTTCTTACTCAATATCAAGCCACACTTATTGTTTTTACTTCGGCTGTGAGTGTTTGTGTGGTCAGGATGAGTTTGGCTGTGTATCGCCAATCAGAAAACCACACCGCCACGGAGCGCACACTGCAGCTCAGACTGCAGCTGGGAGCCTCTCAACGTCCCGACCAATCAGAGCATACTGGGCTCACAGGGAGGGGGGGGGGAGCTCCAACAAGGCGTTTAGGACAGAGTGAAATTCAGTGAATACACGTAGATGCTGGATGAGAAACCAATGTGAGTTTGGAACATTGCACAATATAAATCTATTTTAGTATACCTCAACAATGGAATTATGATCTGTGGAGATGGCCATGCATGTCAGGGGATATGACCTTTAACATCACTAGAATTTGATCACAACAATAGAATGGATGCAATTTAGTCCTCTTCTCACTTTCACTTGTTTCATAATACACGTTTTGCATTCTAAATCAGGTAAATACAGCACTGTAGTTTCAAAATTGTTGTATACGTGATGTTTGATTATTTTTATTGGTTTGTCGCTCTTGATTTTCAGATTTGCCAAGCAGATCAAAAACCTTCGATGCAGTGGACCTGTAAGTTCTGCTCATTTTTCATTATCATAAAATTTGGCAAATATTATTGTTCTAATTTTTTGATCGACTAATCAATTAGTAAACAAAACGTTGCGGCAATAAATCAAACAATATTATATTAATTATAGAGGCCTGAAATCTCAGTATATTGTTGTGGGCTATAGGTGTACCTGCCTTTCTATCTAAGCCATAGCGGTTGCCTGATTGCACAATTGTTATGATTTAAACTAATGTCTTCCCAATGTGCTGGTTTTCCATCTCCTACCCCACCCCCTTCTCTACTTTTTCAGGTATTTGCCGAATGTAATCAGATTACCAGTCGGAACCTCGAGGCAGACTTCTTTGAGGCTCTGGACCAGCACACCCCACGTTTTATCCAACTGTTCAAGTCAAAAAAATGATCGGTTGGACAGAAACTGAACAATTTGACGCAGAGCATCAACTGGGTGGTAAGTAATATAACTTAGCAACTTGTTGTCACATACATTGATGACGATGTGGTACTACTTCAAAAGCCTTCTAAAATAATTAAAACAACCCCTCAAAAAGATGGAAAAGGCCAACATGTTTCATCTTGTGAGTTTGTCATTTGATCTCATCTGTATCTTCTTTATCTCTATAATTAGAAACCAGACGTGACTGAACAGCGCTCTGTTGTCCTCAAAGGCATTGCGATTGTTCTTGGAGACGACTCCAAGGATTTCTTCAAGACATGCTTTGTAAGTACTTGAAAACAAAAAAACTGTTTGGTTTGTATTTATTGAAAAGTCATATCCCCTATTTACACAAACTTGGAACCAAAACATTTAATTTGGTGTGTTCAAAATAGTGCACACTAAATTCCATGACCAGGAGTCTAGATTAGAAATGAGGTGTAAAATAAATGTATGTGCCTAGCTGTATGTGCATCCATAGCATTAGTTTCCTCATACCACATTTACAGCACCTTTTGGGATATAATGTTACAACGCCGTTTGAGTGTGTACTTGAGCTCCATTTTTTAGCAAAATACTTTAATGCAAATGCGACATGAATGTTTTCATAGGAATACCAACTCTAATAGGTAGCGATGATAGTCTAAATAACGTGTTTTTCTTTGCAGGATACAACGAGAGATGAGGCCCTATCATCCGTCACTGTTGGTGTGCTGACTGTTCTCAGCGAAGACAGTCCTCAGGAGGGTCCAAGCTCAATCCGCCTTGAACCCATCTCCACTGACATTGTGCTTGAGGGAGGTATTGTGATGGAAAAGATCAAACACTTTCCACAGGCAGTTTGCCTGTTATTTGGCCTGATATATGCTTTGCATTTAGATTACCCAAAATGCATGGCAAATACTCTGATGTTCGTTCAAAGATTGATGCTTGGACTGGGAACCAAAGCTCTCTCAACTGTTAACTTTGAGCAACGCTCTACTGGATTAGACCTTAGTCAAGATAGTCATCAGCTATTAGAGAGAACTTGGCACAGTTAAATGTTATGACAAAAGTGTGTTACTCTGGGGAAACTGTTATAACTCTGTTAATTGTCTGTGAACTCTTCTTCATTGTGGTCATTATAGATGTTTTATTTTTACAATTTGTGTGTTGTGCACTGATGTTTTTATTAAGATAAGGGTTTTGAGTACTTAAAAAGCACTGTTTGTTGGCACTTGAAAATAAATGTTATATTGCAATTGAATCAATTTGTGTTTTTAATGCATTATTTTTGGAGATTGTTGGAGTTTACACAACGTGTTTAGAGATTTGTTGTAGTACAATTATCTTAGTTAGCAGGAATTAGTTTGTTTAATTTAATAGTAAACCTTAGAAATTACGAGTTAGTAGGATTTAAAAGGGTTAAGTTCTGGTGATTTGTATATTTAAGTAGGGTTTAATTTGTTCATTGAGTTCACACAAATACAAAAAATAGGTTAATGCAAAGCATGCCTTTTAAGTTTACATAACTTAGTTTACATAAGTTTACATAACTTAGTTTACATAAGTTTACATAACTTAAAAGGTTTGTGTCAGCTGTACTTCTAAAAATTAATTCAAGCACACTTAGAATACACAAGTTGTTCATACTCACCATTCTAAGTTAACTTAACTTACTTATTGTGAGGCAACGAGTTTGCATACTTTTTCTAAGTTACCACAACTTATTACGTTTTACAGTGAGGGAAACAAACGTAATACACACAAACGCAAAATTACACAAACACACACACATGTATACACACGCACACACACACTCACGAGGTTCCCCCAGACCAGTAATCCAAACGAAAATATCTTCCCTCCGTAGTATTTTGATAATTTGCTCCTCTAATAATCAATCAGATCGATGGATTCCAGAGAAGAGAAAACTTTGAAGAGCTTTTTCTCAAAATGATGACTCGTGACAGTCATTATATAATGTGACATATGTTGCTTAATATTTGGAGTACAAAAACAATCCTGATATCATTAGAAAGCTAGAAATCTCCTCTTTCCAGCAGTGTATACAACTCAAAATGTGTCCTCGGGTCAATGCGACTGATTTCGATTGAGCAGGTCACATATTTGTTATTGACCGAGTAAACGCTTTTATTTTGAAGGCAGTTTTTACAGGCCTCTATCTATCTATTCGCGCATCGCAATACAACGTGCGGGCTGGCTTGACTGTTTTCCGAAGTGGGGGCTGGCTTGACCACAGTCTGTTTACCCAGCGTTTCCTGACATGAAACGTTTTATTTCACCTTGCTATGTGTTTTTAACGTATATTAAAAAACGGGGAAATTTCCGGGGACAGTTTCAACCGGGGACAGGCCAATACAAACGGGAACATCTGGTCTCCCTAAACTAAGGTGAGCATATCTCCGTGTTTTGCTACCTAAAGCTACGTTGTGTGTTGTCTGTATTTGCTTCCCCTGTCACGAGTTCTGATCGCTCAGTGATGATCCTTATATTTCTAGAATCTGTGGACTCTCAGGATGTTATCTAAGCTTGTTTGTGCAGTTCCAATTAGTATATCGATCAGTGTAGCTAGAGTTAGTAATAACGGCATTAAGATTTTTTCACTCGAGGCAGATTCAGAGGCTCAGCGTTACTCGTGTGTTTTTTTGCTAAAAATGGTTCATATCATCAGTAGGGATGCCAGTGATTATTCGATTATTCGAATATTCGTTACAGTCTCCATAATCGAATATTATTTTTTTAAATCGATTTTATTTATATATTTTTTTATTATTATTTATGTTTTTTTTTTCTGGCTTAGTTTCAACCAAAATATAGACTAATGCTAATAATAGTAATAGTATTAATAATTGTAAATGGCCATTGGTCACACCACCAGTTTGTTTTACTGTAAACTTGGAGGAAGCCTGCGTGCAGAGCAGACTGCTGCTGCAGCACGCTACACACCGCCCCCACCCCCCCTCTCCCTCACACGTGCGACTAAAGATGAACAAAGCGGCAGGTAAAAAGAGTTCCTCCTCGTGGAACTACTTCAAACTTACAAGTCCAAAGGAAGTTAAATGAAACAAACAACGGAATTCCTTTTGTCTGAGTTTTTTTGGGAATAATCGATTATTATTCGCCAGGGCTGCAGAATAATCGATTTTGATCATGGTCAGTTTCTGGCAACCCTAATCATCAGTTAGCTGAGTTTCTTCCCGATATAAAACATTCATAGTTTATTAAATATTCAGAAGCCCTCAGAAGCTGTTTCCTGCAGATAATGCATTTTTTCCACCCGGGGGTGGGTTGATGGGGTTCAACATGTTTTAAGAGCTGCCAAGACTTTTAATAACATACCTGATAGATCTATTTCAGGACCATGTCTCACAAACACTGAAAGTGTGTGTGTGTGTGTGTGTGTGTGTGTGTGTGTGTGTGTGTGTGTGTGTGTGTGTGTGTGTGTGTGTGTGTGTGTGTGTGTGTGTGTGTGTGTGTGTGTGTGTGTGTGTGTGTGTGTGTGTGTGTGTGTGTGTGTGTGTGTGTGTGTGTGTGTGTGTGGACACATCACACTGATGCAGGTTATTAAGTGCTGATCCAACCAGTAATTAAATGCTAAAGGTTAATTGGGGAGGTTTGACCTCCAGGGCAAGTAGGGCGTTCACACCAAGTTCTTTTCCAACAATAGTTCTCGAGAACTCAGTTCATGAGAACTATTTTAGTTCTGATGAACTAAAGCAGATCGCGTTCACACCACAATGAGTCCCTGGGGGAGGATTAGGCAAATGAAGCCGCTGACGTCACTTCTTCTTCTTCTGCTTTGGGTTTACTGGCAGGCCGCAAACAACTTCACGGCGTATACTGCCACCCGAAGTCCCCGTCCGGAAGTCCCCGGAGTTGGGGACTGGCTTCAGTAGAAGCTGCTGGGACTCCCAGCAGCTTCTACTGAAGCCTTCCGAGTAAATCGCCAGAACGCCGACACTTCCTCATCTCCACCGCTCCCATGTTTTCTTTTGTGTTGCCATAAGTTAGTCTCTCTGCGTTTCTGCGCAGGGCTAATGCTAATGCGAGGATAATAAAATGGCAGCTTCACAAAACTTTTTGGGAGTTTTACGGGGCGTGGTTTGCAATCCGCCCAGCCAATCAGGCATAGGAACCTTTTTCTCCCTCGAAAGTCCCTGCTCTCTAGCAGGGGGTAAAAAGGTTCCTAGGCTTTTTGATGTGAACGCAAATACAGTTGCAAGAAAAAGTATGTGAACCCTTTGGAACTACCTGGATTTCTGCATAAATTGGTCATAAAATGTGTTCTGATCTTCATCTAAGTCACAATAATAGACAAAAACAGTCTGCTTAAGCTAAAACCACACAAACAATGATATGTTTTTATTGAACACACCATGTAAACATTCACAGTGCAGGGTGAACCCTTGGATTTAATAACTGGTTGACCCTCCTTTGGCAGCAATAACCTCAACCAAACGTTTCCTATAGTTGCATATCAGATCTGCACAACGGTCAGGAGGAATGTTTGACCATTCCTCTTTACAAAACTGTTTCAGTGCTCCCTCCACCATACTTCACAGTTGGGATGAGGTTTTGATGTTGGTGTGCTCTGACTTTTTTTCTCCACACATAGCGTTGTGTGTTCCTTCCAAACAACTCAACTTTGGTTTCATCTGTCCACAGAATATTTTGCCAGTAGTGCTGTGGAACATCCAGGTGCTCTTTTGCAAACTTCAAACGTGCAGCAATGTTTTTTCTGGACAGCAGTCCACAGCTTCCTCCGTGTTGTCCTCCCATGAACTCCATTCTTGTTCAGTGTTTTACGTATCGTAGATTCGTCAACAGAGATGTTAGCATGTGCCAGAGATTTCTTTATGTCTCTAGCTGACACTCTAGGATTCTTCTTCACCTCATTGAGCATTCTGCGCTGTGCTCTTGCAGTCATCTTTACAGGACGGCCACTCCTAGGGAGAGTAGCAACAGTGCTGAACTTTCTCCATTTATAGACAATTTTTCTTACCGTGGACTGATGAACATCAAGGCTTTTAGAGATACTTTTGTCACCCTTTCCAGCTTTATGTAAGTCAACAATTCTTAATCGTAGGTCTTCTGAGAGCTCTTTTGTGCGAGGCATGGTTCACATCTGGCAATGCTTCTTAAGAATAGCAAATTCAAAACTGGTGTGTATTTTTTATAGGGCAGGGCAGCTTTAACCAACACCTCCAATCTCGTCTCATTGATTGGACTCCAGGTTGGCTGACTCCTGACTCCAATTAGCTCTTGAAGAAGTCTTTAGCCTAGGGGTTCACACCCTGCACTGTGAATGTTTAAATGGTGTGTTCAATAAAAACATGAAAACATATAATTGTTTGTGTGGTATTAGTTTAAGCAGACTGTGTTTGTTTATTGTTGTGACTTAGATGAAGATCAGAACACATTTTATGAACAACTTATGCAGAAATTCAGGTAATTCCAAAGGGTTCACATACTTTTTCTTGCAACTGTATATCTGAGTTCTGATGAACTATTGTGGGAAAAGTACTCCGGTGTGAACGCGCCTATAGACTCACTGATATCTACTACTGTACGTCACAGAGGGAAAGCCTGTCCACTGATGCATTAATATCTTATATACTATAGAAGCCCACTGATTTGACTTTACAAAGTTACAAATATACCTGTACAGCTACACTGCCATATCATTCATTAATGGAGCTCCTCCTGCTGCATGTGGGTTCCTTTATTATTACCAGGTATGATAACATTGTACTCACAGAAACAAAATCAGGGAAACAGCACTAATACGATGTCTGACAGACACTGAAAAACGCTCTTCATTTGTCTGACACACACACACACACACACACACACACACACACACACACACACACACACACACACACACACACACACACACACACACACACACACACACACACACACACACACACACACACACACACACACACACACACACACACACACACAGCAAATAACCCATCCTAGTACTAGGAGCAGTGGGGGGGGGCCTGTGCCTTGCTCAAGGTCACCACGGCAGTCCACATTCCTTTTTTAAGTCTGGTCTGGGACTTGAACCTGCGAACCTACAGCATCCCTACTGAGCCACTTGATCCTAGGGTCCTCTGGAGGTGAGCCCCACTAGAAATCTGCCTCACTTTAACTGTGATTGAAGTGGTCAGAAGGTCGAACAGTGTGGTTTTATCTGGGGAGATCAGGAGTGCAGAGCCACATTTGTACTTTGTTGTATATTTCCAGATCCATTTACTCAAGTACTGTACTTAAGTAACATTATGAGATGATTGTGCAGTAGTTGAGTATTTCCATGTTATGCTACTTTATACTTCTACTCCACTACATTTAGAAGGGAAATAATGTTATTTTACTCCACTACCTTTAATCAACAGCTTTATCTACATTTAACAAAATGCATCTCTAAAATGTAACTAGTGGACTAACTCTTAGTCACAAAAGATTAAAAAAATAAAAATAGATACACACATAAAGGCAATTGTTCTGCCCAATGACTACTTTTACTTTTTCATTTAAGTTCATTGTGCTGATAATACTTTTGTGCTTTTACTTTAGTAAGATTTTGAATTCAGGTATTTTGACAATAATATATTGCTACTTTTTCTCAAGTAATAATAATAATAATAATAATGCATTACATTTTTTATTAGAGCGCTTTTACAGGTGCTCAAAGCGCTTTACAATTACACATTACACATATTAGACATGTAAGAGTCATTACTGTGGACATTACCCACAGGAGCAAATGTGGGTATAGTGTCTTGCCCAAGGACACAACGGCCTGACGCAGTGGCGCAGCATCTGAGTACTTCTTCCAACACTGTACATTTCCATAATCTACGAGCCAACAATTACTCCGACCAGGTGCTCTCTTTCCTTCCAATATAATACACAAACATAATACTGTACATCCGCTGCCGACCAAGTTTGAATACACATTTGTTCAAAAGCACACTGAAGGACAGAACTGTTCTAAAACAAACAATGTAAGACTGCAGACAGAATACCTGTCCTGGTGGATAGGAGGGGGTGCCGGCCGACCTCGTGGATGGTGGACAGGTCGGACAGGGTCCCACTAGGGGACAGACACTCACTCCTGGAGGGTCTCTTGTGAGGGTCCTGGAACGCCAGCTCTGCTGCTCCACAGCGGCAGTGCTGCTGGAAGTAGTCCTGCAGGAAGAACACCAGATGCATATCACCACATTCTTCATTTAGCATTTTATATTGTTAATGTATTGATTTCAATTTTATATGCTTTTGGCATTATCGTTGTTATTTGTTTAACCGTGTTATTTGATTAACCTGTTTGTTTAACAGCAGCTAAGGCAGCAAAACTGACCTGTGCTTTGATAGCTATGCATTCATATTTTCCTCATTATTTAAACAAATCAGAGCATTGAGGTTTACATCGTTCAGTTTAGTTTGAAAATAGTGAAGAACAGTTTGTGCTTTACAGCATTAAAACATTGCATTGCTAACTTTACCAGTGGTCTACTATGGGATTCATTTTGTATCATAAAGATAAAGCAACACTTTCTCAGAATAAAGCAAAACTATGAGTTTAAAAGAAAAAAAAACTGAGTCAAGCAAAATAAAATAAAATTCAAAAAATAAAACTATAAGTTGCAAACAAATCATTTGTGTAATCATGTAAACTATAAGTCTTTTTTCTTTGTTTTAACATAGTTTTTTGTTTGCAGTTCTTGTTTCTTCTTTCTCAATGATCAGACTTTTGCTCTCGCTGCAGCTTTCTCTTTTGCGCTCCCTCATTTTTTGTTTGAGATTCTGACACAAACCTCCCAGGTGGGCGGGACTTTCAGGGGTGCGTCCCCATTGGCTACTCAGTTTTTGAGTGACAGCCCAGTCCTCCAGCGATTGTACAGTGCAGGCAGCTGCGGTGCGGTGGCTGCCTGAGCGTGGATAGAACACCCCCAGAAGAACCAGCATTTCAATTATTATAATACTACAAGTGAAAATATATGTAACAATTGATCATTTGTGTTGTTTTTGCTGTACTATACAGTTTGTTTCTTTATTGTGGTAAGTGAGAAGTAAAGCTGTGCTATGAAAGTTAGCTTTTGCTACCTTTAGATCCATAACAATGCAAGCTAAGTAGCCTAACAGTTAGCTACATAGCTAGCAGTGAGTGAGCGTTCAGACAGCGGCGCACACACTCAAACTGACTCGTGTGCCTGACTCTACCAACAGGCTTTCATGATTCTGTTTAGATATGCAAGTATAAGCCATGATAGCTTATTTTATTAACACGCTAATTTGATATGAAAATCAATGGAGGCTGAGTTAACTTTGTAGGAAAACCTGCCATCCATGACTGCCCCTGAGCTGTGTTTTATTTGTTAACTTCATATTTTTCATTTCCTAAAACATTTATTTTCCTCTCATATTAACAGTGTGGATCATTGAGACAGCGTGGTGTCCAGAGGTCTTATCCCGTTTTCCCACTTCCTCTGAGGAGACAGCACGGAGGCATGAAGAAAGACCTGCACCAGCTTCATCCACGCTGGCGTTACTGTTCTCACTTGCTCAGTGTCATTTCATTTGACCAAATGTCTTTACATATACATTTAATAGATTTTATTATTATCCACCTTTTAGTTCTATGTCCTTTTATTTAAAACATTCTTTGAGACTTCATCTTCTGGTTTAAATTTCAATAAATGTAATTTGTATTGTTGTGGCGATCCAGCATAACACACAAACCATCCTCTGCTACCAGTAAGTTTGTTATTTAATGTTTAACAAATTCTCCTCTTTCTATGTCTTATACTAGGTAGAAAAATCCATTATTATATGTAATTTGAACAAAACCTTAATGTACCTCATATACTCAGTAAACCTCTTTTTACTTTCCCTTAACGTTACTGTATGTAATTAAGTTCCTTTGAAATATAATTAAGTACAATTCTTAGTCAAATGACAAATACCATGAAATTCAGAATGCAATGCAATGGTACTAATCAGTTCTCAAAGACTAAGTTTAAATAGCAACAAATTATTGTTTCTTATATATGTACTACTTCAAATCACACATTGATATATTAATTTTCAATGTATTCACTCCAAATTCAGATCACTCGTTGATCTTTCACTACTTGTTTTAAATTCAACACTCAGCAGCCTTCTTCCAGTCATTAGACGAAAGAACAGGCAGACACACTCCGGGCTGCTGCTCTCACAATTAGAGCAGAATGGGGAGAAGGGGGAGATACTTTCACAGACAAAGACACCCCGGCTGGAGCTCTCAGCCTTTTCAGGAGAAGGGGGGACATATTTCAAGCTGTAGCTTCTTTGACCAACAAACAATTAAAACAATGCTCTGGTATCTGGTAATGCTATGGTATACCGAAACATATAGCGCTTTATCACAGGCTCTACATTACGGCCTGACAAAACATGGAAAGCTCCACTTTTGTATTTAGTGAATTCACAGAGTCGCCAGGCAAGTTTTATACTTTTAACTCCCTGAACTCAGATCGGGTTTATTAATCTCTTAATTACCGAACGGACCGGAACAGGCATGGCCTTTCACCCTGTTTTTGTGCACTTGGCTCGAAGCAAATCATATTCCTCAGCCAATAAATATCTTAACCTTAAGACAATCATTAGGATCTTCCCAGGCAGAATTCAAGACTACGAGCAAATCCAGTGATTCCTCCAGCATAACATGTCCTTACGGCTAGCAGAGATCATATCCCCTCAGTCAAACCTTTAGCTTCTCAGGCAGACTACGAGCAGAATACAGTGATCTCTCCAGTATCAACATTTATCAACAAAAAACAAGACCAACAAACAAAACAAACAAGCATCAAACAGAACAAACAATCAACAGATCTCAACCATAACTGTGCAAATCCCAAATCCACTCCATCCATCCATCTTCTCCCGCTTATCCGTGGTCGGGTCGCGGAGGTAGCAGTTCCAGCAGAGAGCCCCAAACGTTCTTTTCCCTGGCCACATCAACCAGCTCTGACTGGGGGATCCCAAGGCGCTCCCAGGCCAGAGAAGAGATATAATCCCTCCATCTGGTTCTAGGTCTACCCCTTGGTCTCTTCCCAGCTGGACGTGCCTGGAACACCTCCCTAGGGAGGCGCCCAGGTGGCATCCTAACTAGGTGCCCGAACCACCTCAACTGGCTCCTTTCGACGCGAAGGAGGAGCGGTTCAACTCAGAGTCCCTCCCGGATGACCGAACTTCTCACCTTATCCCTAAGGGAGACACCAGCCACCCTGCGGAGAAAACCCATCTCGGCCGCTTGTACCCGCGATCTCGTTCTTTCGGTCATGACCCATCCTTCATGACCATAGGTGAGGGTAGGAACGAAAATGGCCCGGTAGACAGAGAGCTTTGCCTTCTGGCTCAGCTCCCTTTTCGTCACAACGGTGCGGTAAAGAGACTGCAGTACCGCTCCCGCTGCTCCGATTCTCCGACCCATCTCACGCTCCATTGTTCCCTCACTCGAGAACAAGACCCCGAGATACTTGAACTCCTTCACTTGGGGTAAGGACTCATTCCCTACTTGGAGTGGACAGTCCATCGGTTTCCTGCTGAGAACCATGGCCTCAGATTTGGAGGTGCTGATCCTCATCCCAGCCGCTTCACACTCGGTTGCGAACCGATCCAGTGAGTGCTGAAGGTCGCAGACCGATGAAGCCATCAGAACCACATCATCTGCAAAAAGCAGTGGTGCAATCCTTAGTCCACCGAACTGCAGACCCCCTCCCCCACGACTACGCCTCGAAATCCGATCCATGTATATTACAAACAGGATTGGTGACAAAGCGCAGCCCTGGCGGAGGCCAACCCTCACCTGAAATGGGTCCGACTTACTGCCGAGGACCCGGACACAGCTCTCGCTTTGGGAGTACAGAGATTGGATGGCCCTGAGTAGAGACCCCCTCACCCCATACTCCCGCAGCACCTCCCACAGTGACTCCCTGGGAACCCGGTCATATGCCTTCTCCAAGTCTACAAAACACATGTAGACTGGATAAGCGTACTCCCAGGCACCCTCCAGGATCCTTGCGAGAGTAAAAAGCTGATCCGTCGTTCCACGACCAGGACGGAATCCGCATTGTTCCTCCTCAATCTGAGGTTCGACAATCGGCCTGACCCTCCTTTCGAGTACCTTAGAGTAAACTTTCCCGGGGAGGCTGAGTAGTGTGATGCCTCGGTAATTGGCACACACCCTCTGATCCCCCTTTTTGAAAAGGGGAACCACCACTCCGGTCTGCCACTCCTTCGGTACTGTTTCCGACTTCCACGCAACGTTGATGAGACGTGTCAACCATGACAGTCCCTCAACACCCAGAGCCTTCAGCATTTCTGGGCGGATCTCATCCACCCCCGGGGCTTTGCCACTGTGAAGTTGTTTGACGACCTCAGTGACCTCCCCCCGGGAGATTGGTGTCGATCCCCCTTCATACTCCAGCTCTGCCTCTAACATAGAGGGCGGAGTTGTCGGGTTCAGGAGTTCCTCAAAGTGCTCCTTCCAACGCCCTAACACTCCATCAGTTGAGGTCAACAACGTCCCATCCTTACTGTACACAGCTTGGATGGTTCCCTGCTTCCCCCTCCTGAGGTGTCGGACAGTTTTCCAGAACAACTTTGGTGCCGCCCGAAAGTCTTTTTCCATGTCCTCTCCGAACTTCTCCCACACCCGCTGCTTTGCCTCGGCCACGGCTGAGGCTGCTGCCCTTCGGGCCTGTCGGTACCTTGCAACTGCCTCGGGAGTCCCCCGGGATAACAAATCCCTGAAAGCCTCCTTCTTCAGTCGGACGGCTTCCCTGACCACCGGTGTCCACCAGGAGGTTCGAGGGTTACCGCCCCTTGAGGCACCTAGGACCTTGAGACCACAGCTCCCCGCCGCGGCTTCGGCAATAGAGGCTTTGAACACCGACCACTCTGGTTCAATGTCCCCAACCTCCACAGGAATGCCCGAAAAGCTCCGCCGGAGGTGTGAGTTGAAGGCCTCCTGAACTTGGGCCTCCTCCAGACGTTCCCAGTTCACCCGAACTACACGTTTGGGCTTACCAGGTCTATCCAGAGGCTTCCCCCGCCACTCGACCCAACTCACCACCAGATGGTGATCAGTTGACAACTCCGCCCCTCTCTTTACCCGAGTGTCCAAAACATACGGCCTCAGGTCCGATGATACGATAACAAAATCGATCATGGACCTTCTGCCTAGGGTGCTCTGGTACCACGTACACTTATGAGCATCCTTATGTTCGAACATGGTGTTTGTTATGGCCAATCCATGACTAGCACAGAAGTCCAGTAACAAACCACCACTCCGGTTCAGATCAGGGGGGCCGTTCCTCCCAATCACTCCCCTCCAAGTGTCTCCATCATTGCCCACATGTGCGTTGAAGTCTCCCAGCAAGATTAAAGAGTCCCCTTCAGGAGCCCCATACAGGACTCTTTCCAGGGTCTCCAAGAAGGCCGTATACTCTGAACTGCTGTTGGGTGCATAAGCACACACAACAGTCAGAGTTTTCCCCCCCATAACCCGCAGGCGTAGGGAGGCAACCCTCTCGTCCACTGGGGTAGACTCCAACAACGAAGCACCCAACCGGGGACTTGTGAGTATCCCCACACCCGCCCGGCGCCTCACACCTTGAGCAACTCCGGAGAAGAATAGAGTCCAACCCCTATCCAGAAGTAAGGTTCCAGAGCCGACGCTGTGCGTAGAGGTGAGCCCAACCAGATCCAACTGGTAACGCTCCACCTCCCGCACAAGCTCCGACTCCTTCCCCCCCAGAGAGGTGACGTTCCACGTCCCCAAAGCCAGCTTCTGTCGCCCGGGTCTGGTCCGTCGAGACCCTCTGCCTTCACTGCCACCCTTCTGGCAGCGCACCCGACCCCATCGCTGTTTCCCGTAGGTGGTGGGCCCGCGGGACGGAGAAGCGGAGGTGTTGCCCACGTCGCCTTTTCGGGCTGTGCCCGGCCGGGCTCCGTGGCAAGCCCGGCCACCAGACGCTCGCCGACGAGTCCTCCTTCTGGGCCTGGCTCCAGAAGGGGACCCCGGGCTTCCTCCGGGCCGGGTATCCTCACTTCGTGTGTCGTCTTTCATGAGGTCTTTTGAACCAATCTTAGTCTGGCCCCTTGCCTGAGACCAATTTGCCATGGGAGACCCTACCAGGAACACAAGGTTCCAGACAACACAGCCCCCAGGTTCATCAGGGCACACAAACCTCTCTACCACGGTAAGGTGCTGGTTCTTCAGAGAGGTGGTGTCAGAAGTGATCCAAATCCACTCTCCTCTGCTTTTTCTTTTTAACCAATAGAACTTCAAAAGTAATTTCATTCCAAATACGTTTTGCTTACTGTGAGTTGGTATCTCTTCTGTGGAAGTCTCAAGTCTGGTTTCTCAATTCCTTGAGATTTTTACCACAGCCGTCTCAGGGCTGCCTGGCCAAGGGAGTTGAGACCCCCAGAGAAGGAACACATCAACCTCCAGCATCGGCAATCTCGGTAGGACCTCCAAAATGTTGTGGTGATCCAGCATAACACAACAGGAAAGAATGAAACAGAGGAATCAATAAAACACAAACACAGAAATAATTGAGATTAATCATTATTATTTAGTTGCGCAACACCAAACAACAATGGGGAAACATTACCTGCTCTCTAGCAATCATACAGCAATGCTCCCACGAATACAAGAAACACGGGCAGATATACATTTCTAAATGACACACGAACATGTTCCCTAATTATGTTTAACGCACACACATTGTCAGTTCTCCTAAACTTGGACATGTTCCAGATGTCGAATGGTCATCATCTCATGACGTCTTTAGGAGTCTTGCAGGAAATGAATTATCCAATTAACAAACTATATACGCCTGCACATGAACGCACATACATTTATTTCATTAACTAACACTTAACTGTATTATATCTAAATGTAGCCTCTTTGCATTTCCTCTGAGCTTGGCGTCAGCTCACTTAACGTAATAATTAGCAAAGAGACGATTCTCTGCAAACTGTAATTCAATAACATACCTAGTTACTATGACTAGGTCCAAGATTGATATGACATTATAATCACTCTTTTGTCTTTATTCTACATGAAAATGTTAGAGATTCCATTCAAATCTGTTGATTATTCATATCTTCCTCAGGCTAGGAATAGTATGTCGAATTTTTTATGTTAAATGTATATCATTTTCTCACAGGATATAGAATGAAACAACACCGGTTTTATCCATTGTGTATGAATGCTTCAGCTCTTCAGACCAACATAGTAAGATCTGAGCATGTTCCTAATTGTGTTGGTATGCAGCCTAGGTCTGGTCTGTTTAATAAAGCAAATCTGCCACTTTTATATTGTAGATATTTGTTAAATTAAAGCAGTCTTTAATTGTTTGTCCTAAACATACTGTAGGAATATATGCTTTTGAAATGTAACATGTCTTTGAAAAATAATAGTATACAGTTTATATTGTGTATCACCTTGAGCTTGAAAATACATAGATGTGTTTTTTTAATCTAATAAATAGACAGACAGACACATATTATATATATATATAATATTAACATATTTAAAGTTTGAATAAAGTATGAACTACACATCACAAGTATAATGCACAGCAATCCATAAGAGAAGTCCGATATGTTCATGAAACTCCCCAGGAGACACCAACACTAACGTGGCCGAGTGGACTCCAGAGTTTGCTGCATGAGTTGCACTGAAAACAAATTACGTATGATGGTGCCAGAGTAGGGAGGGACTTCCACAGGCCGGCCGAATGCTGATCTGAGGATCGTGTTGCCAAGAGACTCTATCTGAGTCTGCGCACCAACCAAAGAGAACCAAGTCTAAACCATGGTATCTCTTCAGCTAGTCTTGACCAATCATAAATGTACGGGCAAAGCCCTGTGTAATAAAATGTATTGTCACACAAGGTTCGAGGCTCTTGACGGATTTGGTGGTTACAGATTACAGCTTTGCTGCCTGTGATTCCCAAAGACGTGATGAGTCCTTGGCCAAGTAAAATATATATTTTGCTCTCTTTACAATAAATAGTTAAACTTAGAAGTTGTCTGTCTTTTCTGGAATTCTGAACCCAACATGTGAAAGGGGCATGACAGACAGCAATGCTACATACAATATTTATTTCAGGTTGATATGACATTTGGAAGGTCTATGCTATTCTATAGCTTAATAATGTTGGCACTGATTCCCACACTGTCTTCATCCGGGTTATTTCAACACATGCTGAGTCAGCAGTGCTGAATTGTAGAATTGTTGAATGCAGTGTAGAATTCAAGAGACACAGATATTGCATCAAATTACAGTATTGAACACACAACACTTTTAAAATACTGTATGTAATATTTGGTACTCTCATTCAGGATTATGATAAACTAGAGTGACTAAATGATGCTAGATACGTTTTCACATATCAGAACGTTGAAGATAAAATGTAAAGGTTAAACTATGTTTTAAAAATTGAAAAGAATGATTCAAACATTTAAAACACAAGATTTGTCTAATTGCTTCTCCTTTAAAATGTAATGTTACAAATCTGTACCAACGTTTTAAAACGTTGACTAAAATCTGTCCCTTCGGGTGGGCATACTGGGATTTTCAACATGATGTGTGATCAGACAGACAATTATACATCAGAAATACAATCCTTGCCCATAAACCCCCCGCCCCCCCAGACGGCAGAATAAGAGTCCCACCTCTCTGGTCCTCGCCCCCCGGCCGTCCCTCTGCAGGCTGCTGATGTGCCTCTGCAGACGGAGGTTGGTCTCCTGCAGCTGGCCCATCTTCTCCATCAGCTGGCAGACGTGCTCCAGGTAACCCAGGCCGGAGCTCAGATGCCTGGGACTGGCCTGCTGGCGCCAGACACACAGGGGACACACACACACACACACACACACACACACACACACACACCAGGTTAGTCAGGATTACAGCAGGAAGCTGATAGGAGATTTGGAATTTTTCAGGAAAAAAGATCCTCTTTCTTTTGGTTCTGATCCGCCTACTTAAAAAACCTGTCTGAAAATGAGCTGATCAGATTGTGCCACTTTGTGATGTCACAATGTTTTTGGGTTGGGAAACCATTAGCCCATAACCAACCAAGGTAATCCCCGCACACCTTATCACCTGAATCATTGTACATCATTGTATTATCAGACATTGATCATGGCCAAGTTAACATTCACTCATTTTGGATTACATATTGCTTTCTTTGAATCAAAAAGGAAGTGGTTTAATTTAATGATGGTTTAACTTAGACAATCAGCATTTTCTTTTTCTGTAATTAGCTTAATTTAATTTCCGTAATGAAGAGTTACAGTACTTATACTTGCAAAGGATGGAATAGGGAAAAAGTCTGATAACTTAAAAATAAAATAAAACGATAATATTGAGAGATGGTAAAAGATCACTTGAGCCAGAAGATTTTGTGTTTAACTTGACTTTGAAATGAGGATTAATTATATAAACATTTTACAAAGTGATATGATAAACTGTAGAACTTTGTCAAGGTTTAACAATCATCTTAAAACTGCTTTCAAATAACCACATTTTCAGGATGAGAATATTCAGGGTCATTTCTGACATCATTTTGTCAGACTCACTTACATCTTGAGTATTCTTTGACAGATTTTCAGATGTCTTATTTTCCACATGGTGGAAAAGGTTTTATAACACAACCAACACACATTGAAGTAATAAAAAGGGATTATGTTTGCTGCATAACTTAGATCCCATAATGTCATGAGCCAGGAGCTGCAGTTTTTCAGCAATGTAAAAAAGAAAACAAGTTTTTTTTAGCAAATACTTATCCAATGATCAGCATTCCTAAAAGGTTGATTTGGTTTTACGACCTCAACATTCTCTGCTTCATCACCCCAATACGTTTTGACACAAAATGCTTCAATCCGGTTCAAAGGGATAAAGTGATATTCATCAGATGGATTACTCATCTCTTTTCAAGTCAACACACCCCTGGTGGTTTTTGGAGCCTAATTAAGATAAGAAAGGGTATTCCTTCCAGGAGATGACCCTCACTTCCTCAGTGAGGCGAGGTGGGGGGGGGGGTTGTCTGTAACCCTAACCAATCTGGCTACTCAGACACGCTATCAGGGCTGGGCTGATCTTATCCTCGGCCCACAGAGACCTCTTGATCCACAGCCGGGAAAAGAGGGTGAGATTCAGGAATGTCCTCTTCTGCGTTTGTAAAAATTGGAAAGCACACATCCTGCTGGACTTCCTCTGAGCTTCCTCTGTCAAAATCCAATAACGTCTCACACAGCGAGCAGACATGAGGCACCCAGGATGAAAGCTTCATATCCAACACAACAAATACAGCCAGATCATCCAATAATGAGCCGGAATTTTCTCTGATGGACGATGCCACATCAGGAATCCCTACTGTCCCTTAGACACTCATCTTCTGTGCTCATAAATCACACATCAATTAAAAAAAAGGTTTAAATCAGGGGTGCCCAACCAGTCGATCGGTCGATCGCGGGGAGATTCCCAGTCGATGGCGAGATGTGTCTAAAAATAGAATTGTTTTATCGTTAATGTCCTATAACATAATCTTCCTGTGCCAGAATAATGCACTTGAACGCATCAAAGCTTTGTGATTGGCCGGCGTGACCCCATGTGTCGGGGCGGGGCTGGTGGCTAGTCTAAACTAGTTCGCTGACGTTGTCCGTGTCAACAGGAGTGACAGCCCGCACACACACAAGACCGCAAGTATGGCAGAAGCAAAAAAGCCCAAAATATATAATTTTCACTCCGAGTGGGAGGATGATTATTTTTGTATATATTCCAATTCAAAGTCCATCTGTCTCATCTGCAATGCGAGCGTGGCTCTATCGAAGAAGGGTAATTTAGGAGCGGCATTTCAAAACAGTGCACACACGCTACGAGACGAAATTCCCTCCTAATTCTGCCCTACGCTCCCAAAAGGGGAGGGACCTGAAAGGACAGCTAAATGCACAGCAGTCCATTTTCACCAGGCCCAACAACAAGAGCAAGGCTGCTACCATAGCATCTTATACGTGTCAGTCACGTTCTTGCGAAACACATGAAGTCTTTCAAAGACGGCGAAGTTGTGAAAGAAGCATGGAGGCTGCCGAGGCGCTTTTGGGGGAAAGTACAAATAACAGTAGCATTTCAACAGGTTTTTGATATAATAAAAACTCAAGTTAGATACCGTTATTAATCAGCTGTAAGTTTTAGTTTGTTTGAATTTATTCATTTTAATTATTGTACAAAATGGTATAAGAATGCAGACATTATGATCTGTTCCGTTTAAATTGATTATAGTCTATTGTAAATTCAGGTTAAGAAACTAGTGTTGCTTGCATCCTATTTTAAAGGAATTTCTTTTTATACTCTACTAAAATGCAACAAAAAAAGGGTTTGATTCTATTAATTTTGTCTTTTTTATTGCACTTTGGCAGCAGATTCCTGTGTAGCTTCAGATCTGAGTTGTCTTATTAGTAAGTCTAATCTATACTTTTGTAGCAACACTATTTTTAAATAATGGCAAAGAAAGGGTTCAGAGTCTTTATTTTTTCCCTGTGTCATGTGTGGCAGCACTGTTCAATGTTTCTTGAAAACATTACCCACTGTAGTATGTGACTTGTGAATAAACTCCAATTCTGTATCAACAACACTGTTGTGTAGCTTCAGTTAAAGATGTAGCGATTCATTTCAGACAGTTTGAAACGCGAGGGCCGTGATTGGTACGTCATCTGCCCTCAGTAATTAACCAAAAAAATGTATATTTTAAATGGAGCTTCGTCGGTCGATAAGGATCCCAAAGCGTGGCGGAGGGATCCTCATCTGCATGAAGGGTGTTATTTTCCCCATAAGGAAAAAGTCGCTGCAAATTATCCCGCTTATTACATGGCCACATTCTCAACAAAGTAACAACATGACTCCCAATAGTAATTTAAATGCTTTTATGGATTTAGATTTTTTTTTTATTGATTTAAAAAATAATTGTATGGATTGATTTAAATTGACATGCATCCGCTAAGAAAAATAGTCCGTTGTTACCGTCTTTTAAACAGTCAGAATGAAACGGCAGCTCTCAGCTGTGTATTTACTAGGGATGTAACGATATACCGAATATCGCGGTATCGCGGTAAATAAACTTCCCAATACCGTCGTGAGACTGACAAAATCTACCGCGATTTTTAAAAAAAAGAATTAAAAAAAAAAAAAAAAAATTTTTATTTTTTTAAAAACCTTTATTTAACCAGGTGGTCCCATTGAGATCATCGATCTCTTTTTCAAGAGAGACCTGTCTAACATGGCAGCAAGTAGGTTACAACATGAAAATAAAACAACAGATAACACAAAAGGACATCGTATTTACAGGGCTACATTTACACACCTAGAGACATTGACAAGTACCAACCATATATTTATATCTCGCCATGTCAATAAGCCTGGCGTTAGACTTTTTCGCTGTCCGTCATTTCGACAGACAGGATCGTAAAATATCCGTCATAATCCCTTATTACCCGTCGGGTCTGAAAAGTTCACGATAGAGCATGCTCATGAACTGTCAACGGGGGGGGGGGGGCGGTGTTATACCGTGTGTGCATGCACCTCGCGGGACGCGCACAGCGTAAAGCAAGACCTCCCAGACATGTATTGATCTGTACGGCAAAGTACGGTTTGGAAACTATATCATTTCCTTTTGGAGGGCATGCATAACACAGCATAATACCAGAGCCTGGCTGCGGGGAAACGTTGGCGCTGTTCCGAGTTTGTTCTAATCTGTCAAAATGACAGACTGCTTTCAGATTTTTCCTTCATTGTTAAATAAAATATTCGGTTAACGCGACCACTGGTGTCCCAGCAACATCAGTACCAAGCGAGAGAGTTGTTTCCAGAGCAGGGGATATTGTAAATGCCCAAACATCCCAGCTTATAAATACCTGGAAATGTGGACATTCTCATATGCCTAAAAACCTGTCTGATGATGCTGAGTGAGTGACTAGTGAGTTTGAGTTGAGTTACTTGAAAAACTAAAGTGAAACTTGATTTATTTTATTGCAGGGTCTGATTATTAAATGTCCTTGTTTATTTGTGAGATGCAGTGGCATAAAGAAAATGCTTACTTTGTTTGGTAGTAGCAGTAGGCTAATAGTAGGTACAAAAACACTGGTTTTCTTGTTCCAGTCTGTTACTGTCACTTTGTTTTTGACACTTTAAAATACTGCTATCCTACAAAAATGCTGTAAAAATCAGATTTACTATGTAATAAAAAAACATTTTCCGAGTAAAAAAATGTTTTATTGAAAAAAAAAAATCTGAATTTTTTTTCTTCTTCCCTTTATTATTCAATATCGCGATAAATACCGTACCGTGGACTTGTTATCGCGATATTATCGTACCGTGAGTTTTTGGTATCGTTACATCCCTAGTATTTACACAACTAATGGCCCATCGACCACAGCTCTCTCCCCCCCTACCCCCCTGATCTTTCTTCTCCAGCAGCTAAATTAACTGTAGGTTACTCTGAGTGACCATATACTGTATGTGACAAGCTTACAGTTAGTGACGTAACAACACCATAAAAGCTGGTGGGTTGAAAGCAATACGGGAGGTAAAAATAACTAGAATAATTGTGATTTATTTATTGTGGCTTTTATGTTTTTTCAGGGATAAAATGTTATGTAATTCAGGCTTATAGTTCACCCTTCTCTAAAAGCCTTCAACAATGACAATATTCATAGTAATGTAATAAATCCTTCCAACACACATTGTAAAAAATAGCCTACTGTAAGTTAAGAAATCATTCCAATATGTACATCTTCTGATGTAACAACAATAACATTATAAATAGTAACATAGCTGAATATGGTATTGCACATTTAGCTTTGAGTGTTACTGACCTGATATGTTTTTATTACATGAATTAAGGCAGGGGTCGGCAACCCGCGGCTCTAGAGCCGCATGCGGCTCTTTAGCGCCGCCCTAGTGGCTCCCTGGAGCTTTTTCAAAAATATGAAAATGGAAAAAGATGGTGTGAATATATTTTTTGTTTTAATATAATTTATTATCCAATGCTGTAAAAATGTGTATAATAAATATTTAATTTAATTTAATTTAACATTTCTGTCAACGAAGATTTACGTCATAGCCTGCGACACACGTTTCAGCTCGGCGTAGTGCCAGGGTCAGGGCTAGACTGGATTGTTTTAACCGCGTAATTTAACCGCGTAACTCCGAGGGGCTAACTGTTGCTAACAAACCGGCGGGTGTGTCATGGGCCATGGATCCCAAAGGGAACAAGAGAAAGATAGCTGAGGAGAACAGAGGATTCAACAGTTCTTGGACCGAATCATTTGCTTTCATTGCCAATGCGGAAGGATTGCCTGTATGTTTGCTTTGTAATGAGAAATTGTCAAATAACAAAAAGAGTAACGTGGAAAGACATTTCCATGGAAGGCATGCTACATTTGCAGCCGAGTACCCAGTTGGGAGTGAGAGAAAAAGTGCGATTGCATTACTTCTGGAGAAATTAGAGGAGCGCAAAGATAGATTTAAGAAGTGGATTGCATCTCCAAACTCCACTACTGCTGCTAGTTTTGTTGCAACCCGGGAGATAATAAAGCGTGGAAAACCGTTCACAGATGGTGACTACATGAAGGATTCATTCATTAAAATATCAGAGCACCTATTTTCAGACTTCAAAAACAAAACCGAGATAATACAGAAAATTAAAGACATGCCTCTCTCCGCAAAGACAGTGAAGGAAAGGGCCATTAAAATGGCAGACAACATCACCAATCAGCAAATCAAGGACATTAATTCAGCTCCAGCATACTCAATTGCCTGTGATGAGTCGTGTGATGTGATCGATATTGAACAGGCAGCGCTGTTATGCAGGTATGTGAACTCTGATGGGCCGCAAGAAGAAATGATCGAATTAATACCACTGAAAGGCCAAACACGCGGGGAGGAAATATGTGAGGCTGTGCTGAAGTGTTTAAATGACAATGGAATAAACACCAACCACCTGATTTCAGTGGCTACAGATGGGGCACCCAGTATGAGAGGATCACAAAAGGGGTTTGTGACTTTACTACAGAAAGCGTTGGATCGAAATCTGCTTGCATTTCACTGCATCTTGCACCAAGAAGCACTGTGTGCACAAACATTCCCACCGGAGTGTATGGAGGGGATGAACCTTGTCATCGAGATGGTGAACAAGATAATTGCAAAAGCATTAAACCACCGTCAGTTCCGTGCATTTCTAGATGAAGTTGACAGCGAATATTCCGATCTCCTGCTACACAACAAAGTCCGGTGGCTGTCCAGGGGTGAGGTTTTGCGTCGCTTTGTTGCTTGTTTAGAACATGTGAAAACATTCCTGAAAAGCAAAAACCTGAACTACCCGCAACTGGAAGATACCGAGTGGCTGGAAAAACTGCACTTTATGGTGGATATGACAAGTCACCTAAACATGCTGAATAAAAGTCTCCAGGGCCGGGGAAACACTGCACTGCAAATGCTGGAAGCTGTTTTGTCATTCGAGCGCAAGCTGACTGTATTCGCCAGAGATGTACAGCGAGGCACGCTCTCTCACTTCCCCTCCCTGAGAGAGTTCAAAGAAGCCCATCACGATCACACACTCAACGGTGATTATTTACAAGGTGCGATCGTTGATATGCAAACTGCATTTGGGAGCAGATTTAGCGAGTTCCGAAAGGAAAAAATGACACTATCTTTCCCTGTCACACCCCTGGAGATTGACCCGTCCTTGTTGCACACATTCCCAGGAGTAAATCAAGCTGACCTTGAAATGGAAATGGCTGATATAGCTGACAAAGATTTATGGATGTCCAAATTCAAAAGTCTGACAGCCGAGCTTGAAGACGTCACTCGCCAGAAAGCCCAGCTTGCCCAAAGCCACAAATGGAGCGAAATTGAAAGCCTCCCAACACCCGAGAAACTTGTGTTTGAAACATGGAATGCTCTTCCAGACAGTTATAGGAACATGAAGAAATATGCATTTGGAGTATTATCCATCTTTGGATCAACATACCTGTGCGAGCAGATATTCTCAAACATGAACTACATCAAATCCAAATACCGCACCCGCCTCACAGATGAGAGCTTGCAGTCCTGCGTGAAGATTAAAGTTACATCTTACATGCCCGATGTTGAGAAGCTGTCCAGTGATGTCCGAAAACAGAAGTCACATTAAACGGGTAAGAACACAATCCTGTCATAGGCACATATTTAGTAACAAAGTGGCTGTTTTTATAAAGTGATTTCTGATTTTTGTCAGTATATATTTGGAATGACGCAGGGATATTATTGTGTTTTGTTGCTCAGGTCCGAGGATGGCTGCATTGTATTGTGCGTGTCAAAAGAGAAGAGGGTGCTGCTGCATTTTACCCTTGCACATTTGCAGAAAACTAAAGAGAAGAGGATAATGCACAGAAATCGAACTTAAACTGTATTATTTTAATTGTATATACTTTTCCTTTTCAAAAGGCTGCTGTTTTATTGCACTCTGTCTGTTGCCCAGATAAGGGGGAAAAGAGAAGAGGATTGTATTGTATTGTATTATTGAGGATTGAAAAGGACTGCATTTTATTTCCATGGGGAGGTCTGAAATTACAGGAGGCCTATTATGCACGTTGCACATTTTGTTGTTGTTTTTTCGAATCCTAAAATAAAAATGACATAAAAAATCTGATTTCTTTATTGTATTTCTATAATTTCATCAATGCAACGAAACATAATACATTAATATTATAATGGAAGTTAAACTTAAAGCACCATCGTACAGCAGAGTAGTCACGTGGTGCGTCATTCTCTCCAGGATGCGCTGCAGGGAAAATAAACATTTAATCATGAATGCTCATTATGTATTTGTAGACTACTTATAATTTTGATAGTAGGCTAATATAGCCACTTACAGCATGTGTTGCCTTCATTATAAGGCTTATATAAGGCTTTTAATTTTTTGCGGCTCCAGACAGATTTTTTTTGTTTTTTTTGGTCCAATATGGCTCTTTCAACATTTTGGGTTGCCGACCCCTGAATTAAGGTGACATACAGGGATGCAAACTCATCAGGTATGAAAAAGGAGACAAGGATCCGAGCCCCGGGCTCCCCCACCCCACAGAATATCGGCTTTAAAATGAGGAATAACGGAGGATATTAGCAGAACAACTTTTACAGTAACAGAGTATTCCTACACTCTGGGACTATTACTTTTACTCAAGTACAAGATCTGAGTGCTTCTACTTTTACTCAAGTACAAGATCTGTGTGCTTCTACTTTTACTCAAGTACAAGATCTGAGTACTTCTACTTTTACAAAAGTACAAGACCTGAGTACTTCTACTTTTACTCAAGTACAAAATCTGAGTACTTCCACTTTTACTCAAGTACAAGACCTGAGTGCTTCTACTTTTACTCAAGTACAAGATCTGAGTGCTTCTACTTTTACTCAAGTACAAGATCTGTGTGCTTCTACTTTTACTCAAGTACAAGATCTGAGTACTTCTACATTTACTCAAGTACAATATATATATACTTATACCACCTCTGTTTATAGCCTATGAAAAAAACTATTAGAAATAGAAGGCTAAAGCTAACGTTAGCAGATAGTGACAATGTATGCTAGCTAGCTAGCTCAACGATTCCTTAAAATTATATTGCCACAGAAAAACTTTTCAGTTCACATCACGCTCTGCCGCTCCGACAGGGAGCTCTGCTCTGAACACCTGAACGGCCCGTTCTAACAGCTGTTCACCAGCGGTCCAGTCCGTGCCACAGTTACTCCGGACGCGCAGTTAATATTAACGAACGCACCCGTAGGTAATGTAGCTGCTGAAGCTAGACCATCATCTCGGAGCAGTAGAGCCTTATTATACATCCATGAGCAGAGCCGACAGGCAGGAAGACTCGAGCACACAGCTCGCACTTCATTATAATATATAAAAAAAGAACACCATGCGTGTCATGATGGCACATAACAGCTCACGGCCGCAGATTACTCCGGGTCCCAGACCCCCCCATACCCCAAAAATATTTTTATTGCAGATCTAAATGAATCACACAAACGACTTATTTTGGATTCAAAACGGCGAATTTCGCCGAAAGGTGACAAGTTTGCATCAGTGAACATAGACAGAGCACAACTGAAACATAACATCTGAGATGTAACAACATAATACACTTTTTGGGGATGCTTGGGATGTGAGGAGTGAGGGACACGGCTTAGAACGGGCGTGTCGCCTGGCAGGTCAGGAGAGTGTGTGCACCAGTCTGCCATGATCTATGAATTCATGTCCGTGACACTCACTGCTGCCCACAGCTGTTTTATAGAAGGAAATTCCTTCACTTCATGAAAGTGTTTTAACCACACACACCTCTACACACACATGACGGGTGTTATTTTCCCCATAAGGAACAAGTCGCTGCAAATTATCCCGCTTATTACATGGCCACATTCTCAACAAAGTAACGACATGACTCCCAAAATTAATTTAAATACTTTTATGGATTTATAAAATGTTTTTATTGATTTAAAAAATAGTTGTATGTATTGATTTAAAAAATAGTTGTATGTATTGATTTAAAAAATAGTTGTATGTATTGATTTAAATTGACAAGCATCTGCTAAGAAAAATAGTCCGTTGTTACCGTTTTTTAAACAGTCTGAAAGAAACGGCAGCTCTCAGATGTGTATTTACACAACTAATGGCCCATCAACCACAGCGCTCTCCCCCCCTCCCCCCTTGATCTTTCTTCTCCAGCAGCTAAATTAACTTTAGGTTACTCTGAGTGACAAGCTACAGTTAGACACAACACTGTCATTGCAAGTGACCCTCAGTTAGTTGACTTTTACGTTCAACTGCTAAATTTGTTACTGATAAAAAAAAAGGCCTTCTACTGTACCTATTACCTTAACACTAGAACCGCCAGAGGTTTTTGTATAGGCCAACCTAAACCCGTCAAATCCTGCTATTAGAATCCAATTTTTAACGACATAGGGTGCTACATAACACACTTTCAGGAAAAGTCACGGACTGGGCGACTTTAATATTTTATTGAAAAAAAGTTACATTGCACACACACAACACACATCACACAAATTGACCCGATTGGCGGTTCTAGTGTTAAATAAACTCACTAATTAATGAAACCAGTTCAATACGCATTATTCTTATTCTTATCATTCTTTATGAGCGCAGAAATAGTCTTAAAATCAGATCTGTTTTTTAAATGAAATCTGACGGCAGGCAGTTAGCTCTGATCCCCTAAGATAAATGCGCCGCGCCGCACCTAATCGCTGGCCATTCAGCCACAGACACTGTTCGAAATGGGGGGGAGCCAGGGGAGCTTGGCTCCCCCGAAGAGGGAGGGAGCTCCCCTGAAGGCTGACTTTGAGATAAATAGGGGGAGCCCAAAACAATCGTGCATATTTGTGTCACACAGATTAGAAATGTTGAGTTTCTGTAAATAACAGTTCTTGAAATAAATAATAGTTATTGTTCATTACAGTTTCTGAATATTTGTTTTATATTTGTGAATATGTCTGGGTGTTGCCATCTGTACGTGGCGGCGCTGCATTCTTACTTACGTTGCTATGGTTATGGCGGTGATGCCGGCGCGGTATTTGAAATGTTCATATTGATATTTTTGTAACTCTGGCTTTGTAATAAAAAATATGGCAAAACGAAAACAGCCAAGCCTCACAGCTTTTGGATTCACAAGCAAAGAAGCGAAGGAGTCTAAAAATGACAACGTGAACAGAAAACAACTTTTAGTTGGCCGGCTGTAAGCGGCGTTAGGGTCGAGCTTGACAGCTCCACACTGAGGGAGAGGCTTCAACAACGGCCACATCCGCCGGCATAGTGACACCGTCTGTATTAGTAGAAGAGTGTTTTTATAGCAATTGATCGCATCCGCGCTGCTGCGCCAGTCAACAGAGCGTACGTGTGACATATTTAGTAGCAGGATATGCTCTGAAAAATAGGGCTCCCCGAAAGCAAATGGGTAATTCGAACACTGACAGAGCTCCCTCTATACAAATCAAACTGTAGACGGTGTGAAAGCACCTATTGTTTTAAATAATGGTCGGAATGTGACCTGTGAGCCTTCTGAATTACCGTGGGACAGCACATTCTAAACTAAAATGTTCAATCAATAAAGTAACATCTTATCTTATCTTAATAATATCTTCATATTAATAATAATAATAAATCATACAGTATGTGTCCGAAAGGGAGCAGGAGGAAGCAAACACAAAAATATACAACAAATATACTGCATATTAAAGCAAACGATTGTAAAGGTAAAAGTATGAGCATAACAAATAAAGAAGTGTAATGTAAACATTTACATTATAATTATGATTATTTAATATATAAAGACTTTATATTATTGAATTACAAGATTAGATATACTTTAGTTGATCTAAAATATTGATGTGTTCAAATGCTCTTCAAAACACAACTGAAAGTCCATGAAACTTGTCTTTCTGTATTTGTGAATGAAGCGCCATCTCCTGGTTAAAACCTGAAATTGAAAATATGGCAACTCCCTCTTGGAAAATAGTGGGAGGGCTTAACATTCCTCTATACTGGTCTTAGGCAGGTCGTAGGCAGGAAGCTGTAAACTGGAGTCTGAAATGAAGTGCTACATCTGTAAATACTTGTATGTGTGGAGATTAAAAAGAGGTAAGATAAAGGATCTGCAGTATTTTATGAAGTATTCATCGTACGAAGGTCAGTTTTATACAAGTAGAAGTGTGTATTTGCTTGGTAGTAGGCTGTCTGTAATGGCTACGACTCTCTATTTGGACTGGTAGATCTCGGCAGACTGGCAACTTTAAAAGTAGCTCTCGGTTCAAAAAAGGTTGGGCACCCCTGGTTTAAATGAATACCCTACTTTTTTTGTTAGTTTTTTTATCAAAAGGTTTAGGTGAACATTTAAGTAATATCTGCTTTTTTGCTTAAAATGTTTCCTCTTTCACATGTTAACTAAAGAAAGATCAACTATAAAATCCCAGATCTGTGGGGAACCTGAGGCTTCCTCGGACCCTCTTGTGGGTGTTTCAGTATCTCTGCTGGATCCAAATGACGTTCCTATCATGACCGTGTTGGAAAAGAATTAAGCACCAGATGTGCGGAGCCTGCAGATAGGGAGGAAGGTACGAGCAGAGCACGTACGCTGCTCCTCTTCAACACACACACACACACACACACACACACACACACACACACACACACACACACACACACACACACACACACACACACACACACACACACACACACACACACACACACACACACACACACACACACACACACACAGTGTCTCTGCTGCACTGTATCTTCTCAACACACTGTGTGCTGGAGTTTCCTTCTGTCCGCTGTTAGTTTTGGCATTTGACTCTGATGTGGATTGATTCTTAGTCTTTAATTGAAATGTAGGTTTAGTCACATGAAGTTAGCAACATTATTAGAGTGCTGAAGTCTCATCAGCTGGAGCTGTACACCCTAACTCACACAGTTATCCCATTCCCACCAAAGCAGTTCCAGGGCCAGTTCAGAGCTAGAGCCTGATTAAGCTCTGGTTCTTCCTGTTTCCACCGCAGCAAGGCTGGCTCCTGGCCCCGAAAACCTTAGCTGACTGCCAGTCAAGAACCAAGAAACAAATGTGTCAGGTTTACGTCGGAGGCAGGGTCAGATTAACCTGAGCATAACAGTTCATGGTGAATTCATCATTCAGCGGTCGGTAAATGCAGCTGAACTACATTAATAAACAATGAAACACGGCACTCTGGAGAAAAGTATAATGTTGGAGAAGTCGTTCTTTAATCTAATCTGGCTTTGTACGATTAAAAGCAACACAAGCATCGATCCGAGAAAAAACAAGCCACATAAATGATGATGTTTTGACGTAGCACTACTCAGGCTCTGGACGGTCGAAACACAACTGGGGCTAAAAAGGTGAACCAGTTCGGAACCAGAAAAGCATTTTTGCTTGAAAAGGTGGAGGCTAAAACGTTAGCTTATCACACCTCCCCTTTTACAATCTGCATTTTGTACAGTTCTCATTCAATGTGCATCTCTACAACCAGGGGTTAAATTGTCCGGGCTCTCCGGGGCTCAGCTCTGACGTCATCACCCTCACACTTTCATCATATGTTTACAATTAACGATATATTTAAAAAAAAATCGATCTTAACATAGACTATATATTTAGGGTTCTTAATAATGTTGTGGTCGATACTTTATTTTAGAATAGCAGATCTCTGTGACCAGCTATAGTTTATCACCTAAGTGAACGTGTGTCTGCTCTGCTCAGGAGAGATCTCCGGGATACCAACAGTAAGCTTGACTTCAGGTTTTACGTAAAAACACGATTACAGCCGTTAAAATGCATTAAATAAAAAGTCATGAAAGAGAGTATGAGGAGAAAAAGGCGTGTGATATCGGACATTGAAGACCGAGGTGGGAGGTCCCCCTGCATTGCCAACCGGCACGTGAGGAGGAGCCAACGGAGGAGATATAACCAGCTGACGAGTGTGGTTCGTCGTCCTCTCTTCTCCGCTGTTGCATGTTACATATAGTGTTGTGATTTTAATGTTGTGCGCTATATAGCAATGAACTCTTTTTATTTGCATGCTCGTTTAACCTCCTCAACGAACTGTCACAACAAAGACACAGACACTGCTGATTGACACACCGGTGTCAGTACCATATGTGCTCGGGCTACCAGATCTGCTCGAGGTCCGTTACGCTTACCAATGACGTCACGCATTGGCTGTATGGCAACCCAAGAGGTAATAATAATAATTATAAATAAAACAGGAAGTTAACCTAAATTACATTGAAGACACTGCAACGAAAGTAACAAAAACAATGTAATATCCTTTTCCGTTTCATAGAACGCAAATTGGGCTATTTACCTTATTATGTTTACACTGGTGACATTTACGGCACACAATTCACTGGGTTATATAGTGTGTGTTGCACCACGGACGAGTTAGTGAGTGCACCTGTGTTGTGTTGTCGTTCTAGCTTGTGTAGCGTGTATACAAGGTCATCCTGCTGACTCCCATTCATCGGCTCTACAACACTGTCGATTGTTCTTTTTTAACATTCAAACATAAAAAATAACAATCGACATTAATCTGAATGAGGGAGGTGATTTATTATCATTACAACATAATTTTCCGATCATTTAAATATGAATATGTTGAAATACATTCTTACAATAAGCGAGAAATTGATTTAACTCCTGTTTGACAATAACTGTGAATTTATTTCCTTTTATTTAAAATTAGAATTAGAATCAAATTTGATCATACACCAATAGGGCGGGTCATACTCAGGTGCTTACATGAATCTGAAGGAAATCCTAACATGGGGGTGTCTAAATTATGTGTTTTTTTATGGACATGTGCTGCCAAACAAGCATCCTCGCGATTGAGAAACGGCCACGGTACTGACACCGGCCCCCAGTGAAAATCAGAGATCTCATTCGCCAGTTGCCAAATCCACTCCCCCATAAATACGCCGACTACCTGCTAGACGAGAGCTATTCTTCTCTTGACAGTTGCTGCCTCACCTCGCCGCAGATCGGACCGGACCTAATACTTCCTGCTCCTCCTCACCTCGCCGCAGATCGGACCTAATACTTCCTGCTCCTCCTCACCTCGCCGCAGATCGGACCAAAGCGTTTCCTTCCTGCTCCTCGTCAAGAACGGACCCCTACAGTTCCTCTTCCTGTCGGCCGGACCAGACCCTCCTCCAACCATCGGATTCGACGCTCAAACAAACTCCAGATTAACGGCCCAAACACACGGCGGCGTGCGTTGCCGCTTCAACGCTTCTGCCCATTCACTTTGAATGGGGTGACGTCACGATTCGCCGAACTGCATTGTGGGAGCAAAGCGTAGCTTCTCTCGCGGTGCTCGCTGCAAAAGTAGAGCAATGTTCTACTTTTGCCGCCTCGATGGAGGCGTCAGCCAATCAAATCCCGTTTATGCAAATCTGCCAGTACAAGCGCTAGCCAATCAAACTGTGTGTATGCTGGGAGAGCCAGACCGCAGTTCATTTCCTCATATGCCAAAAAATAGAGGAGAAAATAATCATAGCGGTAGGGAATCACCCGGTGCTTTTTATGATCAGTCCCTGTTCACCTACATGGATACAAACCGGAAGAGCCAGGCATGGAGGGAGGTGGCAGAGGCAGTGGGTGAAACTGGTAGGTTTTCGCCTGTTTGGGGAGTTTATATCCAGTGTACTTTGTTTGAATGGACAGCTAGCAGGCATAGACAGTATTTTGCCAGCATGGAATGTTGCGTAAAATAGCACCATAGACATTAATGTCATAAATGTTCATCATATAAAGTGTGACATGTAAAACCTTTTATGCAATTGACAGGAGAGATTCATGTGATTGGTTGTTGGTCGCATTGCTTGCATAAACTCCCCAAGCTCAAGACACGCCCACCGCCAAGCGGCAACGCACGCCGCCGTGTGTAGGGGCCGTCAGGGAAGTGGCTATTTCTCCTGCCTTTGGGCTTGTGGGTTTACGTCACGAAAGTTACATTGTTGTCCTGAGTCTCCGATTGTTTGTTACCGAGGACTCCGCGACCAGAGGCTGATGGACAGAGCGCGGCGGGCCGGCAACGTGGAAATCCCGGCACTGGATTTCCTGGAAGGGACTTGAACATTGCACTTCTGCCTGGCAAAAAGGGGGAGTGGAGTTTGGTTCCAAGCGGACAGGACTTTCAGGATTTTATAAACCCCTGCTTGAACTATAATTCTTAAGTAGCCTAACTGGTTTATATTTATTGAACATTATTTTAACCTTACGCTATTTTAAGTATTTATCAAAGGAGTGTTTTTAAAGTAACTTTGTATAAATAAACCATTTTACACATATTGTGCTGTCCTTCTCACTGTATTGGTGTGGCAGGGAATCCGAATCTTTTAATATAAATGTGATGTTAACAGGCCTCACAAGGCTGTTACACATACACCCGAGACCACAGCTGCGTTCTCTTAACCATCTTCTGCTTGTACCATTACCGCGCCATTTAATTAAAGTACCCATTTGAACCTTATACCAGAGACTCCATTGTCTCTTACTTTTTAAACTTCCTCCTTGGACGCGAGAACAACGAATACTTTCTAATAACGCTGCGTAAAGAGTCTGTAGTGGTGCCACCAAACCACCCGACCCATCCTGCAACACAGAGCCCGTTTCTTAAACCATGCTAAATGTATATAGCCTATGTGCATAAACCTGAGTTATGATCGGTCAAAATAACAAATGTGGTGATGATTAAATAGTTTACCGTGAGATTTACAGCATACTTTTGGCCATAATATCGCAGCCCTACAAATGAACTGAGATATCGACACATATTTTAAGCTATTCCAGTGCGCCGATCAACACAATGCACGGTGGATGAGATTTGAAGGTTGGATATTTGTGAAAATGTCTTGTGTATATATTAATCATTTAAGATGTAAATTAATTCCAGTTTAATGTTACTATTAAAAAGACGGTTTTGTTTGTAATAATTTCAATTTTTATTGTCTCATTTGGTGGCACCATTGTGTGCATTTGATAGAGATACAGCAGTGTTTCTCAAACTTTTTCATACCAAGGACCACTTAACCAATAAAAAAACACTCGCTCTCCTAACACCTAACTCCACAAATATCCAAAATCACACCTCATCAGATTACAAATCGCCTGAAAATGGTACAAACACGTTCTAACATGTGTGATGAAAGTGTTGCGCTGGACTATATCATGCAATCAAAAGTTAAACTTAAAGGTGGGGTAGGTCATTTTGGAGAAACCAGCTCGAGTGCGCTAGAATTTGAAAATACACTGCTGGAACAAATCTGCCACTTCCTTACAGAGCCCCTCCTCCAACACACAAGAACACGCACATGACCAATGTGGGCACGAGATAAGTTTATGCACAGATGGAAAGCTGACAGGCAGGTAGGCCATCCAGTTATTTTAGCCGGGCCGGCTCAGATGATTGGTCGTGCTTTTTACAGTACTACGGCTTCCACAGATTACATTTTTTATGGATTTTTTGTCAAAGCACTTAAGATATTCATTGCTATCGGGATGTTGAGAGCATTCCATGGAATATAACAAAAAGTGTATCTTGAGCCAGTTTCTCAAACTTACCTACCCCACCTTTAAGATCGCTCCATTGCGGAGATATTCCCGCGAGAGTGCGGAAAACTTTAATTTATCTATTATTTCAAATGTGACATTTTACCAATATACTCACGGACCACTAGGGGGCGCTCACGGACCACCAGTTGTCCGCGGACCACACTTTGAGAAGCACTGACTGATACAGGAGCAGTTGCTTTAGGGCCGCATAGCTCTTTAGGTCAAACAAATATTTCCTGAAAGAAAGCATTGGACTCGTTTGTTCATGTCAAGATTGTAAGCAATTAAATAGCTTACAGATAATAACTTACAATGTACAGTTCAGTCTGGCTGCTTGTTTTTAAGATAATTTGTCCCAGCTGTTTTGCTGCCACAATGTCTTGCTTATGTTTGATCATTTATGAATTTAGTCCCATAACTGGTCCTTTTTTCTTCCTATAACTGGTAATGTTGTCTAACATTACTGACAAAAACATAATTCTACTGAAATGTGATCACATTAAAGAGTTTATGGAGGGATAAAGCAACCCTTTAAATGAGCTGGCAGGAACAGTTTCTCCCTGCTGTGCAGCTGAGGAGTTCAAGTGAAGTCAGTAGCCGGCAATCCTTAATTATTTCACACTCGCACTGATGAGATAAGTATGCTTTGAAAATGGATACCAAGTGTGGTATTAGACATGCAGATAAACAGGTCCATATGATCCCTGTTACTGCCTGAATTTGGAAATATCATAGCTATGCACTCAATGAAGGAGCTCCAGGGATCCTTGAAAGAGCTTCTTTCGGGTTAAATATGTAAGTCATTTGAGGTATTTGACACCTATTTGATGGAGCTAGGCCGCTGAGCTGAAGGCCCTGAGAGCAGCGAGCTCCAGATGAGAAGGTCAGGTGGTCCGGAACAGTATTGCTTGGAAAATCTCCAGTCGCTCTGCACAGATTTACAGGTGCTGCATGACATGCGATAGACTGCACTGTAATGCATGCCCCCACCCACCCCCAACCACCTTACTGCTTCCCTCAGTGTTAGCTGGCGCTCATATTTTAGTTAGACTGCTGTGGCCACAATAATAAAAGCCTTGTCTTCAGAAAGGCCTTTGAGCTTGATATTTTTGAAGAGGGGGAGACAGGGAGGATATCGGGGACAGCTACAGGATGGATTATAATGACATTTGTTTTTTAAAGCTCATAATTCTGATAACTCAAATACTTCAGTTTTTGACAAAAATGTTTTGCAAACTATTGATATTCCCATCAGGCTCTGCTGTACTCTGTGTTTTGTTCCTATTACAGAATGTTATGCTAACATGCAAGACTAAGATAGATACCTTAATTAACTGGTCAGCGTAAGCCTGTTAGCATCCTCTTTTTGAGTATGTGAGCATAGTGGCGCTAGCATTTAGCTTCAGAATGCCTATGTAACGGTATAATTAATTGATTTGGGAATTTAAACATTTTAAATATTGAAAGCGAAATCCACCTCTAAAATTCAGTGTCAACATATTATTTTAGAATCTAAAGGGGTAACGTTATTGTTTGAAATGTTACTGATATTTATCAGTTCACCCTTTCAAACTAAATTCTCGGGAATAAAAAACCTGTTAACTTAATAGCTGCTTGCAACCTATAGAATCATTTCCGAAATGTGCTCCCCTCCAGTCAATGCAGAGGGCATTCATATGGAAAACTTAAGGCTGTATCAATTTCTCCCTGGAGAAGCTGCCAGCAATGAATCAAGGCCTGACTGTGATGTGTTCAGGAACATCAAAAAGATGATTATGACTTTGCAGCGTGCACAGCTGTCAGGTGCTCCCTCAGTAGTTCACTTTGTTCTCTCACCCTGGATGGGAACAAGAAAATAACTATTTTTTTCCCCGTAACATGAATGAAACATGCCCCTGCATGTCATGACGAAAGAGGACAGTTGCTTTTTTGTCATTTCCCTTGCACAGGACCCAAGCATGGGTGCAGTTTCTGTACTTTTTACATTTTCTTTTCAGTTACTATGTTCATACAAAATTGGAACATTGAAGGACACCCATGTGTTAATAATACTTAAAAATGCATTGTAGACAATGTGACTGAAAGGTAAAGAGTTTAACATTATAGATAATGACAGTGAACATATATTAATTAATATATATAAAGTTTACTTTACTTTATATGTTTGTGGGAGAAGGCCACCAGTGAGCTCCGAATAGTTTTCTTCTGTAAAATATCATTCTCAATGCATATTAAAATAATTATAGATTTTTTTAAAAGCCTGCGTGTCTTATTACACTCGGCACACACATGGTTGTTAGCTAGCTAGCTAGCTACCGCTAACATTCTGCATGTTCATGTTCTGTAAATAGTCTGATCCTCGTACATTTACTGCACAAAAAACACAAATGTTGAGAATATAATTGTTGGAGGTAACATGTCTAGAATAAAAGGAGACCCGGGGGACAGGGGCTATATTTGACCCGCTCTATCGAAATCAGTCGGAAGTCGCAACGGCTTATTTCAAAATAAACGTGGATTTGCGTAAAAAACTTTGGGTCAATGCGACTGATTTCGATAGAGCAAGTCACATATAGCCTATCCCATCTGGCCTGGGAACAAGAATGAAAGGTCTCAGAGGAAGTGCTGGATACATCAAGTGCAGAATGAGAATGGATGGGTCAGTTTGGATTGGATCTGGTTCTTACCTCACTCAGTCTGCAGCATTGGTCCATGTAGTCCTTCAGGTTGTCAATAGTTTCACTCCTTCCTATGGGCTCAGGCTCACAGTCGTTGTCCATCATGTCATCACAGGCTCCTGGGGAGGAGTGCTTACTCAGCCTTGTGTCCTCTGAGCAGGTCCGTTCTCCTACAGCTCTGGTGTCCTGGAGCTGTTCACACATCTCAGCCCTGCACTGTTCCTTCTCTGTGAGCAGATCCACTCCCACAGCTGGACTCAGTTCCTCTGAGTGTGTGAACACATTATCCTGAGTATCCCCTGCTTTACTAAGACTGATGTCCACTGAGTCCTCCTCTGCCTGATGGATCTCAGATGTGTGTTCATCATGCAGAGAGGCAGGGTCAGAGTTCAGGATGCAGGAGTTGCAGGAGGACTCTCTGCTGTGGACCACGAAGCTGTGCTCCGAGCCTTTTGGGGTGGACGGAGAGTTAGCTCCACTTGGCAGCTCTACTCCAGAATCCTCAGACTCAAACTTATACAGCCTCGGCAGCTGGGAGTCTGAGAAAATAGCAGATAGGTAGTCTGGCCCAGACTTTTCATCAAGACGGTACTTCAGTTCAGAGGCTGTGATGGGCTCCGAGATATCCTGCTCTGAAACGGACGCAGTTGAGAGTGTGGACACTGAGTCTTCTGCCATCAGGAGCCTCTTCTGGAAGTTGCTAAAGAGCTTAATCTTGGTCAGGACCACCTCACTGTCTTGCACCGCATCTCTGTCTCCTTTCCCTGCAAACAGATGAAGAAGTATGGATTTATGCTTGTAGGCCTTGCAAAGTCCCACAATAAAGGTTCTTTGAAAGTCCTTTTTTTGTATCTAATGTCTTTAAAACTGTTTTCATTTACTGGCACAAAATATAAAGTATTTCCTGATTCGACCCAGCATTTGTTACGGTTTGGTTAGGTTTAGAAAAAAAAAAGACTTGTTAGGTAAAAACATGGTGTTTTTATTGGGAGAACAGTGTCCCCCATCTGCATACTGTACCTGGGCCCCCAGTTTGAAGTGTTTTTCACACAGTCTGAAATGTGAGAGCTGATGCCTCAAAGGAAACAAAAGACCTTCAAATACTTGAAGTGAAGCAAAGCGTAAGCTTAGGGCTGCCAGAGGGAGGATTTTCTTGACCTAAAATCCACAATAACTTAAATTCATCGAGAACAAAACAGAAGACTGAAGAAGCGCAGGCATTACAAGCACTCTGTCAACATAAGTGGGCTAACTCTTCATGAACTATGATGGAACATGTGCACCATCAAACAAATGCATCTGTACGACTGGAAGACTGGTGTTCATGTAATGCTCCATTCCTCTGTGAAATGCCACAGGAGCCACACAATGTGTCAGTGTCCAGCTTTGATCAGAAGCTCCAGTTAAGACCATTATAGGGAGCAGCCATATGTGTCCTCTCCTCTTTCTCAGAGTGGGCAATCTGATATGTCTCTCTGCCAATCAAATGGAAATGTTCTCCTACCTTGTAAACTTTGGAATTATAAGAAGAGAATTCTTGTTACCCAAGAAAAATGCAGGGGCCCTCATTAAGTTAAGGGTTGTTATGTTTGTTTAGTCAAATACAACTGCAGTTTACACCATTTTGGAATAATATAGTATATGAGGGCTACATGACACCCATCAATAAAGGAGGTTTGGCAACTTCCTGCAGGGTGAACTGGACTACAAAATTAGAATGAAGAATTACGAAATTACTTATAAAATGTAATAAAATACAAATAAAGATAAACATTAAAGGTCACCTATCATGCAATTTCTAGGCAATAGCATCGGTCTCAGAGATATAAAAATGTATGAAAAATATGTCTATGAAGTGTTTTGCTCAAAATACCAAACAGATCACACATTCTAGCCATGCCTCATATCCCTCTATTTCACTTCCTGTTACTAAATTGCTGATTCTGGGTATAAAGCTTTAAAAAAATAAGACAGAGGGGGCGGAGGTATGCCTGCTCATGCAGGACCCGGTAGATACTGTCTAAATGCTGCGGTGATGAAATGCCAAATCACATCAAGGATTATTCCTGAAACAGTATGGAGCTCAAATGCTTTTTCTCTCTCAGGTTTACCACAAGGTGAGTTCCTTTTTATATCCTGCTTCTTTACACATACTGTCTCCAGTACAGGTTAGCTCTGAGTGTTAGAGATGCTT
>NC_136909.1:50381430-50543930 GCF_949606895.1 Notothenia rossii
CACACACAGTCTAGCATATGGCCACTGTTTTCCTAAGCCTGTTGTTGAGCAGTAGCAGATCTGACTAAACACTGATAGTCCAGAGTTTGGTTTTGCCAGAGGCCTGTGCTACGAAGCCGGATTTTCGCTAAAGCCCCTGTCACACCGTCCCGAAATTGACACCCGATGGACACACGATTAAGGAAATGTTCAAATTTGGCTCTGTTCGTAACAACATGGGGCCATTCGTGAGGGCATCTTAAGCCATCGTATGACCGCCGGTGGAGTTTCTCAGGCTACGGCAGCAACTTCGGGAGCGGGTGGCAACATCTTTGGCATCACAAAGCATTGCCGAAGGACCTTGTGAAGGTTCATTTTCGTGTTGACTTCGTGTGTCCATTTTGCCCTTCGTAAGGCATTCGTGAGGGAATCTTAAGCCATCGTATGACCGCCGGTGGAATTTATCAGGCTCCGGCAGCAACTTCTTGGCATGCCAAAGATGGCTTAAGATGCCCTCACGAATGGCCCGATGTTGCTACGATCAGAGCCGAATTTGAACATTTCCTTTATCGTGTGTCCATCTGGTTGTTTTATTGCACAACAAAATCATGTAAACATATTATGTAAATAACCCAATTTGTGTTCTGTGAAACTAAAAAGGATATAATATATTATTTTGAAGGCGAGGACGTTGTTGTTGCTATGGAAACAACATGACGGAGAAAACTTAATATCTTCTACATATAAAGACGGAGAAAGTAAAGAACAAAGTCGGAAAATATCAGTACAGTATCATAATACTTTAACATAATTGTTTGAGTTACGTTCGTTACAGTTGTATGTCTTACATGCAGTGCCGGGACTAACACGTTACAAAGTAACGCGATGCTATAACACAACCACTTTTGTGGCAACTAATGGCGTTACTAGTTACCTATTCTCATTAAGTAACGCCGTTATAGTTACTGTGATTTTAATGGGTGCGTTACTGCGTTAAATTATGTGATGGAATTGAACCGAATCTCCCTGCGGATGTAACTTACAGGCGAATACAGCGATGTCCTCTCACAGCACTATGGAAAAGTGAAAGTAACCAGAGAGGAGTGATGATTGGTTAACGCGGGGTAACATTTCAGGGTAAGCCAATCAGAGACAGAGTCGGGCGGGTCTTGCCTTATGGAGAAAATACACACACGAACACTTGCTAACACACACACACACACACACACACACACACACACACACACACACACACGCGCACACACACACACACACACACACACTCACACACACACACACACACACACACACACACACACACACACACACACACACGGCAACGCTCACCACTGGCACACACACACACACACAATGGCAGATGCAAGTATCAGCGAGAGCAGCAGCGCATTTGCAACTTGGAAATATAACCACTATTTTGAATTTGTGGGGATAAAGGACTCAAAAAACAACGCGGGGTAACATTTCAGGGTAAGCCAATCAGAGACAGAGTCGGGCGGGTCTTGCCTTATGGAGAAAATACACACACGAACACTTGCTAACACACACACACACACACACACACACACACACGCGCGCGCACGCACACACACACACACTCACACACACACACACACACACACACACACACACGGCAACGCTCACCACTGGCACACACACACACACACAATGGCAGATGCAAGTATCAGCGAGAGCAGCAGCGCATTTGCAACTTGGAAATATAACCACTATTTTGAATTTGTGGGGATAAAGGACTCAAAAAATATTACGGTCAAATGTAAACTGTGTGCAGGACAGAAAGCATTGTCCACTTGATTGTTGAGGCTACAATAAAGATGCCTGTCAAAATGTCTAAACATATGTTTTGTGTTTTATTGTTCCGCTACATTTCATAATGATAATTGCTACAATTATGGGGAATTGTGTTTTCTCTTACTGTGCCACAGAACAACACAAACACTTGTATTTGTATTGTTATTATTTCCAAAGTAAAGTAAAGTAACTTGTTACTAGTTACTTTTATAATTTAGTAGCTAATAAAGTAACTAGTTGCTTTTTGAGAGCAGTAACTATAACTATTACTAGTTACTTTTTATAAGTAACTTGCCCAACACTGCTTACATGTAATGTAAATGTTGCCTTCGTGTGTGTGGTTCGGGGCCATCTTCGTGCGAAATTCACAATTCCATATTCGTGTGTCCATCGGGTGTCAATTTCGGGACAGTGTGACAGGGGCTTTAGCGAGGTAACTTCAGGGTAAACTCTGGGTTTCCGGTCCTACAACGCTGGTTCATTTCTTACCGGGGTAGATCTCCATGGTAACTTATGCTGAACGGCAAGCCTGGTCCGGTACAGGATAGGTTCCAGGATAAGAGATCAAGCAAAGCACCACCTGCTGACCAATCAGAGCTTAGTGTGCAGAGTTTAAAGCTATCAAGTAATATTACAGGATAAAGGAAACACAGAAAAACTGCCGTTGCAGGAAAGACAGCCAGGAAAAATCAACAAACTGTGTGAACGTGAACATTAATAGAATATCACCTCCCATTTTCAGAGCAATCTGACTAATATAACATTGGTGTTAAAGGTCCCATGTCATGCTTTTCCGCTTATTACCCGTCCCCTTGTGTGTTATGAAGGTTTTTCTGCATGTAAACGGTCTGCAGAGTCACAAACCCTCAAAGTACACCCTGTAGGGAGTAAAACTCTAACACAAAAAAGACCTGTCTATGCTGCTCCAGAGCCGTTACGTTACGTCCGCGGAGCCGTTACATTACGTTCCTCACACACACACACTCAATCTTTTCTCAGCTGCAGCTCTGCCGATTTCTCCTCCCTGAGACGGCGGGGCGCGGCGAGGCTGGGAGTTTGTGTGTGAGCACACACACAAACTCCCAGCCAGCCTGCGTGTGTGTGTGTGTGCTCGGGCTGGTTTTGGGCTGTGTCTCGCTGTCTCGCAGACGGCCACTGGGCTCACAGGGAGGGGGGGCAGGAGCTCCAACAAGCCCTTTAGGACAGAGAGTGAATACACATACGAGATGCTGTATGAGAAACTAATGTGAGTTTCCAAAATTGCACAATATAAATCTATTCTAGTAGACCTCAACAATGGAATTATGATCAGTAGAAATGGCCATGACATGGGACCTTTAAAAAAGCTTACTTAAAGAGCCTGTGACAGCATCCCAACAACTGTTGTGCAATGAGATATTGGGCTACTAGTCATCTCGAACCGTCAGTTTAAAAAAGAAGGTGCGATACCGTTCCGATAAATATCAATAATTTCGAACATTCGGAAATTCCTTCGACTCACTTTGAAGTTTTGGGGGAAGCCGGCAATGCGGGAACGCTTCACTGTGCGGCGAGAGAGCCAAACACGGACAAAGTGTGTTGTCATGCGTAGAAATGGTGAATTACTGAGTTTAGGCACGTTAATAACGTTTCAATGAAGTTGACTACAGTATATTCATATTTGTCGGTGCTTTCATGTCAATTCGGCGAACATAAACATAAATGATCGTGGTGAAGATGATGATTAAATTAGGATTAAAAATCGGTAGTGAGAGCCGCTGAATTTCCTCCCGTCGGATGTGATATAAAAACAAATCGATTATTTTTGTAGTTGTAAACTCAAGTGGATGAAACTACATTTATTATTGCTTTCATGTCAATTCGGCGAACATATGATACATTAAATGATCGTGAGGATGATGATTTAAAAATTGTTTGTTTGAGCCGGTCTGCATTTCCTGATGAGAAAACAAACCGATGCTTTTTGTAGTTGTAGTACACCAACATGGATTAAACGTGTGGTTTTTTTACCACAATGTTGGGGAAATTAATGGATAAAATGCACTGATTATTATTATTATTCCCACTCCGATAGGGACACTAGGACTTGGTCCACCGTTTCCCTGCAGCGAGGCTCCCCTCGTTGACAGTTTATGTGGGCTGGGCTGGGTGCAGTGGCGGACTGGCCATCGGGACGAATCCCGATGGGCCGGTACCGAAGTGGGCCGGTCGAGAGTCCTGGGATGATTTTTAGTCCCAGTCCACCACTGGCTACATGACCGTATGATCGCCCATATTGACGCACCTAATTCCTAAACTTCTAACAGATACAACATAAACCGATCCTTCAGCCTCATATGAGCTCTCAGACACATTCAAAATTAAACTGTCATTGCTGTCTGAGCTTGCTGCTGTGTGCGCCATCGTGCGTTTACATGCAGATGCTGGGATCCTGAACGGTGCTGTGCCCCGCAATGACGTCACACATAATTTGGCGGGATTTGAAGAATCCCCGAGGATATCCAGAATATAGTCAACATTGAAGGGCAGATTAATGGTTATCAAAGTACAAATATCCAAAATCAGTTCAGTAACGGTTTTCAAGGGGACAATATTTACTCAAATTGATGGGTTTGGATGATGGGGGAAACTCGTGTCACAGGCTCTTTAAATATCTGCCACAATAAGTACACAAAAGTACACGGTCACAAAAGTAACCGGATCAAAGTAACATTACGTACAGTCCGCGGCACTGTGAGTGCAGACGTTGATGTGTCCCATTATCATTCATATCACATCATAATCTATCATATATTTCCTTATCTGAGTCAGCTGAGCCGTATCTGGCCGTGCAACACTCACAGTGTCACATAGGCTACTGTATGCAGAAGTATTATTTTAAGCAACACATTAAGTTGACGAAACACTCGAGTCACTGGGGCAGTGTTATCATAAACCTGTTAATATACGCATTCAAGGACTTATTTTTTTTACCAGCTGATTTCACCTTGCAGGTACAGGTGCAGGTGCATCCTGGATAAAGTGTTTAAGTCATGGATGTTTAAAGTTTAACTTCTTCATATCTGTCTAATATTATAGTTTACTTTTCATTCAGGAAGTATGACGCTGCGCTGTCAGTACGCTTGTCCATGTTTGTGATTGGTCAAATGTTGCTAACCCCACCCCTTTCATGTGAATGCGCTCTCAGCCGGACAGAGAAACCCTGGCTTGAGTTACCGAGTTGATAACCAGCTTCGTAGGACCGCTTAGTGAGATCGCGTTTGTTTTGGGTTAATTAAGCCAGATAACTCGAACATATCCAGGGTATGTTGAACTGGATTCGTAATACAGGCCTCCAGTTATTGGCCTCTGAAGGTTCCAAACATAACGCTGCAAATAACAAACTTTCTTCCCAAACAAAGTAATTTAACTCATTTGTTATACCTTCAAATGCCTTGTATATCATATTTACCAGACAAAGACTTCTACTGGCCTTGTGAACTATGATGTTTGTCAGGACAGAATGTTAAGGGTGGATTTTAAAATCACTATTGCATTTTCCCATAGACAACCATTATAAAAGAGAGGTCTGCAAACTGGTAACAGGACTCATACAACTGCAAAGAGGTTTTTTTTCGCAGAATGCTGGGAGAAATATAAGAATGTGGGAAGCATTTATTTTGTCACATCAGCAGGTCACTTAGGTTTATTGTTTTACCAAGTGACCTCACCGTATGAGTGAACCACTTTGGGTTGATGTATAAAGAGCAATAATGTGATGTAAATAATCTAGAGTCGCTTCAAAATGCTTCCAGCTGACAGGGGAATAACATGAATTCATCCATTGATAAAAACCTTTATCTTTGGTTCCTGCACTTCTCTGAAGAACTTTATTCCTACAGATGTTTCTCAGGGGCAGAGTTGCTCTGCAGAACCACAGCTTTCATGGCCAATCATAAAGGTCGGGCACAACGTTTAAACTGTTTAATAAGCTCTTCTGCTCGATTATAAACTGCTCCATTAAAGAGATGCAGTATGGTAAAGTCATTGAAATGTGCCAAGGGTACACACACGTCTCTTGAGTGAATAATGTTAACCCACTGCCCACTGTTAGCACCAGTTAGCAATGGTGCTAAGTAGCTTGCTAACAAACGATTGGGGGACATTAACGTCAGCATTTTACCACATTTCTGACAGTAAGCATGTAGAAGATAAGCTATAGTAGTATACCTTATAGCAATAATGTGTCAAGATCAGATGAACACACGTTTACATGTTAAAAAGCATTTTGTTTTGTTTCAAATTACATCATCAATTTGATTGTTAAAACTGCAACCGTTATCTTAGAAGAAAAACAATTAATTTGAAATTTAATTTAAATGCAGTTTGTATAGGAATGCATTGTTGGGCTCATTGTAAGAGTTAATTGTTCTCTAGACCTCTAGAAACTGTCCAAACTCCTGACCTATTTTTATTCACTGAGGTTCAAGCAAGCCTTTAACACACTTCTGTTTTTGTGAATGTCTCCACTTTACCCGCCAGTGACATTATCCATCCTTTTCTGACTATGACTGATGAGCAAAAGTCTATGAAACTGCTGGTTAGACATGTTGCACCACAGCCTTATCTTATCACAGCTGTTGAACATGTAGGTAAACTATACAATTACCATCCCAGAATATTGATGGCCGCTTCTTCCAGGTGTCAGCCAGTGTGTGGACTAAAACTAAAGTGTTGGAGCAAAATACCAAAAAATGAACTTTTGTCATTAGCTCTTTCATGTCCTCATATGAAAAAACTGATTTGTGTTTCCATCAAACCTAATATTCCTACATTGCATTTATTAAGGACATTGTCTCTTAACTGTAAAATATAGTAAAAGTTATTAAACCAGATATTTTCTTTACAAAGCCATTAGGAATAGTGATTCATCATTTGTATTCTGACTGACAGTACAATTCAGGAGTGAGTAGGAGGAAATAAAGCTATCACCACAGCTGACTCATGCACATATGAACCTCTGTTCTTGGTGAGTCAAATCACATGCACAGAAGAGAGCAGGTATGTGACAACGTGATCGGCAGACATCAACATTGCAAACAACAAATCAGTTTATTGTCATTGCCCAAACATTCTACGCCAAAAAAGTGGCAGATAAAGTCAGGAGCCAAGGCGCTGGCAAAGTTAAAAAGGAGATTATTCATAGATCTACACCTATATGTAGCCTGTGGTCCCTTAGGTCAGGGGTTCCCAACCTTTTTTCCCCAAGAGCCCCACCAAATGACTCCTGTTGGAAGTTGTTTAAAAGTCTCAAAAATGCTACAACTACTGTCACAAACTGGATGAATGTGAAGTATTTTGTTAAAGGAGGATGAAAGCGTAATTAAGGAGCACTATTGGAGTGACTTTGATGGTTATTGGACTCAGGATTAATTCATTTGCATTCCTGCTGTATGAAGAAATTAAAGGACGGAAAACAATGGAAGTGGAAACAATTCACAAAGGGATTAAACTGTTTAAAACACATGCTCAAAGTAAGCCGGATTTTGCCGATGTGTTTATGTTAGACCCTCCAGAAAAACGCGATTCTGCGATCGCAGAATTTACCGCATAATCAGCAAAATGGCGCAGATTTTTAAAAGGCCGCATATTTATCAAAAGGCCGCATAATCCCCGCATTTTTCCACAAAGTTGAGAAGAAAAAAAAGTTAACTCGTCTTGACGTGACGTCATCAGCTCGCGCGTCACAGAATGTAAACAACACTGTATAGAGTGAACGTGTGGAGCTCACACGATAGAGAAAACACCAAGATGAAAAAATCTAATCCATCTCATTTACCGACGAACATTTCTACTAAAGACCGGGCAAAAAGTGGGGGGAAACTATTCTGCACCCCGTGCAACTGTATGTTGGAGCCATAGACTGTCTATTGGTTGGAGCATAAGAGAAAATCGACGGTGAGCATCAACCTCCAAAACCCTTTCGAGGGCTACAAGAAACGAAGTGAGTAGCCTACAAGATTGAAGCTGGTCAGATCATAAACGAGTAAATGAAATGAAAACAGAATGAAGCGGAGAAGTGTGTGTATGTGTGTGTGTGTGTGTGTGTGTGGGGGGGGGGGATGTGTGTGTGTGTGTGTGTGTGTGTGTGTGTGAGATTAAAATAGCCCAATTGCTTTTACAATAAATAAACATTGAATGTGTTTAATTGAATAGTAAAGGGGTTTAACGTTATTGGCAGGTTGTGTGTGAGAGAGAATAAATAAAACAGCCCAATATTAAAAAAAATTGTTCTTCTTTTTTCCCGCATATTTAGCATATTTCGCAACTTCCCGCATATTTAGCAACTTCCCGCAATTTCATCGCATAAAATCACATAAAAACCCCGCATTTTTAATCGCATAATCAAGGATTTTAGCCCGCATAATCAAGCATTTTAGCCCGCATAATCAAGGATTTTTGCCCGCGTTTTTCTGGAGGGTCTATTATGTGGATTCAAAAGTCGTAAATACTCTACAAAATGGAGGAGACCGATCTGATCGGAGCAACTGTGACAAATAATCCAACTGAAACCGGCATGGACAATGACTATGTTTTAAAAATGCGCTTATCCAGAAAAGCCTGGTTTGGACACTTTACGGGCAGAAGAAACATTTCTATTAAAGAAAGAATTATACATTTCTGTCTTTTTATGCCTTTAATAGCTACTAACTTGAATTTTTATTAAAATTAATTAATCATTTATTTTTTATATTTTATTGTAATGTAGAGACAAGGCTTTTTGTGACAATAATGTATTGCATTACAATTATATGTAAAATATAAAAAGGGGGTGTCTGCCGCGCCCCCTGCAATCTTTGGCGCACCCCCCAGATTGGGAACCACTGTCATTGTGCTGATGTGCACTAACATGGCCATTCCCCACCATGACCTCCACACACCGCTTCACAACAGTAGACAGACTAATTCCTGAATTCAATCTGAACAGTGGCATTAGCATGAGGGCTACTGTCCTGTATGAGCTGCAGCTCTGTATAAGTCCTCTGTAGAGTGTTTGTGTCCAACTCATCTTTTCTCAACCAACACAAGAATCTTTTTTCAGAGACTAAATAGCACGATTATTTATTTCCAGAAACCAGGACAGTGATAATTGTAAAATACAAAAATGAGATTATAATGTTTTAGTGAAGTACGCACAGACACAAAGCAGGGTGACTTTAATTACACACTGAAGTCATCCAGTGATTGAGATCCAATTCCTGTCCTTCCCTACATTCCGCACAGGTGTGTGTGTGTCCCCCCCCAGGAACCAGCTGTCCTCATCCTTCAACAAACAACACAAACATATTCTATCCTGCAATTGTCTGCACAGGCTGACTCAGCCTATTTCCAGCCTCTGTGCCTGGCTAACATCCACAACATATGATTACCCCCTCCCCCCCCCCCCCCGCACTCATCCTAAAGTCTGTTTTCTGCCTAAAACTGCCTTCAGCGTTTTCCCATCATATTCATTTCACATTCCAGGAGGCCGTGCTTGCATTGTTTTTCAAGTGAGTCCTGGTGTGAGTGTTGGGGACTGAAGGTGTTACATCAGAGTCGGGGGCTGCCCTGTTGCCCTCTCTTATGGACACTAAGAACAGAGCGGTGGGCCGCCTGGGAGGCTGCGACCGCATCAGGGTTAATGGGGGCCAGTAGGTGTGGGGGGGAAGAAGCACACACCTATGGACCCTCCCCTTTGCTTCAGGCTATAACATCCTAGCTGAATTAGCTGGCACCATAACACATTTAAATCCAAACTGTCGGAGGTCATAGTGCATTGTGGGTATCGAGGTGCCCAGTTCTGTCAAGGAAGAAAAAGGAATAGAAAAAATTCTATCTGGATCGGGTCGAAACATTTTAGTTGATTTGATTTGACACAAATCCAGCTAGACTGAGGGTAGGAGTCAGAAGAAAACTGAGCTGAAGATGGCACAACAAGTGCAGCGCCACTGTGAGAAATCTTCAACAGACCATACAAAGCCTATCACCAATTATCAACTGACACTCAGAAGATCTGAGGGCTAAAACTGCAGTTTCTCCAAACAGTCTCCTAATCTGACTAATGAACACGGGTTATCTGACTGGTAAAATACACAAACAGAAATGTAAAAATAACAATTTATGGTATTGAGGAGGGGGGGTTTACTTGCTGTAAGTATTTCTTTAAAGGTGTGTTTGTGATATGGTTTTAGTATCACAAAAGCTTTGATTTAAATAATGTGTTGCACTTTGAAACATGTTAGAGGTTTAGTCTTTAGTGCTGTCTGGCTGCTGTTTAATGCAGAAGATAGAATTTGGGAGGTTCTCAGAGGTGTTTTGGGGGCATGCAGGCACATGTAAGCCCCCGGGCTATCAGCAGGCTCAGATGGCCCTGAGATCCTGAGCTCAGGAGGTCATGGACAGGCTGGGACAGGATGAACATTTCAGGAGCCAGGTGGGTGACGGTGAGCACCCAGTGTGTGCTCTGCTGATGTTCCCGGCTCAACAGAGCTTTGAGAGGGGTTCATATAGAGGCTTTATCCCTTTAGACGTCTAATGATGAGGTATCAAACTGTTCAATCGATAAACACACAAATAAATAAATGAATACATAATAAATAAAAATCCTCTTATTTGATGCCAACATGATTTTCTTTCTAATTGCATCCTTCCGTTGACTTTGTGTTCTATCACAGCGCCTCAAGATTGTTCTGTTCATTCTGTCTGAACACAAAGTAGATGTCAACTGACAATACAGCTTTAGACAACACACACACACAAAATGTCTTGTGTGACTTTAAATCCAGGAGAACCTTAAGGATGATTCCCAGACCCCCTCTCTTTATCAAAGCTAACGGGGGCCCCTAACTCACAAACCATTAAGATAAGGCAAGAATGTGCAGGAGCACTGTAACTCAAGTCAAATCTCCTGCGTCTCATTTTTTCTGATGGTTAAGAGCTTGACTTCCCGTCCCTCAAAAATACAGAACCAGGGGTTTGAGCAGATACTTCCTCGTAGTTTTACAAATGAGACAACATCTGTTTGTGCTCAGAACACTTACAAGGTGATTTCACATCAAGAACTTTTGTGGACATTTAACAGACACTTAAAAAACTCCTACTGGTTCAGCAGATTTCATTCGGTTAAGAGGGAAACAAATATTCAAAAGAGTTCCTAGGAAAGCGGAGCAGTTCATCATCCCTTAATACGCCTTCATCAGTGTAGTGATATTCCAAGTGCAGCCCTGAAACCTTCTATTCAAACGTAAAATGTTGTAGAAGTAAAATGTGTTAAAGCAGGCCGGAGTCAGAGTTTAGAATGTGTGGTATCCAGAATTATTTTCTTTTTATAGAGCTTATTTACTGCATTTATGTATACAATAGCAATACAAGGCATATTGTAGAAATGAATGTAGTAGATTCTGTATATTGATTTTGATAAAATAAAAAAGTTAATGTCTTTCCGATGCAGACAGGGTTTCTTTCTATATTTTTCATAAAGTCATGGAGGACATAGTGAATGCACCAACACAATGACCTACGTCCTTCGTGCAAATCCCCCCCTCCCCCGCAGCTCCTGGTCTCTGAACACTGACAGCCTGTATCCTGTCTGTTTCAGAACTCCACTGAGATCCACAGAGCTGCATATTTCAGACATTTGTCGTAAAATGATGATCAAGAGAGGGCAGTTTGATGTTAGGCCATGTATTGAAACATGTTTGCTTTCCTTCCACACGCTCATCAGACTAAACGGTTCACATTTCTGTCAGTGATGTCTCCATCCTGAACCTCAGCAGTGACGCAGCACACAATGAAGCTGTTATCTCTACAATGGCCCTCCTCTTCCTACTTTGAGAAACATGGCAAACAATGTGACTGCTGTCGAGCAAAGCGTAGGGGCTTCCTCACAGCCCCATAAATGAGCAGATTTACCCCCCCCCCCCCCCCCCCCCCCACAACAACATCTGCTCCCCGGCAGGTGTGGAAGCTTGCACTGTAAATAAGCTGACAGTAATCTGTGAAGGAGGCGCTCGTGGAATGCAGAGCAACTCGACGCCAAGATTAGAAAGAGAAGAGGAATGAAAAAGACACACACACACACACACACACACACACACACACACACACACACACACACACACACACACACACACACACACACACACTGCAGGAGTACAGTCCTATACATATTCATTATCGAATGTCAGAGATGTAAAGTAACTTAAGTACTGTACTTAAGTACTGTACTTAAGTACAGTACTTAAGTACAATTTGGAAAAAATAGTACTTTACTTAAGTAATTACATTATTTGGTACTTCATACTTACCCCACTACAGTTCAGAGGTACATGGTTTACTTCTACTCCACTGCATGTATTTAATCCCTTTAGTTACTTCACAGATGTGGATTAATGATGTGAAATCTAATCAAGTGTTAAATCAGACTTTAGTTCCACCTGGAGTAAATCCACAAGCTACCCTGCAGTATACAAAGTCATTCAAACTAGCTGCACCTTTACCAGCTTTGAGAACACTTTAATGATCAATCATTATAAAACATATCATATATATTATTCTGAAATGGACCAATCTGCACAGTGACTACTTTTACTGTCACTACTTTAACTATATTTTGATGATAATAGTTTTCTACTTTTACTGAGGAACATTGGAATTGCAAGTCTTTCTCTTAACAGAGTATTCCTAAAGTATGGTATTTCTACTTTTACTCAAGGAGAACAAAGAGTACTTCTTCCACCTCTGTGGAGTTTCATGGCTCTTTCTGTGAAGCAGACATCGTTAGCACTGCAGATATGATAACGTGTTCTCTGAAAGCTACAGTGGAAACATGACATTTCTCTATTGGTGTTTTGGTGGGGCGACCACATAGTATTTACTGCTTATAGTTTCCAATAAAAGTACTTCTTCAAATTATATAAAAAGTGTTTTGATGGACACCCAGAGATGCTTGAAAGTTGCTCCGTAATGTTTATTGCCCCTTAAGAAATAAAGTTATTCTGGGAATCCAATTAAGCTCTAATTAAAAAGACTGAGTCATGTGATGGAGCTGCTACACTGAATTTCACATAACTGTATTAGGTTCATTGAACGCAATTATATTAAGTTGAACCGAATATTCATATTTATTTCAACATTTATGTGAAAAATGTTGACATTATACATTTAAATAAGTCAACGCGTTTTTCAGTGCAGTCTCACTTCAAGTTTTTAAAACTTCTTCTCTCAAAGAAAGTGTCCCACTCTTCGTCCCTCTGCTTACTGACACAAACACCCTGGACAGAGACAGAAATTGAAAGAACACTGCCAATGAAACTGCACCTCATCCCACAGCACACACAGAAATGAAAGGCTCTAGCACCCCTGTAATGAAGGGAAGGAGATAAAGGCAACTGTACCTTTCCTCCAAGGAGCCAGGATAGAGAAGGACTTGTGCCAGCTGATTACCAGCCCAGCCTTCTTCCTTTTCACACTCATGGTGTTATAACAATCCCTGAGGTTGGCACGTGGTGATGTCAGGAGAAGTTCCTCAGAGATTCCTCATCATGTGGATGAAGTTCACTTGTAGTAAAGGCGTCTGTTGAAGGGGGATTTAGGGAGCAGGCTGTCCTCCGGCAGGGTCATGGTAGCTGCTGAGTGTGTGAGAGCTCCAGCTGAGAACAGTGAAGGGGGCGGGGCTCAAGTCCCAGCACTGAGGGGAGGAGGACAATGAGGAGGGGGAGGACAGGGAGGAGGGGGAGGACGGGAGGAGGATTGACGGCTAACAGAGTGCTCCTGAGCTGGAGGAGGAGGGAGAACAGTTTAAAATGTTCTACTGAGATTTAAAATCCCCTTTCTCAATCACACTCAAACTCACCCTGAATGACTCTCATGAAGCAACAACAATGCATAAAACAATAAAACAAATATAAAAAAACTATGAAATAGTGCAAGATTATCTTGCAGACCAATGTGCAAGTAATGCAGGAAAAGTGAACTACAAACATGTCAAGAAAATAATAATACAATAAGTGAAACGATGCAGACAATGTTGTGAGAGAGACATGCAGGAGTGTGTGTGCCAACCATAGTGCCAAAACACTCTCACTCCATAATCGTCCAGGAGCGACACTTGGTCAGGGTCCCCGAGGCGTGCAGTTGTGATGCTAGGCTCCTTCAGCTTCATAAAGGGATGCAAATAGCTTTCAACCAATTGCAATGTATTCCCATCTGCGGCGGGATTTGACGCTCATGGAAGCACGGCATTCGTTTGTGTCGGCTGCCCCTAAAGGCAATGTGAGCGTCCATTCCCATTGGATAACGGAGAATTGTACACCTGGAAGTAAGTATGCCCCTTACTGTCAATTGATTTGACAGTGATATCTGCACTACTCATCGACTAAAAAACACCAGATTATCCTTGTTAATTACACAACATTGATTGGTTTAAATTGTGTGCAATGCTTTTGTAGTTTTCCCTTCGATTCGGAGAAACAAATATTTTTTCGGAGTAAAGGATGGCAGAAGACACTACACTACCCAGAATCCCCAGCTATCGTTTAGGACTACACCATGTGCTCTGTTTGACGAACCCCATGATTAGTTCTCAAGCTCTGTGATTGGTTGACCTCCAACTGCATTCCATATGAAAAAAAAAGGTTTCGTAAAAGATAAAATCATACTTTATTCAGCAGTGCTTGCTTTACTCTTTGAAAGTCATCACATGAATGCATTGTAATAAATGGTTCGGCTGCATTAAATATTACACATCTGTCGTAGTTCTTTATTTTTATTTATCTACAGAGATCGGGCTCAGAATAGACCAGAAACTATTTTACTGTTCAGTTTGAATTTCACAATAAAGTTAGTAGTAATATTTTGTTTTGATATTATTGTTTTTTATTAACTACTATACCACTGGGTCATGTTAAGACCATCTTTTCTGTGTTGCTGTGGGTTTTTCCCATCGCTTTTGTGTTACAAATATCAAAACAATAACTAAATATATCCGTCGTAAACTAAACCAGAAAGAGCAGTATATTTTATTTTTTTAACACTGTAAACTTGACAGCTTTTTAACCCAAACCACCTACAGGTTAAAGCACGTTATTACACGTTTAGAGTAATGCAATGCAGGTAGATTGTGTTGCTTTTTAATGACTGTTTAAAATGCCTTTTTCTTAATGTCTTTAATTTTTGTAAAGCACTTTTGAATGTGTTATATTTTATAAAAACATTTAAATATTAAATAATACTTTAGGGGTATCTATATTATGCCTGACAAAGTACTTAACGTTTAATATATTGCATGTTGGTTTGTTTTGGGACTTGACAATCCAACCCAGTCTCACAAAAAAACATATAATCACAACGTACTGTAGGACGTAGTATTTCTACAAAAACGGCTCTGAAATTGTAGGATCCCTACGTTTTTTTTCATCATTCATTCCAATGGCTGGCGTCTATGTCACGTGATCTTCAAATTTCACCCTGCAGGAAAAAAAACATGGCCGAACTTCGTTTTATTCTCGGTGGAAAATTTTAAAGTTAGTTTGGCCATTAATATGCGTTTTGATGTCATTTGATGCGAGAAATATGAGATGTTATTTCAGATTATGTGTGCAGTGGATGGATATACATGATCTTTAGTTTGATAGTTATTACGAATATTACTTCAGGGAATTGTGTCCATACAACGTTTTCATTGTTACCAAGGTGGTTGCTAGGGACGCTGCGAACGTAATTATTTTTCTTTTTAAATGTTGTTTTAACTTGTAGTACTGATATCGTCCACTAGATTCCTAGTTACGTCGCGAGCTGCGTACATGATTTCGTTCGGCAGCCAAATACCGCAAAATAATCTGTGACGCGTTTGTGTGTATTGTGTTTGTTTCCCGGGAAACACTCACAAGAAACACAGGCTGTTGTCATGCCTGGGCGAAACAAGTTTAATATTCTAAAAACCAAGACTTTGTTTATTTGAAATCAGATGAAAACAAACTGTCACGGACCCTGCCGTGTTATCTATGATTACTATACCCTTTTCATTCATAATTTCAACGGGAGGGAGGGGAAGCGGCGCTGAGGAACAGCAGAGTGCGGGTTGACAGGTGTCTGTGTTGACCTTCCCCTTATTGTGCGTCAGCAGAGACAGGCTACAAGTGTCTTAGGTTCAAGTTAGACAACTAATGTCTGGGTCAGTGTTCATGACTTCATGTTTATGTCACCTTAATGGTTAACCTTAATGCACACACATTTTCCGTGCTTTCCAATCGTATAACATAGTTTTATTCCACTGCTAAATAACCTGTTCAATACAAACATGCCAAATTAAATAACATGTCTGTGTTTAGTGAGCTTATTAGAGGATGTTCCCTGAAAGATTGTAAAATGTCAACGAAGATGTCCGACTTAATTTGTTAATAATTACATGGAGTGTGTGTGTGTGTGTGTGTGTGTGTGTGTGTGTGTGTGTGTGTGTGTGTGTGTGTGTGTGTGTGTGTGTGTGTGTGTGTGTGTGTGTGTGTGTGTGTGTGTTCCAAGTTAATCTGCGGCCCCCTGGTGGCCAGTGCATATATTATGTGGCCCCCACCACTATCCAAGTTGCTCATCCCTGCTGTAGACCATTAATGAGTTCATTTGAAGGAATCTAGTTTGCAAGCCTTTTTGTCATCAGCAGTCGTCATCACTGCTCACTGCCCTGCAGAGGTGGTAACAAGTACGGTACTCAGGTACACTTTTGAGGTACTTGCACTTTACCTCAGTATTCTCTGTTTATGCTATACACTTCTACTCCACTAAATCTTAGAAGCCAATAGTAATTTTTACTCTACTACATACAGTGGGGCAAAAAAGTATTTAGTCAGCCACCAATTGTCCAAGTTCTCCCACTTAGAAAGATGAGAGAGGCCTGTAATTTTCATCCTAGGTATACCTCAACTATGAGAGACAAAATGAGAAAAACAAAATCACATTGTGTGATTTTTAAAGAATTTATTTGCAAATTATGGTGGAAAATAAGTATTTGGTCAATAACAAAAGTTAATCTCAATACTTTGTTATATACCCTTTGTTGGCAATGACAGAGGTCAAACGTTTTCTGAAAGTCTTCACAAGGTTTTCACACAATGTTGCTGGTATTTTTGCCCATTCCTCCATGCAGATCTCCTACAGTGATGTTTTGGGGCTGTCGCTGGGCAACACGGACTTTCAACTCCCTCCAAAGATTTTCTATGGGGTTGAGATCTGGAGACTGGCTAGGCCACTATAGGACCTTGAAATGCTTCTTACGAAGCCACTCCTTCGTTGCCCGGGAGGTGTGTTTGGGATCATTGTCATGCTGAAAGACCCAGCCACGTTTCATCTTCAATGCCCTTGCTGATGGAAGGAGGTTGTCACTCAAAATCTCACGATACATGGCCCCATTCATTCTTTCCTTTACACGGATCAGTCGTCCTGGTCCCTTTGCAGAAAAACAGCCCCAAAGCATGATGTTTCCACCCCCATGTTTCACAGTAGGTATGGTGTTCTTTGGATGCAACTCAGCATTCTTTCTCCTCCAAACACGTCTAGTTGACTTTTTACCAAAAAGTTCTATTTTGGTTTCATCTGACCATATGACAATGACATTCTCCCAATCCTCTTCTGGATCATCTAAATGCTCTCTAGCAAACTTCAGACGGGCCTGGACATGTACTGGCTTAAGCAGGGGGACACGTCTGGCACTGCAGGATTTGAGTCCCTGGCGGCGTAGTGTGTTACTGATGGTAGCCTTTGTTACTTTGGTCCCAGCTCTCTGCAGGTCATTGACTAGGTCCCCCCGTGTGGTTCTGGGATTTTTGCTCACCGTTCTTGTGATCGTTTTGACCCCACGGGGTGAGATCTTGCGTGGAGCCACAGATCGAGGGAGATTATCAGTGGTCTTGTATGTCTTTCATTTTCTAATAATTGCTCCCACAGTTGATTTCTTCACACCAAGCTGCTAACCTATTGCAGACCCAGCCTGGTGCAGGTCTACAATTTTGTTTCTGGTGTCCTTTGACAGCTCTTTGGTCTTGGCCATAGTGGAGTTTGGAGTGTGACTGTTTGAGGTTGTGGACAGGTGTCTTTTAAACTGATAACGAGTTCAAACAGGTGCCATTAATACAATTAACAAGTGGAAGACAGAGGAGGCTCTCAAAGAAGAAGTTACAGGTCTGTGAGAGCCAGAAATCTTGTTTGTTTGTAGGTGACCAAATACTTATATTCCAGCATAATTTGCAAATAAATTCTTTAAAAATCAGACAATGTGATTTTCTGGATTAGTTTTTTTCTCATTTTTTCTCTCATAGTTGACGTATACCTAGGATGAAAATTACAGGCCTCTCTCATATTTTTAAGTGGGAGAACTAGCACAATTGGTGGCTGATAATATAATAATACAATTCAATAACATTCTTCAACCACCAGGTGTCCCTTTCTATCAGATATGCACCGTTATGGTGTAAATACAGCCTATCTACTAGTTGGATCAAATATAAAATTCAGCCGAATTAGTGTTGATATTGCAAGGAGACGTATTGTGTGAAAATAAATGTAAGATGTTGTTTAATTGCTTATATATTTATGATCCACGTCACGTTTTCAGTTTTGGCGGCAGTTCTCCTGTTTGTCTAGAAGTCTTCTCAGCAAGGCTCTATAAATAGAGAATTACGGCAGATAAGTAATATTTAATGCAGCCGAACCGTGTATTACAATGCCGTTATGTGATGACTTTTAAAGAGAAAAGCAAGCACACTCGGAATAAAGTATTATTTTGTTTTTAAAAAACGTTTTCAGATTTCACATCACATAAACACCAAATCCCAGCATGCATTGCGGCTAAACCATCCAATCATCGAGCTGAGGATCTTGCCTACGTCCGTTTCCGGTTTCGTTTATGACCGATGTTTTTTGTTATACACACATTCCTTCACATTTACATTTTAATTTGCATAAAAGCATTTCGTGAGGCCTTCTAACATGTTTTTAAATATAACTACGGTTGTAGTTGAAGAGTTTGTAAATTAACATGAACTGAAGCTGTTGCCTGGCAACTCAATCGCAGAACGTCACGTCCGTTAATTCCACATCCACACGCATGGATTAACATCGATTTAATACATTAATGTAGCCTTTGTTTCTGCTAAAAGAGATGTCGACCAGCTGGGGCAACAAGAAAATCGGCGTAATCGAGTGTGACTATTAAAAAATAAATCATTACGTCGGGGTAGCATTTGCTTGGTATTTCCGGTTATTTCTCCACTGGTTAACATGGGTTAACAATACCTTGTAACTGTCACGTTTGAAGGGACAAAATCGTGACATCTTCACGTCTCCAAGCATGGTAAATCGTCACATGTTCACGTCTTGCCGGGATACCGGGTTGTTTAAAATGTAGTATTGCTACTTTAACTTCAGTAAAAAGAGTACTTCTTCCATCACTGCTGTGCTTGAGCTTTGAACCCTGTGAGTCTGTTCAGATCAAATAAATGTATTCTAGTTTGAGTCAACGAAACTGAGATCAGGTGGGACTTCTGCTGAATCCAGTTTCACCCCAGCTTTTAGCAGAGAAGCTTTCTTTCTATCTAAGCACGAGTCTGATCAGGAGCCACGTCCGGACAGGGAGGGAAGAGAGCAATGCTGGCTTTCATTATGAACTCTCAGCAGCCAGGAAATACCAAAGTATGGATCAGAGGATGTGATAAAGATTTCTCCACAAGGGCATTTTTACTACTGTAAAAGCATTTTAGAAAAAGTACATGGAATAACGATGTGTGTGTTTCACCAGTGGACTGTAATGTATTTAATGAGTGATATTATTGAAATATCACTTTCCTTCCAAAGAATGATCCTTTCCTTGGTATAACCTCACCTGGCATTTTGAAACATAATTCCTTTGTTTTTCCTTTACTAAGTAGAAAAACAAAGCTAAGTCGTGGAATTCAGTCACACCCACATACCTTCAGCCGGGGTCACTGCCTCCTCTCCCAGCAAACTTCTCTAATGGTTCATCCTGAACACCATGACCCTGTCACACATTTCAGCCAGAACGATTAGAGGAGATAAGTGTAATGTTGCAGGTATAGATTTAAAGAAATCCTTTATTAAGACTCTAAAGGCAGGCAAAGGTCAGGACACTTTGCATGCAAACAAAGAAAAACAGATTGACCGGGCTGGGTCCAGTCCTGAATGCAACAGGGTCATTTTTACAGCCAGATAATTCATTTGACTCTGATTGGATGTGGTCTACCTAGCACAGGGGTCTGCAACATTTTTGACCAAAAGAGCCATTTCGCTCCTTTTTCCAAAAAAAATGTTTGTCTGGAGCCGCAAAAAATATTTCATAGATTGATAGCTTATAAAGTTGTATTTATTGTTATATCAGACAAAAACTACAGTTTTTTTGCATTTATTAGGCTATGTATTACATTATATAAAACTGTTAACCTCTAATAAGAAACAAAGAACTCCTATAAGGAGAATTAAAAATAATACAGAGGCCTACTTTAAAATAAATTAAACACAGCACTTGGGGAGTCCTCTGCACATTTGAAGGAAAAAAATAATTAAAATGGGCCCACTTTGAAATAAATAAAACATAAAGCTGCACCCTAAAAAGAGTTAAAGGTAGAGTAAGAATGGAGAAATCAGCTCGAGTCCGCTAGAATTTGAAAATACACAACCGGAAAAAATATGCCTCTTCCTTTAGACTTTCTTACAGAGTCCCTCCTCCAACACACACGAACGTGCATGACCAATGAGGCCACGAGATAAGTTTGTGCACAGATGGAAGGCTGACAGGCAGGTAAGCAATCCAGTTATTTTAGCCGGGCCGGCTAAAATGATTGGTCGTGCTTTTTACAGCGCTCCGGCTTCCAGAGATTAATTTTTGTATGTATTTATTGTCAAAGCATTTAATATATTCATTGCTTTCGGGACATTAAGAGCATTCCATGGTATATAACAAAAAGTGTTTTCTGAAATAAAAGACATACCCCATTGAATTATGACGGAAGATTGTCAGCTGTCTTCCTCTCCCATGTTGTTCCTCGATACGTAAAGGCTGCAGCACCGTTAACAACTTCTCTCTACATATCAAACATACCGGTAAACCAGCATCGTTTGCTGTGAAAGCATAGAACTCTGTCCACGCAGAATTAAATCCTGTGTTCCTCCGATACTTTTCTTTGATTTATCCATAGTTCGCTCATCGAGCCGGGGGTCAGGTTATTCGCCTCCAAGAAAAGGCGCTCGCGCGGGAACGTAGTAGGATGTGACGCATATTTTAGTTGACCTAATTAAAACCGTTTTGTTTTTTATTTATGTGTCACAGTATCACCTCAAAATACAAGATACGAAACATTTTCAACCATGCAACAAAATATAAATAATCCTACAAATACTTTTATTTTATTTCCTTCTTATTTTTTTCTAAGCTCAAGTGAGCCAGAGCAGAGGGCTTAAAGGGCCACATGCGGCTCGAAGGCCGCGGGTTGCCGACCCCTGACCTAGCCGGACTGACTATAGCTTGTGAACGCACCCACTACCTGCAGCCGTGGCCTTAAGAGTCTCTCAATCTACATTTACGCAAAGGTGGAGGAAGTCCCCAAATCTAGTACTGGACTAAAAGTAGAAGTACCAGAGTGTAGGAATACTCTGTAATAAGTAAAAGTTCAATCAAAATTTTGTATTAAAAGTAGGAAAGTATGATCATCAAAATATAGTTAAAGTAGCGACAGTAAAAGTAGTCATTGTGCAGATTGGTCGATTTCAGAATAATATATATGATATGTTTTATAATGATTGATCATTAAAGTGTTCTCAAAGCTGGTGAAGGTGCAGCTAGTTTGAATGACTTTGTATACTGCAGGGTAGCTTGTGAATTTACTCCAGGTGGAACTAAAGTCTGATTTTACATTACATTGCATTTAGCTGACGCTTTTATCCAAAGCGACTTACAATAAGTACATTCGACCAGGAAGATATAACCTTGAAGAAAACAGAATCATATAAGTACATCAGGTTTCATAGAGCCAAACATTTCAAGTGCTGCTCAACTGGCTATAGATAAGCCAGTCCTTTATTAGTATATAAGTGCTCTGTTAGCAGTTCTTTGTTAGTAATTCTATCGCTCGAAGTGGAGTCGAAAGAGATGAGTTTTGAGTCTGCGCCGGAAGATGTGCAAGCTATCTGCTGTCCTGATTTCAGTGGGGAGCTCATTCCACCATTTTGGAGCCAGGATAGCAAACCCACATGTTTTTGCTGATGGGAACTTGGGTCCCCCTCGCAGTGCGGGTGCAGCGAGTCGTTTGGCTGATACAGAGCGAAGTGCACGCGCTGGGGTTTACAGTTTAACCATGTTCTGGATGTAGGAAGGGCCAGATCCATTCGCAGCAGGGTACGCAAGTACCAATGTTTTGAAGTGGATTCTAGCAATTACTGGAAGCCAGTGAAGGGAGCGGAGGATTTTGGAAGGTTGAAGACAAGACGAGCCGCTGCATTCTGGATGAGCTGCAGAGGTCTGATGGCACATGCAGGCAGACCAGCCAGGAGGGAGTTGCAGTAGTCTAGGCGTGAGATGACAAGAGCCTGGACCAGAACCTGCGTTGCTTTCTGGGTCAGCTGGGGACGTATCCTCCTGATGTTGTAAAGCGTGTATCTGCAGCAGCGGGTTGTAGCGGCGATGTTTGCAGTGAAGGACAGTTTGTTATCTAGGATCACACCCAGATTCCTTGCATTCTGAGTCAGGGAAACAATAGAGGTGCCGATGTTGATTGTTAGGTCAAGAGTGGGACAATCTTTTCCCGGAAGGAAAAGCAGTTCAGTCTTGTCAAGGTTGAGCTTGAGGTGATGAGCAGATCCACTGAGAGATGTCAGCTAGACATGCAGAGATGCGTGCGACGACCCGGGTCTCTGAGCGGGGAAAGGACAGAATTAATTGGGTGTCGTCAGCGTAACAGTGGTATGAAAAACCATGCGGGCTAATGGCTGATCCGAGCGAGTTTGTGTACAAGGAGAAGAGGAGGGGACCAAGAACAGAGCCCTGAGGGATCCCTGTAGTTAATTGACAAGGTTCGGACTCGGACCCTCTCCAAGTTACCCTGTAGGTGCGGTCTTTGAGGTATGAGGTGAAGAGGGAAAGTGCAGTGCCTGAAACTCCAAGTTCTTGGAGAGTGCAAAGGAGGATCTGATGGTTCACCGTGTCGAATGCAGCAGACAGGTCCAGAAGGAGGATGACAGAGGAGAGGGAGGCTGCTTTATTCATGTGCAGTTCCTCAGAGACAGCAAGGAGGGCAGTTTCTGTGGAGTGACCTGCCTTGAAACCAGACTTGTGCGGATCCAGAAGGTTGTTCTGATGGATATAACAGGAGAGTTGTTTAACGACAGCGCGTTCAAGTGTTTTAGACAGGAACGGGAGGAGAGAGACAGGCCTGTAGTTTATAACATCAGACGGGTTGAGAGTTGGTTTCTTTAGGAGAGGGTTTACTCTTGCCTCCTTGAAACTGTTTGGAAAGCGACCAGAAGTTAGAGAAGTGTTGATGAAATGGGTGAGAAACGGTAGAATATCAGGAGCGATAGTCTGAAGGAGGTTTGAGGGGATAGGGTCCAGAGGACAGGTGGTAGGACGGGCAGAGGTAATGAGGGTAAGAACCTCACTTGGAGAGAGAGGGGAGAAGGAGGTCAGTGTGTGGGTGAAGGGAGGGTCTGGTGACCCAGCGGTGAGTAAAGGTGAGTCAGAAAAAGAAGAGCGAATATCATCAACCTTTTTTTCAAAGTGGTTAACAAAGTCGCTTGACAGAAGGGAGGAGGGGGGAGGGGCTTTGGGGGGGTCCAAGAGGGTGGAAAAGATGGAAAATAGTTTTTGGGGATTGGAATAGGAATATTGGATCTTATCTTGAAAGAAAGTGCTTTTTGCCTGAGAGATCGAAGCAGAGAAAGAGGAGAGGAGAGCCTGATAGGTTAGGAGGTCGTCATGGTGTTTGGATTTCCACATTTTCCGCTCTGCTGCCCGAAGGATGGTTTTATTAGCACGCAGTGCGTCATTTAGCCAGGGAGCAGGAGGGGACTGACGAGCCTGCCGAGATGTGAGAGGACAGAGAGATTCCAGAGAGGATGAGAGAGTAGAGAGGAGAGGAGAGTTTCTGCAGCAGAGTTTGGAGGCAGGAGTTGGAACGAGTCAGAGGAAGGGAGGGCTGAGAGCACCGATGAGGCAAAGGTAGAGGGGGAGAGGGAACGGAGGTTACAGGTGCCGGATGAGAAGAGATTAGGTTGTTATGTTTGGAAAGGGTAACAAAGGGGTAGAGAGAATGAAATGAAGAAGTGATCTGAGGTGTGAAGCGGGTTTACAGAGAGGTTAGACATAGTGCAGTTCCTTGAGAATATGAGATCAAGGACATTGCCAGCTTTATGAGTTGGTGGGGATGGAGACAGTGAGGTGGTTAACAGAGACGGTAGTTTGTCTATCTTCCCTGTCTGGAGGTTGAAGTCTCCGAGAAGTACAGCGGGAGGGCCAGTTTCTGGGATGTGTGAGAGGAGATTATCTAATTCTTCCAAGAAGTCCCCCAAGGCGTCTGGTGGACGGTAGAGAACAACAATGGTTCATTGTATAGGATGGGTTACTGTGACGGCATGGAATTCAAAGGTGGAAGGAGTGAAGTTAGGTAGCTTGAAGAGGGAAAAGCTCCAGTTGGGAGAGAGCAGGAGACGAGTGCCCCCTCCTCTGCCAGAGGGTCTGGGTGTATGGGAGAAGGAATATGCTGTGGAGAGAGCTGCTGGGGTGGATGTGTTGGATGGAGTAATCCAGGTCTCAGTGAGAGCAAGGAAATCCAGAGACTGCAGGAAAGCGTAGCCAGAGATGAAGTCAGCCTTAGGAACAGCTGACTGGCAGTACCACAGGCCACCTGCAACTAGCTGTTGGATCTCAGTGGAGCATGTGGGATAGACGAGAGCAGGCCGGTTATATCGATTAGGAGACACACGGGGCCAGTGATAATTGCGAGAAGACACATGAATAGGAATGGAGAAAATACACATGATTATAGCATGAGGGGCTAAAAAAACAAATAAAATAAAATACTAGAGATACTTAGCTCAATCAGAGTAGGATTTGCCTCCTCTTTGCCTCCCGTCTTTGTCAGTCTTACTCCCGCAGGACTCCAATGTCTTTGTCAGTCTTCGTCTGTCTGACGCTGAAGCTCCAGGAAAGAGCTACCTAAAATGGACACGTGGTTGCTGAGTTCTCACAGCTGTGGTGCCACGCCCCTCTAATTAGTTAACTCTCTAAAGCTGATGGGCGACAGCAGAGTGTTCCTGTCTATTGTAATGCAGGGTTGAGACGCGTGACCCACTGAGACCTGTGTAACAGGTTCAGTTGAGCAGATCTGAGATTTTAAATCTCTCAAAAGTGCCGTTTCAGCTACAATAAATACAGAACAATTATACAGAGTAGAATAAATGAAACAGAGAAGTCTATTTAAACAAGAATATAACTTACATTGATTGCTGAGTCAATAGGTAGTGTCCTCACCCGGTCTAGATGCACACTGATTTAACACTTGATTATATTTCACATCATTCATCCACATCTGTGAAATAACTAAAGGTATTAAATACATGTAGTGGAGTAAAAGAAAAAAATTGCAAAAGATTCAAATACTCAAGTAAAGTACAAGTAACTAAAAATTGTACTTAAGAACAGTACTTGAGTAAATCTACTCAGTTACTTCTACTTAAAATTACTACTGCATTTATGTTTACATCAGTTTTCTCTTAGATATGCATCCTGAGAATGAATCAAAGTGCTGTGCTGTCTTTAATCTATCTGCCTGTTCTCCTGTTTCCAATGTTTCTGAAATCTATTCTCTGAGAGCCTCATGGAGGCATAAAGCGCCTCTGCTCTGTTCTGGGGGGCTGTCAGAGCATAGATAATGGGCCATGCAAAGTGGTCAGGGGCAGCGATAACGAGCCCTCCACACAGTCAGTTCAAACATCAGTGTGATAATCCCAAAGGATTGAGCTGGCACTGACATTTGTTCTGTTATTTAACTTCTTGCAAAGTTTCACAAAGTTTGAAACAACACCAGAGAGTAGTGAAAAGCAGAGAGAGCCTGAAGACTGTGTGCTGGAGTTCAATCTCAAGACATGGTTCCTAGATCAATAAACCTCGCTCTGCGTGTGAAATATTAGACTGCTGCTGAGGAATGCTGAGATGTTTTGCCACAGCGGTCATGTGTACCTCTGCATGAGTCATCTTTGTCTTCTGAGGAATGTGATCTTGAATAATTCACAATAACAGGGAAGACACATGCTGTCATTGTTTTCCTCCTGATAGCAGTCCATTACCTCACAGGGGTGAGGCAATGTCACCTCTCAGCATCCTTAAAGGTCCCCAATTGTACTCTTTTTCAACAATATATTACAGGTCTCAGATAAATACAAAACATGTCTCTGAATTGTTTGGCTGGAATACCAAACAGTTCATGCATTGCAGCGTCCCATAAACCCCTCTGTTTCAGCACCATGGTGCTCTAGGAGGAGATTCAGGTGATAAGGTGTGTGGGGGGGGGGATTACCTTGGTTGGTTATTGGCTAATGGTTGGACAACCATAATAAACATTGTGGCAAAATCTGATCAGCTCATTTTCAGACAGGTTTTTATATAGATGGATCAGGACAAAAAAGAGGGGGTCTTTGTTCCTGAAACATTCCTAAGTGTCTTAAAGGTAGGGTAGGTAAGAATGGAGAAACCAGCTCGAGTGCGCTAGAATTAGAAAATACTCTACAGAAAAAAATCTGCCCCTTCCTTCAGACTTCCTTATAGAGCCCCTCCTCCAACACGTATGTATTTATTGTCAAAGCATTTAATTTATTCATTGCTATCGGGATGTTAAGAGCATTCCATAGAATATAACAAAAAGTGTTTCTGAATTGAATTACCTACCCCACCTTTAAAACACTGGTGACACGTATGTATGTTTGTATGTATGTATGTATACAAGACATGAAAAGGTGGATTTTGCATATAAAGTGACCTTTATGGTCTGTGAGGTAGAGGCTGACATACAAGGTGCAACCAGCTCACACACTGTAGGCAGTGCCATTTGGAGCAATTTAAAGCATCTTCCCAAGGACACAATGAGATGCTGACTGCAGGGGACGGAGAGGGAACCACCAACCCTCTGAATGGAGGGCCGACTTTCTGACTCCTGAGACATAGCCAGGCTAAAAACTGTATTACAGCACTGAATAAGAGACCCAGGACATAGGCCTGTAGTTGCTGATGGATATCTCCAAATCCTAAAAACAAAAGTACATCAGATCAGATGTTATAGCTTATATATGTTTGAGATAACATGTGTGTCCATGGTATTTCAAAAATGTAATGCTTCCTGAGGACATCGCAACAGCCAAACAGCAATTACACTGCACACTCACCTCCAATAGTTTACTTCATTGCAGTAAACCACATTAACAATTAACAACACACATTTCAGTATTAATTTTAAACCTTTCATTTGCTTGTAACCTTACATTATTTGGTTTATTTTCACACATTTTAGCAATAATAACTTCTTTGTCTTTGAGTTACTGTGGTTGGGGGAGGTTACTTCCTGGTTCAGCAAAAGGTGTGGCTGAGCCAAGCCCCCAGGAAGCACGCCGGAGTCTGATGAGAATATTCGTTGTGGCCAAACGGCGGTACTACACTTCCGTTTGGTTGCTGGTCCCGGAAACTCTTTTTCCCATTGACTTACATTGGGAAAGAGTGGTCTGTAACTCGTTGGATAATTTTTTTTAAACTAAATAAACTACCCAGTATGAACGTTTGTATAGCCCTTATTAAAAACATTCGTTCCTCAAGTTGTACAAATTTGCTAATAACGTTATTCTGAGAGTTATTTCCCTCGGCATTATGAAGGCGCATCTAACCCACGGGACAGCACCGCCCGGCACGTTCATGTGACATGTTCAGTACTACATGAGTTTGTATTTACCCATGGATGCACAATAACAACGGACCATATGGCCTTACTGCCATCCCACGGAGCTGTAATAATGGATATATTGCACATGTTTGCTGTAATTCATCATTTGTAAAATATTATACTACATGGGCTGTATGATGTAAATCTTGTACCGTAAATGTTGTATTAAATAAAGTTAATATTACCGACGTAGATTAACGTTCCTGTAGCTTCTTATTGCACTTGCAATATACCATTAAAAGAGTTGAACGTAGCTGTTTGCTATTAGGTCGACTATATATTAAGTCGTCATATTTATACATATATCAATAAAGATATGTGTCAAAGCTCTAATCAAACTAGAGAATGCAATTCCTGAAGAAATTGCTGGTGGGAATGCTTTATGCTGAAAATCTGACGCAAAACTGCTATGCTGAAATGTAATGTGTAAGAAGAAAGTGAAGAATTTAGATTGAAATAATACATGAACACTGGGGGCTTGAATGTGTTGTGAGAGAAGAAAAGAAAGTAAAAAGGCTTGGAAAAGCAGCAGAATATTTGAACTGCAAACTTCTGAACTAACTTGATAGCGAATGATCTGTCGCCATGGCAACGGCATTTATCGACACCCCATACTACGCTTAGATGCGTTGATCGTTACCAAACCTGTGAAGTTTTGGGGCGTTTGGAGAGTTTCACTGAAGTTATGAGAAAACCGTGTTTCATGGCGAGCATTGTGTTGCCATGGCAACGGCATTTGAAGAAGTCTCAAAACTGTCCGGTAGATGTCTTCACGGCCGGACTGTTAGTACACGTGTGAAGTTTGAGCACTTTTTGAACATGTTCATAGGAGTTATAGTGACATCGTGTTTTATGGCGAGGGATGCGTTTCCATGGAAACGGCATATGGTGAGATCTCAGATTTGGCGTAGAGCTGTTGAGGCATGGACCGGTGATATACAAGTGAAGATTGGGGGACGATTGGACCGTGTCCATTGGACTTATAGCAACATCATGTTTTATGGCGAGGGATGCGTTTCCATGGAAACGGCATATGGTGAGATCTCAGATTTGGCATAGAGCTGTTGAGGCATGGACCGGTGATATACAACTGTAGATTGGGGGACGATTGGACCGTGTCCATTGGACTTATAGCAACATCATGTTTAATGGCGAGGGATGCGTTTCCATGGAAACGGCATATGGTGAGATCTCAGAATTGGCGTAGAGCTGTTGAGGCATGGACCGGTGATATACAAGTGAAGATTGGGGGACGATTGGACCGTGTCGATGGGACTTACAGCCACATCGTGTTTCATGGCGAGTGGTCCGTCGCCACGGCAACGGCATTTGATGACACCCCATTCTACGCTTAGATGCATTGATGGCTGCATCGTTACCAAACCTGTGAAGTTCTAGGTTGTTTGGAGTATTTTTACTGAAGTTATGAGAAAACCGTGTTTCAAGGCGAGCATTGTTTTGCCATGGCAACGGCATTGGAAAAAATCTCAAAACTGTCCCGTAGATGTCTTCAAGGCTGGAATGTTTGCACACTGCTATCTGAAGTCTGCTGCTCTGAGCATGTCAGTTGGAGTGATGACACCATCGTGTTCCATTACACAGGTGTTTATAATTGACCTTTCGCAAAGCCACGCCCCTAAATGCCCGTTGTCCAATCATATTCGATCGCGTGCGCGGCTCCCTGTGGAAGTCCGACAAGCTTAGCGTTCAAATTCATTGCGAAAATGGTGAAGCGTTGTGCTTATGGTCTTTGCAAATCGGATAGCAGATATCCCATAAGCTTAGAGGGGGGGGGGGGGGGGGGGGGGGGGGGTGATATTTTACCCGTTTCCTAAACCCAAAACCCGAGAGGCAAGATGCCGCCAGTGGATAAAGAAATGCGGCAGGCCCCATGCCCAGCTGAATATGGCGAATATCAACAAACACAAATACGTTTGCTCCAAGGTAAATACGTGCTAACGTAGCTAGTTAGCTAGCAAAGATTACATTCACAAATTAACTAACTAATTTAATTAACTAATTTCACTAACTAACGTGAGCTAAAGTCACACGACTACAGCTGTAAACTGTGTGCTTATAGGTCGTCTTGACCATGTATATCACTTGATGCATAATAATGTCTGAACAGCTGAGCTCCGTTATTAGTCTACCTGTGGTCAAAGTACAAACAAGAAAGCCAACAGGCAATCATTCATTTATATTTTGCTTTAATCGTTGTAGCATTTTGGTAATGGAAAGCCTACTGCCGACTTCCCTAATCCTGCTGCACAAGTGGGCACCCCGACCCCCACAAAGGAACAACAAGGTGGATGCAGAAAGCCACCAAGGAAACGGTAGTTAACTTTAGACAAACTACAACATTTAATGCCTCTTGTGATTGTATTGTTTTATTCCAAAAATAATAATAATAATTCCGTCGAATTTGACATACAGCTCATGTGGTTTTTCACTCTTGCACTGCGACCTGTATGCAAGTGCCTCTATTGATGTTGTGCCTCCCTCTTTTCTAATGTTTATACTGTGGATATAACACTCCATAGCGTATTGTAGCACCTTTTGTCGGGACCTGGAGGATATTGCTGCGTTATTGCTCCAAAATGAGTCTGTTAAGGCGACTCCGACGTTACGGAGACCCTCCATTATGGCTTTGTTTAACGCATCTGGCTCTCAGCTTGTCGGACTAGCAACAGTAACCAGGGGGGGGCGTGGCTTTGCGAAAGGTCAATTGAGCTAAAGAGCTCTTTAGAGATCAAAGGCTTCATTGTTCTGAATGAGAGATAACCCTCTTACATGTGAACGTTTTGTGGAAGAACCGTAACAAATATCTTTGAAATTTCAAAACGTGAAGCATGTCAAGGAAGTTGAGTATCTGAACTGTCATTTTTGTGTAGTTTCGGGTTAATAATGTGGCCTTTTTGGCAGTTTAACTAAAGGTGTGCAGCTGCTGCCGTGAGGAAATATCTGCCTGAAATTACAATGGGGTTTAATGGAGGAATGTTGAACGTTTTTGTCACTTCATGCCCTCAAAAAGCATGTTGTTTAATTATTTTTTGCTTAATTATTTGTCATTTTTCAAGCTACGAGAAGTTTTCCTACGTTTTTCATGATAAATTATGTCTCAGGAATGTAGGGTTTGGGAATTATGGCAGTTTAAAAAAAATATATGAATGCGAATTTCAAGCTGTCCTCCACTCTGTGACATCACACACTCTAGTTAATGTTAAAATGTGAAGACAACCTCTAAAACAAGGTCTGAACAATGTATAATATCTCTAAAAGTAAAAATCAGATTTAAAAGTTGTTTTACACGAATAATGTCAGAAAGATGTGTACAATTTTAAAGTTGGAATGAGGTGTCTGAGTGAAAGTATGAATGAACAGTTAGCAGTTGAATTGCATGAAGATTTGTTGAAGTCTGAAGATTTTCTCCATTGACTTCAATGTTAAAAATGTGATGTATTATGGGATGTATCTCTGGAATTATGAAAGTTATGAATGAGAAAAGTAATAGCCATCGATTCCCGAGCGAGCTGTACGTTTTGACGTTTGAACGGAGTTTCTGCGATGTTCAATGCGGGAGGAGAAGCGCGGCAAAATACCGGCGGAATAATAATAAACTTTTCGTCCGTAGAAAAACAGTTAGTTGGAATGCTGTTAACAGCATTCCCACTAAATTAACAGTTGTATTAATTATAATTGTATATATATATGTATATTGCCTGTGTTGTATATGTATACACACAAATGAACAACCTTGTGTTTTTTAAAAAGTTTTACAAGTTGTATTGTAGTGTATATTTTAGTGTTGTTTTATTCTTATCCACATTTTGATTTCAGAGCACAGGACAGGAGAATGCTGGGCACAACATCACGCTCAACAGTGAAGCTGGCAATGCTGAAAAAAACCAGTTATAATATTTATTCCGCTGAAAAAGTGAAAGCTTTACGAAAATGTAATTACAAATACATAAGCATTTCAGGTAGAAATTAGCATTTTATATAGAAATTCACAAATATAAGAAATGAAACCTAAAAGAGATGTTAACAAATGTATACCTCTGATGGCTTGCATAGTAGAACTAGGTGAACAAAATAGTGACAAAAAATGTTAATACAATTTATATAGATTAAAAGGTAATATGGATTACAATTATTCTATTAAAAAATCCACCAAACCTTATCAACAGGAAAGCCCTCTGAAGGCATGTTATGGTTTGAAAAAAGTTGAGGATGGGGTCCAGACAGTTCAATCAGGAGAGACTTCATTTTGTTTAAAGAACATTTATTGACACATGTCATATGATAAATGTTAAGTCTTTGGCGATTAGACCCCAATCCTGAAATCGTATATCTAAGAGGGGAAAAGCAGCCGTGAGCATATAGGGAACCCCCCGGGGTCTAGACACTGGTGATAATGCTGAAGATCTGGATTTGATGAGGAGATGGGATGAAGAGGAGGTGTGATGAGGTCTTTGGATAAGCTCTCCTGGTACTGGATATGATGAAAGGAGGAGGCAGGCGGCAGCATGAACACCTGGAATCACAGCTGACTGCAGGAGAGAGGAGAACCATTTCAAAAATTGTAATAATGTCAGTGTGTTGCCTCTCCAGGCATTTAATATTATTACATTTATTTCTTAAATAATTACTTTACAGTTTAAATTAGCTAATGTAAAAATTAATATTATTTTGTTGTTTTAGTTTTTGCGACGACGTCACTTCCGGTTTAGTCACTTCCGGTTCAGTCTCTTCCGGCGATCTTCCTGTTGAACTTAGCTGGGTAGAAAGAATGGCCGACATGTGCATCGGAACATAATCAATCAGCATCCACTTGGAGGCATCAGAGTGGCAATGCCGTGAGTTGTTTGATTGTTAAAGGACATGTTGAAGATGTTATATTATGATGGATTTAGTTCGAAAAACTGTTTGATGTGTTGTTTAGGGCGATTTGAGTTGTAGTTGTATACAAGCTAAAAAGTGATGCAATTGTCAATCAGAATGCCTCATTTCAGTATTGGACAGTTTCTGTTATTTATAACTATGCATAACGTGATGTTAGTCATAAGGTTGTCATAAATAGACACAATATTTTTGTATTATTGTATTTGCAGTTTTCACCGTCTGTTGATGAAGAAGTGAAAGTAAAAGGTCAAGCTTACTACGACTTTGTCTCATTGGCTACGGTTTAACTCAGTGTTTAGTCAGAGTTTCGACACACTGCACGAGAACACTAGAGTGAAAAGGCAGCATTGGATGTTTTGAAGTGGTCGCGATGGCAACAAGCAACAGGTCGGCTGTCGGCAGTGCTAGGAGCAGCAAAACATCAGCATCATCAGTAAGGGCAGCCCATGCTCGGGCTGAAGCAGAAGCAGCAAAGGTGAGAGCTTCATATGCTAGCCAGGAGGCTAAGCTAAAATTGGAAAAGGCTGCTAGAGAAGCAGAAAGAGCTACTAGAGACGCTCAAAATAAATTGGAAACTATAAGGTTAGACACAGAGTTGGAAGTGCTAACCCTTCATAGAGAAGCTGACGCAGCCATAGTGACAGCTCGAGTGTTGGAAGATGCAGAGGCGATGCAGTCTGTTATCGAAGACGGGAAATCTGAATCCGAAAAGGGGAAAATCGAACGCACCAGTGAATACGTTCTATCCCAGATCAGCCTTAAAAATCGTTCTCCTTCCTCACCCTTACCCGTTGCTCCCTCACTCAAAGCAAGGTCACATGACAGCTTCATATCATGGCATCCACCTGTGGAAGACGATTCACAATTACAACCTGTCAGCAGGGAAAATGCAGACATCAAGCAACCGTCTCCACCAGAATTATTTGACCCAACTAAAACTGAAACAAAGGCTAAGGTTAGTAGAGCCAACCCCACCATGAATGCTCATGCTCCGTCGTATACTCCACGACATTTCCCTCAAACTGGCACACCCACGTCCAATTTAGGGGAGCCTTTGGCACAGTATTTGGTACGAAGAGACCTTGTGACTTCAGGGCTGTACCAGTTTGATGACAAGCCCGAGAATTATCGTGCATGGTACTCCTCCTTCTCAAGTGCAGCCAACGAAGTCAACCTAACAGCAACCCAACAGTTGGACCTCATGACCAAATGGCTTGGAAAAGAATCTAGTGAACAGGTTAAACGCATGCGATCGGTGCATGTCAACAACCCCAATCTGGCTCTAGACAAAGCATGGGAACGGTTGCGTGAATCTTATGCTGCCCCCGAAGTCATCGAAAAGTCAATGTTCCAGCGCCTGGACAACTTTCCTAAGATTTCAGCCAAGGATCACTTGAAGTTACGTGAGCTTGGGGATCTACTTGCAGAGATCCAAGGTGCTAAAGAAGATGGATATCTGACCGGCTTGTCCTATCTGGACACCTCTCGCGGGATAGGACCAATCGTGGACAAACTCCCTTACGGGCTTCAGGAGAAGTGGGTGTCCGCAGGGTCACGGTACAAAGAAGGAAGCGACGGGCGTTTCCCCCCCTTCGAGTATTTTTGCAACTTTGTTAGCTACGAGGCAAAAAAGCGTAGCGACCCTAGCTTCATTCATCAAGGCAGCACCACAACACCCACCAAACCTGACAAACCATTTTCACGGAACTTTAACACCAACAAACCCATCTCAGTGCACAAAACGGATCTTTCCACAACCAATGACCCTTACAAGAACTGCCCGTTACATAACAAACCCCATCCCCTTAAAAGGTGTAGAACATTCAGGAATAAACTCCTTGATGATAGAAAGGCCTTCCTCAGAGAGAAAGGAATATGTTTTAAGTGTTGCGCCTCCATCTCTCACCTTGCCAAAGACTGCAGGTTCTCTGTGAAGTGCTTTGAATGCAACAGCACCAGTCATGATACAGCCATGCACCCTGGCCCACCTCCTCAAACCGTCAAGGCTCCTTCACCGTCACGAGAGTACGGCGGGGAGGGAGAAGATGATCCCGACATTGCTGTCGTTGGAGCAAGCTGCACAGAAGTTTGCAGTCCAGGCCAGTGGAGCCGCTCATGCTCAAAGATGTGTCTCGCAAAGCTTTACCCCAAGGGTTCAAAGGACATGGCCATCAAAGCCTATGTGATCCTGGATGACCAGAGCAATCGCTCATTAGCAAGACCAGAGTTCTTCAAGCTGTTCAGTGTGAAGAGCAAACCATTCCCGTACCATCTCAGAACTTGCTCCGGCATCATAGAAACATCCGGCAAGAGGGCAGAAGGATTCGAAATCGAGTCACTGGACGGCACAGTGCTCATTTCTCTCCCACCACTCATTGAGTGTCATGAGATCCCGAATAATCGGTCTGAGATTCCAACACCGAACGCTGTTCTTCATCAGCCTCATCTCCATCACATTGCCGAGCACATCCCTGAACTGGACCCAGAGGCAGAAATACTACTGCTGCTCGGAAGAGATGTCCTTAGGGCACACAAGGTAAGGCAGCAGGTCAACGGACCGCATAATGCCCCCTTTGCCCAACGTCTGGATTTAGGTTGGGTAGTGATAGGAGAAGTGTGCTTGGGTAATGTACATAAACCAACAGTCAACACGTTCAAGACAAACGTGCTAGACAGCGGTCGCCACTCAATCTTTCAACCCTGTACAAGCTTCATGCATGTCAAGGAGACGCCCCGTAGCCTTAACAGGTCTGGTACAGCACCAGAGAGTATGCTAGGACAGACAGTGTTCAACCGTACTGAGAACGACAACAAACCTGCTCCATCAGTGGAAGACACCATCTTCATGAAGATAATGGACACAAACGTCTACAGAGATGAAGCTAACAGTTGGGTCGCCCCACTGCCCTTCAGAGAACTACGCCAGCCTTTACCAAATAACAAAGAGCAGGCAGTCAATCGGTTCGCATCCTTGCAACGAACCTTGAAAAGAAAACCAGAAATGGAAGAACAGTACGTGACATTCATGAAGAAGATATTTGCAAATGGACATGCAGAGGAAGCACCATCGCTGACAGAAGGGGAGGAGTGCTGGTATCTCCCAACGTTTGGGGTTTATCACCCACAGAAACCCAATCAGATCAGGGTTGTCTTTGATTCCAGTGCCCAGTACTCCGGCGTCTCCCTCAATGACGTGCTCCTCACTGGACCCGATCTCAACAACTCCCTCCTTGGAGTGCTTTTACGCTTCCGGAAAGAGAGGGTTGCAATTCTTGCAGACATCCAACAGATGTTTCATTGTTTCTTAGTGCACGAAAACCATCGCAACTTCCTCCGGTTTTTGTGGTATAAGGACAGTGACGTGAACAAGGAAGTTGTTGAGTACCGGATGAAGGTCCACGTCTTTGGCAACTCACCATCTCCTGCTGTTGCAACTTATGGGCTACGAAGAGCCATAAGAGAGGGCTCACGAGAGCATGGAGCCGATACTGTCGCGTTTGTAGAAAGACACTTCTACGTGGATGATGGCCTAATATCCCTACCATCTGAAGCCAAAGCCATCGACCTCCTCCAGCGAACACAGGCCTCTCTCGCAGAATCAAACCTGCACTTGCACAAGTTCGTATCAAACAGTCCAGAAGTCACAGAGGCTTTTCCACTGGAAGATTGTGCTCCAGTCGTCAAAGACCTGGATTTAAGTGGAGAAACTGCACCCACACAACGGAGCTTAGGTCTACTGTGGGAGATCACGTCTGACACGTTCACCTACTCTGCATCAACCGTGGATAAACCATTCACTCGACGTGGAGTCCTATCCACAGTCAACAGTATTTTTGATCCCCTGGGTCTACTGGCACCTGTCACGATCCAGGGAAGAGCCCTCCTTAGAGAGCTTACCTCTGAACTATCTGACTGGGATACACCCCTCCCGGAAGACAAATCAAGCAGATGGGAAGATTGGAGAGATTCCCTCCAAGACCTGAAACAGCTTCACGTTCAGCGCACATATACGACAACCTCCCTCACGAAAGCTGTTCACAGGGAATTGTGTGTGTTCTCGGACGCGTCAATCAAAGCCATCGGGGCTGTGGCCTACTTGAAGGTGGTGCAGGAAGATGGGAAGACTGAAGTAGGTTTCGTTATGGGTAAGGCCAAGCTGGCACCCCTGTCAGAACCGACAATACCCAGGCTTGAGCTGTGTGGCGCAGTCTTGGCAGCAGAGATGGCAGACCTTATCCAGGATGAGCTGGACCTGAAGTTAGATGCCATTAAGTTTTACACAGACAGCAGAGTAGTGCTTGGCTATATTTGTAATGAAACAAAACGATTCTACACATATGTCTACAACAGAGTCCAACGAATCCGGCAGTCCTCAAAGCCTGAGCAATGGCACTACGTATGTACCAAAGACAACCCTGCTGACCACGCATCAAGGTCTTTACCCGCATCCCGCCTGGCGCAGACCTCTTGGTTCACTGGACCTTCCTTCCTGTGTCAGCCACCGGCAGAGAAAACGCAGACAGCTGAGAGGTTCAGTTTAATCGACCCTGAAAAGGACTCAGAAATCCGACCTCAGGTACAAACTTCTGCTACCCACCTGGAGGAATCGGTACTCAACTCCGGACGCTTCGAGCGCTTCTCCACCTTTACTTCACTGGTAAGAGGAGTTGCATTCCTCGTACACATGGCAAGATCCTACAAACGTTCAAACCAAGACAGCAAGTGCAAAGGCTGGCATAAATGTAACTTACCTCGGACTCCAGACGAAATGGCACAAGCTGGGAAAGTTATCCTTAAAGCAACCCAGAAAACAGCCATGGCAAAAGAACTGTCAGCTCTCCATGCCAACAAACCCATACCAAAGAGCAGTCCTCTGAGGACACTCAACCCAATCTTGGAGGATGACCTTATCTGCGTTGGAGGCCGACTACAGCACTCTCATCTTGCTACCGCAGAGAAGAACCCGATAGTTCTGCCCAAAGGAAGTCACATTTCCCTACTGCTCACACGGCATCACCATGAGCAGGTGAGACACCAAGGCCGTCATCTAACGGAAGGAGCGATTAGGGCAGCAGGACTGTGGCTCTTGGGAGGCAAGAAGCTCATCAACTCAGTAATCCACAAATGCCTAACCTGCCGCAAGCTACGTGGAAAGCTGGAAGAACAAAAAATGGCGGATCTGCCCTCAGAACGACTTGAAATCTGCCCTCCCTTCACATACGTGGGCCTCGACGTATTTGGGCCCTGGTCTGTTACAACCAGACGCACCAGAGGAGGACAGGCAGAGAGCAAGCGTTGGGCCATTATGTTCAGTTGTATGAGCTCCAGAGCTGTTCACATCGAGGTAATCGAATCTATGAACACATCCAGTTGCATAAATGCCCTCAGACGTTTCTTCGCACTCAGAGGCCCGGCTAAACAGCTCAGATCCGATTGCGGAACCAATTTCGTTGGAGCAAGCAAGGAGCTCGGGATGGACAAGGCAGTGCATAGATACCTCAGCGAACAAGGATGCAGCTGGGAATTCAACCCTCCGCACGCCTCTCATATGGGAGGTTCCTGGGAGCGTATGATCGGCGTTGCCAGAAGAATCCTCGATTCAATGTTTCAACGGCAAAACACTCGCTTGACCCATGAAGTGCTATGCACACTAATGGCGGAGGTCATAGCGATCATGAATGCACGCCCACTCTTACCTGTGTCTACGGATCCCGAGAAGCCCTTCATACTTTCTCCATCCATGATCCTCACACAAAAGTCGGGGGTTCCACCTCCCCCCGGAGACTTTTCCGACAAAGACCTGTACACAAAACAATGGAGGCAAGTCCAGGCCCTTGCAAACCAGTTCTGGACCCGCTGGAGTCGAGAATACCTACCTTCGTTGCAGCACAGACAGAAGTGGACAGTGCCCCGAAGAAACCTTCAGGTTGGAGATCTGGTTCTGCTCAGGGACAAGCAGGCCGCTCGCAACTACTGGCCTATGGCCAGAGTCAATGCCACTTTCCCTGGGAAAGATGGACATGTAAGGAAGGTCGAAGTGAAAACAACTGACCAAGGCAAGGTCAAAACCTTTCTCCGGCCGACTGCAGAAATTGTTCTGCTCCTTCCTAAAGACTGATAGACAGACTATATTTAAGATCTGTACAAGTTCTAAGTGACCTCACATAGGTCAGGCGGGGAGTGTGTTGCCTCTCCAGGCATTTAATATTATTACATTTATTTCTTAAATAATTACTTTACAGTTTAAATTAGCTAATGTAAAAATTAATATTATTTTGTTGTTTTAGTTTTTGCGACGACGTCACTTCCGGTTTAGTCACTTCCGGTTCAGTCTCTTCCGGCGATCTTCCTGTTGAACTTAGCTGGGTAGAAAGAATGGCCGACATGTGCATCGGAACATAATCAATCAGCATCCACTTGGAGGCATCAGAGTGGCAATGCCGTGAGTTGTTTGATTGTTAAAGGACATGTTGAAGATGTTATATTATGATGGATTTAGTTCGAAAAACTGTTTGATGTGTTGTTTAGGGCGATTTGAGTTGTAGTTGTATACAAGCTAAAAAGTGATGCAATTGTCAATCAGAATGCCTCATTTCAGTATTGGACAGTTTCTGTTATTTATAACTATGCATAACGTGATGTTAGTCATAAGGTTGTCATAAATAGACACAATATTTTTGTATTATTGTATTTGCAGTTTTCACCGTCTGTTGATGAAGAAGTGAAAGTAAAAGGTCAAGCTTACTACGACTTTGTCTCATTGGCTACGGTTTAACTCAGTGTTTAGTCAGAGTTTCGACACACTGCACGAGAACACTACAGTCAGCAAGACATAAACATATATAACCACTATCATTCAATTCTGTAATTGCAGGTTTGTTAGCATGATATTTCAAACATAAATGGCCTGTCTTAGTTTAAAGCCCACTCACCACGTCAAGGTGCAGGCCACGAGTGAGGACACAACAACGATCACAAACAGTACATACACACGAGACAAAACTTACATACATATAAATAACTTACATATAAAATGTTTGGGTAGTTATTTTAATACATTGAATACAATGAATACATTTAACACATTGAATACATTTAACACATTGAATATATTGAATACATTGAATACTTTGAATATATTGAATACATTGAATACATTGAATACATTGAATACATTGAATACATTTAACACATTGAATACTTTGAATACATTGAATACATTGAATACTTTGAATACTTTGAATACATTGAATACATTTAAAACATTGAATACATTTAACACATTGAATACTTTGAATACATTGAACACATTGAATACTTTGAATACATTTAACACATTGAATATGTTGAATACATTGAATACTAGGAATGTATTTAACACAAATAACAGAATTGAAATATACAATAACTAAACTCTAAATAACTAATATACATCTCCAGTGTGGTAATATTTCAGCAAGATTTGGTATCAGATATGAAAAAATACATGTTTCGAATTTTGCGTGTCCATGTTAAGTACAGACTTGTGCCGCGTTAAGCGTACTCCAAGTAGTATGTTGAACACAGACTTGCAAACAAAATACACCAAATTGAACTTTCAGTTACAGTTGAAGGTACTTTTACAACATAATGAATATTGGCTAGAAAGAAGCTTGGGATGTTGCTGTTGACATCCACATAAATCGTTCCACTGTTGAAAACCATATGTTGCGTTGCTTAACAATAAATAAACAGAGGACTGTGACATACATTCAAATACAAATATAGAAGAAGATATAGAATAAATACGTTTACTTACAACAGTCATCAGGAAAATAAACACATACAGAGCTCATACAGATATAGAAGGAAGTATAGAATAAATAAGTTAACTTACAACAGTCATAAGGAAAAGAAAACACATACAGAGCTCATACATATATAGAAGGAAGTATAGAATAAATAAGTTTACTGACAACAGTCATAAGGAAAAGAAAACACGTACAGAGGTCATACAAACACACACAGACATAAATAAATTTACATATTACAACAAGCAACACTAAACTACTGGTGATGAAAATGGATCAACTTGGTGTATTGATGCCTGACAATGTCCTTGGCGTACAGAGAGGAGGTCGAAAACCTGACATCTTGGTGCCAGGATAACAACCTCCATCTCAACGTCAGCAAAATCAAGGAGCTGATTGTGGATTACAGGAAGCAGCAGAGAGGGACACGCCCCCATCGCCATCAATGGGACTACGATGGAGATAGTCAGCCGCTTCAGGCCCCTCAGTGTCCATCACGGACACGGCTGCATCACGGCCTGTTACGGCAGCTGCACCGCCCTCAATCGTAAGGCTTTCCAAAGGGTGGTGAAAACTGCAGAGCACATCACCAGGACGGAGCTGCCATCCATGGAGGACCTTTACTCCCAGCAGCTCAGGAAGAAAGCCCTCAGTTTATGTTTATGTTTATTTTAGAAATGTTTTGGCACATTTGTAACTATTCTGCTAATGGTATATTGCAGGATATTTAAGTCTCCCATGTACTTTTTAAATTAATAATAGTATGTTCATCTTGATGTTTAACTTGTAATATTGTAATCATCTTAGTTAGAAATGCTGTTTCCACCCCATCCTCTGCTGCTGAATGATTTTATATATTGTTACTTAAAGTGCTTGTCTTTGATATTATAATGATTACACCAGAAAGTCAGTCTTTGTGAGATTTATTTGTTCACATTTTTCCCAGCCACAAGATGATGTTCATTGGAGGCCTCAAAGCTGGGTGAAGGTATTGATGCACGGATCAATGCAATCCTTTACAAAAGCATTCCACTATGGTTGGGGATGTCTGTAAAAAAAGGAGAAATAGTCTTAAACCAAATAAGTGTCGCAATATAGGGAAACAAACTGACAAAAACATCAATTAGATCAGAATACATTGACATTGTTACAGCAGAAAAGAGCCAAAGACAGCCTAATGTTACTTAAAGTAAGCATAAAAAAAGTATTGGTTACCAAGTGGTTTCATGTACAACCCACACAAGTATCATGCTAAATGAAGCTCTGTTGCTTGGATATCACTAGATCCTGATGTCAGCGTAATATAAAAGTACATAACGATTGATGTGTAACTTAGCATAATTTACTAGCTAGCCGCTAGCTGCTAACTGCCGCCTCGTTAATATAAATCCAGTACCATGCTGTCATGAACGCGGTGCTGTTACGTGTACGCATATTCACGTGCTTGATGCGAACGAGCCTTTTGGGCGGCGTGGTTAAAGTTGCGCATGCTCTATGACCGCACATACGGGTACTTCTCAGGCATGACGGGTAATCTGTGACGTTTCGCTCTCTCAAAAGTTGGGCCATTTTGTCATCATGCGCCATTGAGCAACTCTCATAGGAATGAATGAGGCCCCGCCTCCCAAGCTGTTTCCAGTTCTTATTATACATCCATGGGCTGAGCTGAGGGTTGAGGATTACCAAATACTGCCAGCAGCCAATTGGACCAAATTGGGACAAACCACATGTCAAGGGGGCATTTGGGTTTTGTCAGTGTCCGTTTTGTATTCTGTTAATCTCAATGAAACCTTGTTTGCTATTTGGTTTGTGACTATGTTCACGTTGTGTCAGTTTACATCTGTTAAGTTGCTGTTATATTTATAAAAATGATACCTTTTTTATTGGCTAGTTATTTAAGATTCTAGGTTTATAAAGTGTTTTAATTGTTGCGTTAAGGCCCCTACACACGGCGGCGTGCGTTGCCGCTTGGCGGTGGGCATGTCTTGAGCTTGGGGAGTTTATGCGAGCAATGCGACCAACAACCAATCACATGAACCTCTCCTGTCAATTGCATAAAAGGTTTTACATGTCACACTTTATATGATGAACATTTATGAAATTAATGTCTATGGTGCTATTTTACGCAACATTCCATGCTGGCTAAATACTGTCTATGTCTGCTAGCTGTCCATTCAAACGAAGTACACTGGATATAAACTCCCCAAACAGGCGAAAACCTACCAGTTTCATCCACTGTCTCTGCCACCTCCCTCCATGCCTGGCTCCCGGTAGGTGAACAGGGACTGGTCATAAAGCACCAGGTGATTCCCTACCGCTACGATTATTTTCTCCTCTATTTTTTGGCATATGAGGAAATGAACTGGTCTGGCTCTCCCAGCATACACGCAGTTTGATTGGCTAGCGCTTGTATTGGCAGATTTGCATAAACGGGATTTGATTGGCTGACGCCTCCATCGACGAAAATTGCTCTACTTTTGCAGCGAGCACCGCAAGAGAAGCTACGCTTTGCTCCCACAATGCAGTTCGGCGAATCGTTACAGAAACAATACAGTGATTGCTGAATCAACCAGCTGTCAAGGCTCCAGCTGTCATGATGTTATTTGGGGTTTAAAATTCCTGCTTTATTCTTAACCTGTTACAGTTTTTCTCGATTGCTAACACACTAAAAGTATACATAAAGCACAATTATTTTAACTGACACTCAAAGAGCAAAACATCGGCTCAAATCTCCAAAACTCTAAACACGTTTTCAGCTTTTCACACAATTTGCAAATCAACATGGCACTTTTTGCAAACCACTGCACACGTTTCTCCACGTAAGACACAGGAATCTGACATAAAGTCACGTGTTAGCTGGTTTAAAACACTGATATTCAAAACGCCTCACACATGGACCAATGATCAAGAAACACGTTCCACCTGACCAAACACCTGATCACATAATTGTTGGCTCATCAATCAGGATGTTAGCACTATCAAAAGACCATAGGTGAGTACTTTCTTACAGCAACAATGGAAGCCAACATGGAAGCAAGAGCAAGAGGAGGAGGAAGAGCTGAGAGTGAGAGGAGGAGGAATGAGAGGTAAAGGTAGAGCTGGAGGGAGAGGACTTGGACAAAGAAGAGTACTCTCTAATGAAATGAAATGTTATCAACCACGGTTTGACGATGAGAGAGGCTGGACAGAGGGTTCAGCCTAATCTAAGCCGATTTACTGTTGCCTCTGTAATCCGGACACTTAGACTTGAAAACAGGTTAGTTCCCAGTTTTTAGCTCTGCATAATTCATGATATATCAGTGCTTATATCTGTTGTGTGAAACGTATTTACTTCATTACTGTAATTGAATTGTTGGCATGTTGCATACTCTAACTGTACAAAAATCCTGCACAATGTACCGTGGAAAACTTACTTTTATGCAACACAGACACTGACCAACCACTATATCTATGTTGTTTTTCTGAAGGACTGAGAAACAAAGAGGTGCAGGCTAAGGATTTTCTATGAGGCACAGGAATCAGCAGTTACAAACTGGGTTTTGGCAAACAATGCCATCACACTTAGAGAGATCCGAAGCATAATAACTATGTGCTGAGATAAATGTTGCACAATGTTATCTTTGAATAAAATGTGATTTTTTTCAACAACTCATTTGTATTTCGTCATTTTCTGTATTTCTGTATACTCATCTCAAGCAATCTTTCTCTGCAGAAACCTCTATGTACAGAGCATAGCCCATAACAGATGGAAGTGCTTTAGATGATGCTCAGCAGTGTGTAGTTGGCTGGTCAAACAATCTAGTGTTATGAATGAAGTGTGTTATATTTGGTGCAAAAGTTTGCATTTGGTAAGTGTTTATGTAGTTTTGAGGGCAGTTCTTCATTTAGCAGGAGAAATTAGGTGTTTTGCACTTTGGGTGTGGGGTTTTGTGAATTGTGTTTAGTGTTCTGAGAAACTGAGCAATTAAAAAAAAATGTGTGTTAGCAATCGAGAAAAACTGTAAGCCCTGAGCCTGTTTTTCAGGTCTCAGGCTCCAAAATGGCATTCCCAGAACAAATGATTATATCTTCACTTCTAAAAGGGTTACATTAATAATCTTTTTTCTCAAAGCAATGATAAACCTGTGAGTTGGATGTAGAAAATCAATATAGATGTTTTTATTTTTAAAGTAAATTTAGATTGGACATAGTAAAAAAAAATTATAGTTTCCGCCCAAAGATAAACCCATTACTTATAGTGAAAACCACCTTTGAATGATGGGATAGTAGACTAAAAGCTTTAGGAATCCAAACTATAACATATAATAAGTACCCTCTATCAAGATTGATGCAAAACAAGTGAAACTTTACCTTTTTAGAGAGGTTTAGAAAAGTAAACCCACCTCTGGGGTCATTTGGGTGTATTTGCCATATCTCTGGAACCCATTGGTCGATTTTGGTGATTGACACCTATTTTGAACCGTTAGAGCCAATAGAATCAAGGGGAAGTTCCTAAATCCATCTAAACATTACCATAGAGAACCGCAGTGATGCGTCATAAAACCCGGAAGTAAACTTCTTCCGGTTCCTTCGTCAAAAACCAATGCAATTTCTCCATAGGATTTTGGAAAATAGCTCGAAATAAGGTCTGTGATTGACACACATTTAAGAGAGGGATCACGTTTTGTTCAGCCGGATAATCTCCACATGTCAACCCTACTTTTATAATTTTTGAATCATAAATCTAGTCACTAGAAGCAAAATGCTAACGTTATGCTATAGATGAACTACAAGCCAGTACAGCAGCAGGGTCGCACGACTTCAACGTCACGCCAACTTAAGATCGTTTCAACTGACTTGCACTGAAACTGCACTTTGAACACTTTAAATATATTAATATTTTAAACTGTATACCCCGGTTATCTAGGCCCTTTTTGTTTTGTTTAAAGTATACCACGTTTGTCAAGGCCCTTTTTGTTTTGTTTTATGTATACATGTCACACTGTGGGAAACGATATTTCGAGATTTCTGGATGTATAACACATGTAGAATATTTGACAATAAAGCTGACTTTGACTTTCGCGCGCTTGCATATTTTAACAAAGCTTTTCATTTTAGCCACACTGAATTTAACTAGAAGTAATGGCTGTGTCAATTACCAGTCTGATATCGTTTTACAAAGATAAGAAGAGTGTAGATAGGAGAAAACCACTACAAATCAGGACACGTAAAACAGTGCAGCCAAGATGAAGGTGTGCTTACCGGTGTTGTCAGGGCTAGCATGGGGGACAAGGTTTATAGTGTCGGTGAGTAGTGATAGCAAGAGTACCGTTAACCTAGAGTTAATTTATTCACATTAATTCCCATCAACAAATCCATTTTATGTGTCACATGAAATCTTTATTAGGCAAGGCAAGTTTATTTATATAGCACTTTTCAACACAAGGCAATTCAAAGTGCTTTACAAAAAATGAAAGACTTTAAGAAAATGGCATTTAAAATCAGTCATTAAAAAGAAAAGCTAATAAAATTAAAATTAAAAGAAAAAATACATGGATAAAAGTTACAGTACAGTCTAAGATATGAATAGTTCAATTAAAAGCAGCGATAAAAAGAAAAGTCTTCAGCCTGGAAATAAAAGTAGTAAGAGTTGCAGCGGACCTGCAGGTTTCTGGGAGTTTGTTCCAGATATTTGGAGCATAATAACTAAACGCTGCTTTACCATGTTTAGTTCTGACTCTGGGGACAGAAAGCTTACTAGTCCCTGAAGACCTGAGAGATCTGGATGGTTCATAATTTAGCAGGAGGTCAGAAATGTATTTTGGGCCTAAACCATTCAGTGCTTTATAAACCAGCAGCAGTATTTTGAAATCTATTCTTTGACACACAGGAAGCCAGTGTAAAGACTTCAGAACAGGAGTGATGTGATCCACTTTCTTAGTGTTAGTGAGGAACCAGTGTAAAGATTTCAGAACAGGAGTGATGTGATCCACTTTCTTAGTGTTAGTGAGGACTCGAGCAGCGGCGTTCTGAATCAGCTGAAGCTTTCTAATTCTTTAGTGAGACCTGTGAAGACACCATTGCAGTAGTCCAGTCTACCGAAGATAAAAGCATGGACAAGTTTTTATAAAATCCTGCTGTGACATTAGTCTTTTAATCCTAGATATGTTCTTTAGGTGATAGTAAGCTGATTTAGTAACTGTTTTAATGTGACTGTTGAAACTCAGGTCAGAGTCCATGACTACACCTAGATTTCTGGCTTTATCTGTAGTTTTGCACATTGCAGAGTGAAGCTCAGCGCTACCTTTTATACGTTCTGCCTTGGCTCCAAAAACCATTACCTCAGTTGTATCTTTGTTTAATTGGAGAAAGTTCTGACACATCCAGTCATTGATTTGTTCAATGCACTTACTCAGTGTTTGAAGTCTCCTGGTGAAATGGTTACGTAAATTTGTGTGTCATCCGCATAGCTATGGTAACTTATTTTGTTGTTCTTCATTATCTGAGCCAGTGGTAGCATGTAGACATTAAAGAGAAGAGGCCCCAAGATTACAAATATTAAACACCAGAAAACACAGAAATATCCATGAAATAAACATACAGTAGGCTATAAACAATTAAAGGGATAATTGGGAGGCATTACAAATGTAAATATATTTTAAATAATAAAACAATCCCACCACCACAGGTATCTAAAGGAGAAGAGGGAATTCTCTCCACAAAATGTGAATGCCCATGTGGAGAATGCAGTCATGCGGCTGCATTAGCCATCTTTGCCATCCACAATTTCAGCTGCACTGACACCCCCTGTCAGTGGAAGAAGCCAAAGGCAGCTAAACATATGCATTCAGTGGAGGAGCTATTTCCTCCAACCAATAACTCATTCAACCCGCTGAAAAGAGAGCCCACCTCCCAAGATCGTGACTGGCTGAGGGACAGACTCGGGGGCAGGTTCTCAGGAATTTCTTGGCTTCTCTCCCCCGAGCCAGAAGAGGAACACTGAAGCCTGGAAACACTTACTGTTCCTGAAATTATCAAATCTGTTGGGCATCAGGGACCTGAGGCAATTGTGGCAAGCATGGCATTGTCTGAAGAGCAACAGAGGGCAATTCAGGTGGCTACCACTGGTCAGCGAACCAACCCAAACTGGCATTTGTTCAGGAAAGGAAGGTTGACTGCCAGCAACTTTGGAGCTTTCCTGAGGTCAAAGCGTGTTACTGCTTCCCTTATTGCCAGGGTGCTAGGGCAACAACAGGCCCTTGATGGTGTTTTGTCTGTACAGTGGGGGACTATGAATGAATGAGAGGGCGTCAGGGCATTCACCACTGCAACACAGATGCAGGTCCATGAGTCACGATTGTTGGGGGCATCTCCAGATGGTCTGGTAGGGTCTTCCGCTGTGCTGGAGGTAAAGTGTCCCAACGGAGCCAGGGAAATGACAATTAGCATTGTAAATCAAGGGCTTCTGTGTCAGTAAGGAAGGAGAAACATTCAGCCTGCGTGAGGAACATCCTTACTGGCACCAAGTGCAAGGTCAGCTTCACCTCACTGCAAGAAAGAAGAAGAAATAAAAAAATTGTGAATCGTTTTTAATTTACTCGCCTTTGCAATGTTGTGGTTTTTAGAGTGTTAGGTTTCCTGTCAGCTCGTCTGTTGGGAAGATATAAAATATTAGTTTCATGGAAGTCACCCCGTCACATATAAGAGCATTAAGACATACAGTACATAGGCTAAAACAAAAACATCTAAAGATATAACCTTGCACTTTGATAAGTCTCGTGAACATTTTCACTATTTTGACATTGTTCTAGATCAAAATTGAACTAAATAAATAAATGTTAGATTAATCCATATTGAAAATAGGTGTCAGCTGCGACAAAAATTATAATAGTTAAATTCCTTAATTAATTAAGAAAAGATATTACTGTATTGATCCCAATTTGGGAAATGTTTGTGTTGCAGTAGAATAACAAGAAAAACAAAATATAAGTTATTATACAAAAGTATGTGAGGGATGGGATATTAAATTGAATATAAATGTAAAATGTACATGTGATTTTACGTCCAAGAGAAGCTATGGAGCAGAGAGTTCTCTGCCAGCCAGAGGTGATTTGTTATTAGTTAATTATGTCAAACTGATTTCCCTGACTACAATCTTTAGTTACATGGTGAAACGTTATGCTGCTTGTACTAATTAGACTTATCATATAAGCCACACAGGTTTTAATAGGATTTATTCATTATCTTTACTTATGTTGCGGTCTTTTCAGCAGCGCCATCTCTAAAACGGCGATACAGTCACTACCCACATTTCACCGTGACATGGACAAAAATGTAACGTCAGCTTACCTCATGGCACAAATCCAGATTCTCCTTTGGAAAACATTGGCCGGGAAACAATAGAACACGCACGTTTCATGCGAAGACCTGTGGCTGCAACCCGGAGCAAAGCAACAAACCATTGCGTAGCTAACTAGTAGCGATAGCTTTAGCTAACGAAACGAACTGCCGAGTAAAATTGGAAAACACTGTTAATTAATTATTCTATCATTTGTAAAACTACGGTGTTAAAAACGACAATTTCAAAAATAGAGATTCTAAAGGTCAGATATAGATATACAGAATGAGATACTAAAGATATGCATGTACTTGCTTTCAAGCAGAACACAGGGGAAAACCAACTTAGCGGGAGTGTTTACGTGTTAGGCGTAATGACGTACAACGGCCTCGACAATTTCTGTAGTCCTATTCAGCCACTCTGTAACAACCATCGTTTTTCAGACACGTAAACTCTTCAAAGATCACCAATGGGGTCACTGCTGATGTATTTAATGTTGTAGAACAAAACGTGATTTATCTCTAAAATTTGTGTCAACCACAGATCTTATTTCGAGCTATTTTCCAAAACCCTATGGAAAAAATGCATTGCTTTTTGACGAAGGAACCGGAAGTGCTAAAAATGCTAACTTACTTCCGGGTTTTTGGACGCGTCACTGCGGTTCTCTATTGGTGAATGAGAGTGATGCGCAGCCAGCATGCCCAAAACCGGAAGCTCTCAAACACTCTATAACGAAACTCAGTTTATTGACATAAATGTTATGATGGATTATCAGTAATCATTTCAAAGTGACATAGAGACATTGGATTAACATTCAGCAGCATTTGTATGCGTTTTAATGCCATTGAACACAACTTTTGATCAGAAAACAGCAGGTAAGACATATTTGCCGTGTTGGCCCCGTAAAGTGAAGTTGTGTGTTGTCTTTGCTGGCTTTTGCTGCCGTGAGTTCTGGTCGCACAGTGATGCTACTTATACCATTGGAAGCTGTGGAATCTCAGCTTTCATATGATATCCAGTTTGTGCGGATTGCATGAAGTATACAAGATCGCTACCGTGAGTCCTGTGCTAATGCGTTAGCATTTTTTCGCTTAGTGCTAATTCAGAAGCTTGTTATTACCCTTGTGTTTTGTTTAGCTAAACATGGTTAATATTGTCTGATAGCTGAGTCTCTTCCCGTTAAAGAGCCTGTGACACGAACCCAACAACTGTTGTGCAATGAAATAGTGGGCTACTAGTAATCTCGAACCGTCAGTTTAAAAAAGAAAAAGCGATACCGTTCCGATAAATATCAATAATTTCGAACATCGCGGGAAAATTCCTTCGACTCATTTTGAGGTTTTGGGGGAAGCCGGAAGTGACGTCAATGCGGGAACGCTTCACTGTGCGGCGAGAGAGCCAAACACGGACAAAGTGTGTTGTCATGCGTAGAAATTGTGAATTACTGAGTTTAGGCCCGTTAATAACGTTTTAATGAAGTTGACTACTGTATATTCATATTTGTCAGTGCTTTCATGTCATTTCGGCGAAAATAAAATAAAATGCTCGTGGTGAAAATGATGATTAAATTAGGATTACAAATCGGTAGTGAGAGCTGCTGAATTTCCTCCCGTCGGATGTGATATAAAAACAAATCGATATTTTTGTAAACTCAAGTGGATGAAACTACATTTATTAGTGCTTTCATCTCAATTCGGCGAACATATGATACATTAAATGATCGTGAGGATAATGATTTAAAAATCTTTTGTTTGAGCCGGTCTGCATTTCCTGATGAGAAAACAAACCTTAGCTTTTTGTAGTTGCAGTCAGTGGTGTAGTGGGCGTTGGACGCCTTACCCCCACTTATTTGAAGCATGATTTCTTTTTTGAATAGTCTAATACATCTAAAATCATTGCCAGTGTTATCAGTTGCAAGTGTGTTTTTGTTGTAATAATGACGAAAACATAATAGGCAGATTTCACAGTAATTATAATAAAAACGTAGCTCAAGCATTTATGCAACTTGATTTGAAGCGTGTGTGTGTGAGGGGCAGAACTGTGTGTGTACGGTGACCAGGTGTCCCGCACTGTGCGGGACTGCACACACAGCATTTTTATTATTTGTCCCGCGTCCCACACATAGAGACTATGTCCCTCATTTGAGTGATAGTCGCGCACCACCCCGTCCACCCAGTAAAAACATCCCCACTACACCACTGGTTGTAGTAGTACACCAACATGGATTAAACGTGTGTTTTTTTTACCACAATGTTGGGGAAATTAATGGATAAAATGCACGGATTATTATTATTATTATTGTTATTATTATTATTATTATTATTATTATTATTATTATTATTATTATTATTATTATTATTATTATTATTATTATTATTATTATTCCCACTCCGATCGGGACACTAGGTCCACCGTTTCCCCGCAGCGAGGCTCCCCCCATTGACAGTTTACGTGGGCTGGGCTGGGTGTAGTGGCGGACTGGCCATCGGGAGGAATCCCGATGGGCCGGTACCGAAGTGGGCCGGTCGGATAAGTCACTACCACATCCCCCACTCCCCCCGTTGACAATTTACTAGTTGTACCGAAGTGGGCCGGTCGAGAGTCCCGGGCAGGTTTTTAGTCCCTGTCCACCACTGGCTACATGACCGTATGACCACCCATATTGACGCACCTAATTCCTAAACTTCTAACAGATACAAAATAAACCGATCCTTCAGCCTCATATGAGCTCTCAGACACGTTCAAAATTAAACTGTCATCGCTGTCTGAGCTTGCTGCTGTGTGCGCCATCGTGCGTTTACATGCAGATGCTGGGATCCTGAACGGTGCAGCTGGAGCGCTGTGTCCGCAATGACGTCACCCATAATTTGGCGGGACTTGAAGAATCCCCGAGAAGATCCAGGAAATGGTCAACATTGAAGGGCAGATTAATGGTTATCAAAGTACAAATATCCAAAATCAGTTCAGTAACGGTTTTCAAGGGGACAATATTTACTCAAATTGATGGGTTTGGATGATGGGGGAAAATCGTGTCACAGGCTCTTCAAGTGGGTATGACACATTAATAGGTTGTTAAATGTTAAGAAGCCCTGGGACACAGTTTCGTGAATATTGTTGTGTTGTGCCCCCGCTGGGGCTTAACAGGTTAAATGTATTTTCTCTTGGTTTCTTGTCTTGTTTTACTGTCTGTGTTTTTCCGCCAGTGTGAATGTGTCTGATTCTGTTCAACTGTTACCCTTGTGTTTTTTGCATATACTCCGCAGCTGTCAATTTTCCTGCCTGTCTATCCTCAAGTTCTTTCCCAGTCCGTCGTACTGTCTTGCCTCTTCTTTTTTGTTGAGCTTGTCGTGTTTACCGCTACTGGTTTGTTCCTCGTGTTTTTCCTGAGGATTTGCTGTTCCCTTTTCCTCATGTCATCCTGGTTTGTTTCCTTATTTTGTTTTTTTATCTAAAATAAAGATTGCCTTTTGTTTAAACTCTAATACTTGCCTCCCCTGTTTTATAATGCGTTTGGGTCCTGCTTTCCTTACGGGGGTAACACCAGAATACACCGGACAGCATGAGGGCCAAGTAGCCACAGCTCAGGAACTCAGTGGCGGCGCTAGGGGGTGGCTCAAGCCCCGGATGTTTTCTGAAAAGCCCCCGATGTTTCACTTAAAAAAAAAAAAAAAAGTGATGTGCAGTTGTTATGCCCCTAATATGGGGAAAATATAAGACAAAGGAAACAGAGACGATGTTAGCTTGCTTCAAGTCTTATGTATTATGCCCGCCAACAACATGGTACACATAGCACGCTGTATAATACAGAACATGGATTCTTGATATAAAACAACCACTAACAATGCGCGTACTGCAAACATACATCCAATTTAACACACAAGATGTCACTTTTTAAATGCACAGTACAAACATACATATCCAAATTAACACCCAAACTCCCCTTCTTGGAGCTAAACTACACTATCATAGCTAGCTGCGCTAGCATAGCTAACGGCGCTCGCAAAGCTAGCATACACAGCTACAACAATTACAGAACCTAGAGAAACCCTCCAAAAATACCTCTAACAACTATCACTATTCACATTAATATTATACACAGTCAGTCTACATATATAACGTTTCTCACGGATGAACTCACCTAATATGGGGAAAATATAAGACAAAGGAAACAGAGACGATGTTAGCTTGCTTCAAGTCTTATGTATTATGCACCCGCGGCAAGCAACACGCGCCCTCTGCTGGACAGACCCGGAAGGTCATCAACCATGACATATCTATTACACACTCCCCTTCAAAACAGATGTCGTCCCGACATTCTAATCCACAATATTATGCCTACATGTCAGCAACATCTATAACATTTATTAAACACATACCACGCTCACTGTTCAGTCTGGCAAAAGTGCACACACTCAATTTACACATTTAAGCCCTTGGCTTAGTAGAAAGTCCATCATTGTATGACAAACATATGTTCACAAGCTCTCCGTTTGTTTTTGTTTTTTACAGTCCCTGAATGTATGTTGTGTGTGTGAGTGCTCTATTTCTTGCTGCATATGTGGCCAGAAGAAACGGTCTCGAATATGCATTATTTCAGGCTAAACATGTTTAGTACATTTACCTATAAAGTGCAATGTTACAGTCTGGAACTCTTTTCATACATTTGTTTTTGACCTCCTTTGTCACACATAGTTTCAACATAGTCCGTTGCTACCTTGTTAACAGTTCTGCCTGTGCAGCATGTCCAAGTGAACTACACTCCTTTAAAACAGGTGAGTGAGATATGATTGACTGTAACAGTGTCATGTAATGATATATTGTGTGAAAACACAGCCCATAAATGTATCTCATGTCAACAATCACTTTGAATGTGACCTCTGCCGTCCATTTTCCTTTTTATGTGTTCTTTGAGTGTAATGTATGTGCATTTACTCAGTTCAATGGTGTGCAATGTCACTACCCTCATATCCATAGTACTGCTGAAAGTGGTATGGCGGTACAGTGTGTGTCCATGGCACCTTTAAGTTTGTATGCAGAGGTGGTGCTTTTATGTTGTAGCAGGCTGGTGAGCCAAGCCTATCATATGTGAAGACCTTTGGTCGTCTGCATTGTCGTCGATGCCCTTGAAGCTCCTTACTACTGGGGTCACTTTGAGCAGGTGATGGGACAGCATTCTCCACAGGTAGATCCTCAACGTAGCTGTCATTCTCCACAGGTAGATCCTCAACGCAGCTGTTTTCAACGTAGCTGTCATTCTCCACAGGTAGATCCTCAACATAGCTGTCCTCAACGTAGCTGTCCTCCCCCTCCGGCAAGTACCCAACTTCGTGTGCCATTTCTTGTTCTTTCTCTGGCTCAGCTGACAGGTTTTCCTCAGAGTGTATGCATTCAAGCTCCACAGGTGTACTAGTGCACGCAGGATTCACTGTCTCAGGTGGGCATGGATTTGATTGCTGCTTAAGTGGTGCTAGATAATACTCATCATCCTCTTCCTCCTCCCCTGTTTGCTCCGCTTCCTCATTTCTCTCCACACTCTTTCTCTTTGCACGTGGCTGTACTTGAGTTTCCAGCGGCAGGTTGTCACATGGGAGGAGAAGATTACGATGTAAAACCCTTGATCTCCCTGTCCCTCTCTCAGGTCTGAGTTCATAAACAGGGATATCTTGACTCACTTGATGCACAACTGTGTGAATAGCATCTTCCCAGTGATTTCTCAGTTTGCCAGGACCACCGCGAGGTGTCATGTTCCTGATTAATACACGATCACCAGGCTGTAATACTGAGCTTCTCACCTTACTGCCATAATGTGTCTTGCTTCTCATAGCAGCTTTGTGAGCATTTTCTCTTGTGATCTCGTATGCCTCCTCCATGCCCTGCCTCCACTTTTCCATGTAACGATGATGATTACTGTCCCCTTGCTCCACGGTCAAGTCGAACAGCATATCAACTGGCAACCGTGGAGAGCGTCCGTACAACAGGTTGAAGGGTGAGAAACCTGTTACATCACTACGAGTACAGTTGTAGGAGTAAATCAGTTTATTTAGTGAGTCTTTCCAGTTAGTCTTTTGTCTCTCTGTGAGGGTCTTTAACATCTGGAGTAATGTTCGGTTAAACCGCTCGACCTGTCCGTTTCCTTGTGGGTGGTAGGGAGTGGTTCTCGACCCAGCAACTCCACAGTACTTTTTCAATTGTGTGAACAATTGGTTTTCAAATTCACCACCCTGATCATGGTGTATTCTTGTCGGAAAGCCGAATCTCAGCACATAGTCGTTAAAGATTTTTTCTGCAACTATTTTTCCTGATTTGGAAGTCGTGGCGTAGGCCTGGGCAAAACGTGTAAAGTGGTCAACAATTACAAGAATATATTCATAACCACCCTTACATTTGTCAAGGTGCAAGAAATCAATTGAGACAAGCTCAAACGGTTGAGTGGTGACAATGTTCGTCAGTGGCGCTCTTGTCTGACGGCTTGGTTTCTTGTGCTTGAGGCACACACATCTCCTCATGACATAATCTTCGATTTCTCGTTGCATGTAGGGCCAGTAAAACCGGTCCCGTACCAAAGATGTAGTCCTGTCTGCACCTTGATGGCCCATTTCATCATGGAGCTCCTTTAATACTGTACTTTTGTGCTTTTCTGGAAGCACAAGCTGTGTTCTGTTTGAAGTTTTCCTGTACAACACTCCACTCTCATTCATCTCCAACTTGTCCCACTCTCTTAGCAGACATAAGATTTGTGAACTGAGTTGTTTGAGTTCTGAGCCTGATGGCTTCTTTTCTGCCAGCTTGTACTGAATCACTGCTCCAACATTGGGATCATTTCTTTGGTCATGTTTGATCTGTCCTATTGTCAATGGAATGATGGATGCGTCTACAGTTAATGCTGCACAATTTAATGAGACACCCATGGACCATGACACACTGGATTCATCCTGGTTCTCCACTGCTTGTGTAGCTGCTCCAATCACATCATATGACATTTCCTCTGTACACTCATCCATGAATACTTCCACGTCCAAAGGCATTCTGGACAGACTGTCAGCATCAATGTTTTCCTTACCAGGACGGTATTTAATTACGAAATGGAAGTCTGCCAGTTCTGCTACCCATCGACAACCTGTTGCATTCAGTTTGGCAGTGGACAGTACATATGTAAGTGGGTTATTGTCACTGTAGACGGTGAAGAATGGTGCATAGTATAGGTAATCACAGAATTTTTCTGTGATTGCCCATTTGAGGGCAAGAAACTCTAATTTGCCTGAGTGTAGATTGTAATTTTTCCCCGCTGTTGTTAAAGTACGTGAACCATAAGCAATCACACGAAGCTTTCCATTTTGCTTTTGGTACAATACTGCCCCCAATCCCTGGTTGGAAGCATCGGTATGGAGGACAAATGGCTGTGAAAACTCTGGGAAACCTAGAACAGGAGGCTGCGAGAGACAGTCTATCAACTGTTCCAATATTAACTGATGCATGTCAGTCCATTTGATGGGTGTGTTGGATGAAACTCCTCTACTGTTTCTTTTTGTTTTCGTTTTTTTCAGCATTTCAGTTTCTGTAGGTGCTTTAAGCAGGTCATACAAGGGACAGGCAATACGTGAAAAATCTTTGATATACTGCCTGTAATAACTTAATAGTCCCATTATTGCTCTTAACTCACCGATAGTTCCTGGGTGTTTGTTTTTCAGGGCCGTTACTGCAGCAGTATCGGCAGGGTCCACTCTATTTCCCTCAGCAGACACAATTCTTCCAAGGTAACGTACTTGTGTTTTAAACAGGTCACACTTTCTGGGCTTTAGTTTTATCCCATGCTCCCTCAGCCGTTGCAGCACCCTTCTGACAGCATTGATATGATCCTCAAATGTCCTGCTAAACACAAGAACATCATCAAGATATGGCACACATATTTCATCCCTTAAGCCCTCCAAGCACTCTTCCATGCAGCGCTGGAATGCTGCAGGGGCATTCATGAGTCCAAATGGGATTCGTACCCACTCATAAAGGCCCCAGGGGGTCACAAAGGCTGTTAGGTGTCTACTGTCTTTGGCCATGAAACCCTGGTGGTATGCCTTACCCTGGTCCAGCAGTGAAAAGAGTGTGTTTCCTCCCAGGTTATCCATAATGTCCTGTACTCTGGGGATGGGATGGCGATCTTAGTGGGTTTTCCTGTTGAGCTCCCTGTAGTCAATACATAAACGTAGAGTTCCGTCCTTTTTTCTTACGCAGACGATTGGAGAGGAGTAGGAAGACATGGACTTTTCAACCCACCCTTGTGCTATCAAGTCCAGTAAGTAATCTTTCATCTCCTTGTATAAGGGTTTTGGACCAGAGCGGTAGGCTCTTGACACTGGCTCAGCATCTTGTAGTGAAATCTTCATTTGCAAGTTTTCCACACAGCCTATGTCGTCATCAGACTTGGAAAATGAGTCTGATTCTTCTCTTAGCATCTGACTGACTATTTGTCTCTGGTGTTCATCAAGGTGAGTCAAATCCACAGGAGGATCCCACTGCTCATGCACAGGGGGGCTTTCACTGGAGATCTGGGCGTTGACATGGTGGATTGATGCAGCAGGTTTTTGGTCTGTTTTAAATATGTTTGCAGGATATACTGATCTGACTGACTGTACAGTTCCAATAATAGTTCTTGCTGCCATCGTAATGTCATGATTTGTTGTGTTTTGCACACTAACAATAATTCTTGGGACTGTATCTGCCTTCACGGACACAAGAGTATCACAAAACTCTAATCCTTCAGGCCATTGTGGGTTCTCATTTGGCTCAAAAACCAGAGTTGTATCCTCTTTGAAAAATGGAGCCTGTACTCGACACTCGAGTTGAATGGAGTTACGTTTAGGCACACTAACTCTCTCATTTGCTGTTCTTACGTTATAGTCACATGTCTGTCCTACACTCACAGTATTAATAAAGGCTTTTGCTTTGTTTTTTCGAAGATGAGGAAAGGCAATTTTTACTGCCTGTACAAGCTTCTCTTTATCCCCATGTCTTTTCTGGCCTGGCTGACTGGCTATCACAAGGTGCTCAATGACATTAAAGCCAATAATGGGACACTGCTGTTGGTTACCTTTTAGCACTAGCATGGGTATTAGCAACTCAGTATCACTTGCAGTAAGTTTAAAGGACACTTCAAGCCAACCAACATATGGCATTTCTGTACCATTGGCCGCTTCAATTTGTAAAGAGTCTATAGGGTCAATTAGCTCTGCTACATCTCTTAGCGGTACATCAGTTAGATGGCTTTCTTTCCATACCTCATCTATAGCACAAATTTGTGAGCCTGTATCCCAGAGGGCCTGAGTTTTCTGTTCGTGTAGGAAACACCTGATGAGGCACTTTTTCCCTACTAACTCTCTCACAGTAGCTGTTTTTTCTTTTGCAATATTTTGTTTGTGCTTGGATTTGTCATGTGACTGTGTCGCTTTCTTAATACCTGAACATGTGTATGTCTTACAATGCCTTTTGTGTGCAGCCCAATGGTTCTCCTGACATTCTTTAGAACAATACAGTGTAATTTTGCAAGTTGAACAGTATTGTAGTTCCCTACTCTTTTTCTCTTCATTGCAATTTGCACAAGATTGGGACTTATCTGTGTGGCCGGTTGCTGCATGTCCCATGGGAGCAACCCCTCTTAGTTTAAAGGTCTCCGCCTAGTGGGTCCCTCTACCCTCTGTGCCTTACAACCTGCTCTGAAATGTTCACTGCTTCCACACCTAAAGCAATGCTGACAGTACTCTTCGCCTGCATGAGTACAGGAAACACACCTAGGTCGGGGGCGTGGTGCTGGGTAGTATCGCTGCGGTGCATACCCTTGTTGAAACTGAGCCGTTTCTCTTACTCGTGCCGGGTGGAATGCCGGTCGGTACTCCTGCACTGCTGCTGGTGGCTGCTGGTGGTACACGCTGTTGGCATTGAATTCAGCCCTATAGGGAGAGGGTTGTTGGGGTGAAAACACAGGATAAGGGGCGGAAATATTAGCTGGTTCTCTGCTTGGTGAGGGATGCTGTGGGGGTGCAGATGTGGCCGTTTGGATCGTTTCTCTGATTTGGGAGACCTCAGCTCTCAGGGCTTGCAACAGCACCATGTCAGAGCGCATTCCTTTGATTTCTGACAGCAGATCAGTGGGCAGAGTAACTGTGTTTTGCTGGCTGGTGCTTTTCATTTCCACCGGAACTTCAGTGGACTTGACTGTATTCACATTTGTTACTCGTGATGGGGCAGCAAGTTTCTTTTTATCCTGTCTCTCTTTTTCATTGGTGTACGCAATGTTCACTTTCTCCAGCAGCAGCTCATCCGAAGTACTTGTCTGCATGAGGAGAGGCTGCAGGTCACTTTTAATATTGTCATTCTGTGGACCAGTCAGGACAGTATGCATGAAGAGACTCTGGACTAGTGCTGGGTCATATTTTAGGTTTGACTCGGCTTCTTGAGAAGCAAACAGGATTTTCTGTCTCATGTCCATAGTTCTAATCAGGAAGTTTTGAGGCGTTTCTTTACTACTCTGAACCTCAGAGGTGAGTTGTTTGTATAACTCTGTGGCACCTTTCTCCTGGTAATGAGACCTGAGAATTCGGCGAAGGGCAGGCAGTGTAAGGTTTTCCTTCCCTTCAAGGTAACTCCGTAACTGCAGGCCTGGTGTGATGGCACGGATTACAGCATCAATGATCTCTGACTCTGGGTAGCCCTTACTAAAGCCATTTTCAATTTGTCTGGCCAGACTAGAAAATGTGAGCCTATCTTTTTGTCCTGGCTCGCCTATTTGGCCTGCGATCTTAAGATCTTTGCGCCACATAGAACTACTGGGGAGTACTTGGGCCAGATTTCTTTCTGTGGGGCTGAACCCGGCAGGGTGGTTCATGCTTGTGTTCATTAGGTCATGCATTGCATTTTCTTTTTCTTGTAATGACAACCTTAGTGCCTCTACCTCCTTCTGGAGATCTTCCCTTTTGACACTGTCATGTACATTTGTTGTAATTTTGGCTTTGTCTATGATATCCTGCACATTAAGAAGTTCGGACATGCCTTCATCCTCTAGCTCGGCCATTTCTTCACGTTCATTATGCTCTGTGACATGAGAAATTAATTGACTGCGAGATTTACCAGTCACATGCACATTATCCGGTCCTGAAATCTCCAGTTCATTGCACACTTTAATCAGTTGTTCTACAGTCAGTGTATACAATGCACCAGTAATGTCCAGCTGCAGCTTCTCCAATTCAGCCTCCATTGTATCAGAGAAGTGGGCAGAAATAGCAAATGAGGGTTTATCTTACTTAATTAGGTTTTTTTGCTGCTCCCTAGTGGTGACTTTTCACACTTCAGGATGCAGGTTACCAACGTTGTCTGAAAACGACCTTGACTGCCTTTCCAAGCTCCTTTCTCCGATGACTGGGTTGTTTAAGGGGATGATTGATCAGAGGATTCCACTAACAACTCAGGGATGGTCCTCAAATCAAATCTCCCAGCAGCGCCTCCAAATGTTATGCCCCTAATATGGGGAAAATATAAGACAAAGGAAACAGAGACGATGTTAGCTTGCTTCAAGTCTTATGTATTATGCCCGCCAACAACATGGTACACATAGCACGCTGTATAATACAGAACATGGATTCTTGATATAAAACAACCACTAACAATGCGCGTACTGCAAACATACATCCAATTTAACACACAAGATGTCACTTTTTAAATGCACAGTACAAACATACATATCCAAATTAACACCCAAACTCCCCTTCTTGGAGCTAAACTACACTATCATAGCTAGCTGCGCTAGCATAGCTAACGGCGCTCGCAAAGCTAGCATACACAGCTACAACAATTACAGAACCTAGAGAAACCCTCCAAAAATACCTCTAACAACTATCACTATTCACATTAATATTATACACAGTCAGTCTACATATATAACGTTTCTCACGGATGAACTCACCTAATATGGGGAAAATATAAGACAAAGGAAACAGAGACGATGTTAGCTTGCTTCAAGTCTTATGTATTATGCACCCGCGGCAAGCAACACGCGCCCTCTGCTGGACAGACCCGGAAGGTCATCAACCATGACTTATATCTATTACACAGTGCCACCAGAGAGGCAGCCGCTGCGGGACATTAGCCTGCGTACTGTGTAGCCTTCCCTGCCCTGAAGAAGAAGTGATTCTTCCTAGTCAAGCCCCCAGGAAGTGCGCCGGACTCTGATGAGAATATTCGTTGTGGCCAAACGGCGATACTATACTTCCGCACTTCGGGCTGCTGGGCCCGGAAACACTTTTTCCCATTGACTAACATTGGGAAAGAGTGGCCTGTAAATTGTTGGATAATTTTTTTTAAACTAAATAAACTACCCTGTATGAACGTTTGTATAGCCCTCATTAAAAACATTTGGTCCTCAAGTTGTAAAATGTGCTAATAACGTTATTCTGAGAGTTATTTTCCTCGGCATTATGTTACGTGTTCTGACTGTAACAGTTTGGCGAATTTAGCAGCCTGGTATATTACACAATTTTTGCGGCATATATATACATATGGTTGGTATTTAACAAAAAGGGGTGTTATAGTCTGTGTTGTAGTGTGTGATATTGGTATTTATGGAAACATTTTACACCTTTCCTTCAAGTATTATACGTTTTTGTTACTTGTGGGGTACTTAACATGAATAGTCACAGTTACTATTCTTTTACTCCATCACATTTCAAAGAGAAATAGGCTATTGTTATTTTAACTCCACCACAGTAATAATCCATCATCAGCTTTACTTTTTAGATAAGATTGAACTCACAATTGATCATAACAGGCTTCAAAATACATACATTTTTATATATTACCAAGTGGTTTCATGTACAACCCACACAAGTATCATGCTAAATTAAGCTCTGTTGCTTGGATATCACTAGATCCTGTTATCAGCGTAATATAAAAGTACATAACGATTGATGTGTAACTTAGCATAATTACTAGCTAGCCGTTAGCTGCTAACTGCCGCCTCGTTAATATCAAATCCATCATAACAAATCCAATACCATGCTGTCATGAACGTGCGGTGCTGTTACGTGTACGCAAATTGACGTGCTTAATGTGAACAAGCCTTTTGGGGGGCGTGGTTAAAGTTGCGCATGCTCTATGAGCGCACATACGAGTACTTCTCAGGCATGACGGGTAATCTGTGACGTTTCGCTCTCTCAAAAGTTGGCCCATTTTATCATCATGCGCCAATGAGCAACTCTCATAGGAATGAATGAGGCCCCGCCTCCCACGCTGTATCCAGTTCTTATTATACATCCATGTTCCTAGGCCTGACGAGTTTTAAGCTAATAGCCTATAAAGTTATGGATATTAGAAAGTTATTTTCATCGAAGCAGGCGCCACAAGCTGCAGCAGCAGCAGCAGTATCAGCAGTGAAGAAATGGATGATGTTTCAGGTTTGTGAATCTAATGGTGATATCTGCTAGAGTGATGTGATGACTTATTGTAAGTCGCTTTGGATAAAAGCGTCAGCTAAATGCAATATAATGTAATGTAATGATGTAACGTTAATGCTATAGCTAGTAAACATGGAGTAACCACACTAAGTATACCCTTATATGTTAGTATGTATACAGAACATGACAAAAAATTATCCTAAGATGTAACGTTAACCCTTCATACCTCAGTCTACTTTTAAGACACTAAAATAACGTAGGCCTATGTAACCGGCTGTGTCTGACTCTGCGTTGTGTTGTGTAGAAAGACGACGACCCAGACGTGTAGCTTCATTCAGGATGTACATTTATTTTCACTCCTGACGAAACAGCGACAGAAAGAAAACATTTCTCCAGTCAGTACTCTCTTTAACGTGCCCCTCTCCCACAGAGATCAGTATCAAAAAGGGCATAACGTAAAAAGTAACACAACATACCTGACGAAACAGCGACAGAAAGAAAACATTTCTCCAGTCAGTACTCTCTTTAACGTGCCCCTATACAAATTAAACAACACAGAAATACATTGTGAACACCCGTGAGACACTACAACAAAAATAAGTAATAAAAAGTAACTTAAAGTGCATAAAGTCGACACTAAAACACGGAAATTGCTTCTGGCTGAAGAGCCGCCTACCTCTCCCACAGAGATCAGTATCAAAAGGGGAGAACGATGCATGAACCCCGCGAAAAAAAGGGGAACAGTGTCACATGCATAAGGAACGTAGGGGTACACGCTAAAATTATAGTTCCACATACTGATGTGAGTCCTACTGCGTCAGGTATTAACACAAGATGAAACAAGAATAAACACAGATTTTGTGTAATTATATAGACATATTTACATAATATATTATATACAAATGAGACATAACTGTCCCTGTTACACTCACCCCGCTAGAATTATGCAAAATTCTGGGTCGCAAAACAATCCACATATAAACACACTGGCCATTACAACAAGCAACAAAACCATATGAAACAGCAATAAGAGCTTCCTACCTAAAGGATAAGAGAATGAGGGACTCGCTTGGGCCCAGCAAGAACCCACAGTACTCTACAGACAAGGTGAGGTGCAGTTTACACCCCACACCCTGGCCAAACGATGTGGATGAGCGAAAAATAAAATAAAAAAAAGGCTCAATACAGCAGTATATCACCAGAGCACAAATAATGGCTAACACGCCACATTTCACACATTAATAACAGCACGCGGCCTTATCTCAACCCTCAAGAAGGGACTCAAGTTGTGCCATGGACTCAATGAAGCGGCGCACAGGTCTAATGACTCTGCCGAATCGTGAGGTAACCTGGCCATCTACATGTGATGCTTGACGCTTATTGGCAGGGGGCCGTTGTGGCAGAGGAGCTGGGAAAGCCATTGGGGTCTCTACAGCAGTTGCAGGGTCACTAGAAACGGGGGTGACCAACACAGAAGGAGGTGGTGGGTGGTCTGGATGAACAGAGTCATCAAAAGGGGACTGCTCAAGGACCCATGAGGCGGTGCGGCCATCCTCCCCGTCAACATCCGAGAGGGAACCAGCTAGGGATGGCCCAGCTGTTGCAGCTGCTGTGTCTAACTCGGACACCTCTGTCCCATGCCAATCAGATGCCGGAGCGGTATCGGTCATGCTAGGGGTAGGTGCGGGCACAGGAGCATCATCTTCACCATCCGAGGCCTCCTCCAGCGGAAGGAAGTTGACTTGCAGCAGCAGGTTTCGGTGAACAACACGCTCATGTCCCTCTGGATCCCTGATCCGGTAGATATGGAAGGCTGGTTTTGAGGCCACCACAGTGTGCACAACAGGCATCCACTTGTCAGAAAGCTTGCATTTTCCCTTGGCGCCTTTGTTCGCCAGCAGCACCTGGTCACCGACAGACAGAGGTTGGCCCCTGACCCGTTTGTTATACTGGTCACTCTGATGTCTCTGCTCCGCTGTGCAGTTTTTCTGGGCCAGTGCCATGGCACAGTGCAGGTCTTCCAAGAGGGATTTCACGTAGGCATTGTAGTCACACACAGTCACATCATGAAGTACATTCCTGAACAGAAGGTCCACTGGCAGCCTTGGGATTCTCCCGAACATCAAATAGAAGGGCGCGAACCCAGTGGTCTCATGGACAGTGCAATTGTACACGAAAGTCATTGTCTGTATTATCTGCGGCCACTTCTGTTTGGAGCGAAGTGGTAGAGACCTCAACATGTTGCCCAGGGTGCGGTTGAACCTCTCTGTGCCGCCGTTCCCCATAGGGTGGTAAGGTGTGGTGTGGGACTTGTCAACCCCTGACAACTGCAAGAGCTCAGCAATCAGCTCACTTTCAAAGTTTGCTCCCTGGTCAGAATGAAGGCGCTGAGGGAAGCCATAAACACAGAAAAAGTTGTCCCACAGCTTCTTGGCTACTCTCTTAGCTGTCTGATCCTGGCAGGGGAAAGCATGTGCCAACTTTGTATAGTGATCGGTGATCACAAGAACATCCACAGACTTGTTGTGACGGTCTTCAGCTGACCAGAAGTCGATGCACACAAGCTCCAGAGGGGCAGAGGTCTTAATGCTCTCCAGTGGGGCTCTTGCGGAAGGTTCAGGAGTCTTGCTGAGAACACATCTGTGGCAGTGCTTCACATGATTGCGGACATCCTTCTCCATGTCGTACCAGAAGAAACGCTGGCGGGCCAGAGACAGTGTGCGGGGCTGACCTTGATGGCCAGCATGGTCGTGAACACCAGATAATGCATCTGCCTTTAGCGACTCCGGCACCACGAACTGGGACCTCTTCTGTCTAGTCAAGGGATCTTTCGTGACCCTGTAGAGGACGCCATTCAGAAGAGTCAGTTTATCCCACTGCTTCAAGACTCTCAGAGTCGGCTGACTCTCATTGTAGCGTTCCCGTCTGGAAGGCCTGCGCTTCCTGTCGACATAGAGAGCGACCCTGGAAATTACTGGGTCCTGTTGCTGGTGTGACTGCAGCTCAGAAAGAGATAGGGAATGCAACGTGTCCTGGCCAGGTGGTTCAAAGGTGGTGAGGTGATCAACCAGGGAGGCTGCACGCTGCCTAGGAGCAGAGTCCCACTCGTCCAAGGAGGAAAGAAGAGAAGAGACCTCATCCTCAGACATTGAACCTTCAATGGCGTCAGAGTGAGATGGACCCTCCAGTGACTGTGGTTGGCAGGTGAGGCGGAAGGCATCTTGCACAGACCCATCACTGACGTCACAGACCTGGTCCAGTAGCTCCAAGTAGGGTTCACGCAGCAACCGTTCCCTCAAAGGTTTCACGAAAGGGTCTCTGCTGAGGGCATCCGCCACCACGTTCAACCTGCCGGGAATATGTTTGATTTCGAAGGAATACGGAGCCAACTTAGCAACCCACCGCTGCTCACAGGCGTCAAGTTTCGGCTTGGTCATGATATATGTGAGAGGATTGTTATCTGACCAGACGGTGAATCTGTGACCCTTGAGCCAGTGGCTAAACTTCTCACAAACCGCCCACTTTAGAGCCAAGAACTCCAGTCTGTGTGCAGGATAATTGAGCTGGCTGCGACTGAGAGTTTTGCTTGCAAAGGCGATGGGTCTTGCCTTCTCCTCACCAGCAGAAATTTGGGACAGTACAGCACCCAGACCATCAAGGGAAGCATCGGTGGAGAGGATGAAAGGCCTATCAAAGTCTGGGTGTGCCAGCACCACGCTGTTGAGGAGTGCGTGTCTCAGATCATCAAATGCCTTCTCACAGGCAGGGGTCCAATCCTGAAGAGTCAGTTCTCGAAAGGTGCCAGCTCTTCTCCGACCGAAAGAGCCCTTGGCTTTCCTCTTCTGCCCTGCAGTTAAGGCGTAGAGTGGCTTTGCGATGGAAGAACAGCCAGGAATGAAGTGTTGATAATACAGCACCATCCCGAGGAAAGACCTGACCTTCCGCTGAGATGGGGTGCAACCGTCGTCGTTCATGAGATCCTCCTTCCCGAAAGCTGAGATGACCCTCACCTTCTCTTGGTCGACTGAGACGCCACTGCTGTCTATCACGTGACCCAGAAACCCCACAGTCCTGCGAAGGAAGTAGCACTTCTTCTGAGACAGCTTCAGGTTGTTGGCTCTGAGCCGCGAGAAGACAGTCTCCAGCCGTTTCAGGGCTTCCTCCTCGGATGGAGCAAAGACAAGCAGGTCGTCCAAATAACAGAGGAGGCTGGAGAAGTTCAAATCACCAAACACACTCATCATCATCCGCATAAAGGACGCGGGACTGTTGCAAAGACCTTGGGGAAGTCTGTTGTACTCATACAGGCCTAAGGGTGTTGTGAATGCCGAGTACTTCCTGTCAGACTCATGGAGGGGGATGTTGTAGAACCCCGATGTGAGATCCATGGTGCTGAAAAAGGCGTTTCCACCAAGGGCAGCAAGACAGTCGGCCTGGTGAGGCAGCGGGTGGGCGTCCTTGACGGTCTTGGCATTAAGCCAGCGAAAGTCAGTGCAGATCCTTAACTCTCCTGACTTCTTCCAGACAAGGACCAGCGGCGATGCATACTCACTGACTGATTTACTGATGATGCCTTTCAACTCCATCTCAGACAGCACCTCTCTCAGTTTGTGATAGTGTGCTGGAGGGACACGGCGATAGGGTAGCCTGAAGGGGTGATCATCAGTGAGATGAATCCGGTGGACGAACTCTTTCGCTTCCCCACAGTCCAGCTTGTCTTTGGAGAAGACATCCTGGTAAGTGAGCAACAGTTCAGAGAGTCTCTTTTTCCATTCATCTGACACCGCACAGCCTTCGAGGTCGATGTCTGCCAATCCACAGTCTTTAAGCTGCTGAGCGTGGGTAGAGCTGGCATCTGAGTTGGGAGGAGGGTCAGCTGCCTGACTGGTCTGTGGCCTATTCACACCCTGAGAGAGGGGAAGGTCTTCCATCGCGACACAAGTAAACACATCGGCCACTTTAGCATTGCGGCGTAGTGTCACGGGACTCTTGGTTGGGTTAAGGACCTTCATAGGGACCCAACGATCTCCCCACATGGGTGCCACAACCCGTCCCACAATAATGTCTTTGGGGGCTGAACGGGAGGAGGTGGGCTCCACAATGACAGTGCTCCCAGGGGACACAGGAACACTGCCAGGTAGCTTTCCCCACACCAGATACTCCTTCTGTGGTGCTAGAGTGATAGCTTGCCGTAGCTTGACCGTGCCAACCTTGTCAGGCAGTTCAGGACCAGACCAACGAGTGATGCAGCTGAGCAACTGAAGAAACTGCTCACAGTCGGGGTCTGAGGTGTTGGACTGGATGAGCTCCCAGTACTTCTCATCAGACTTCATCCTCTGTAATATGGGCCTGATGACGTTGCTACCAATAATGAGTTCGTCTCTCTGCCCTGGGACAAGGAAAGTTGGCACAATGAATTTAGAACCGTAAACCTCAATCTCCAGGTCATAGATACATCTGGGTTGTGTCATAAGGCCACCACAGCCAACTAGGACCACCTTCTCTGGCACAGGCTGAGGACAAGGGAGGACACCAGCAGCTCTAAGATTGGACTCTGCCTCTTCGCTGAGTGTGCATGACATGCTCCCTGAATCAAGCATCCCCCTTAAAGTTGACTGACCCCCTACTAACACTGGGGTATAAAACAAGTCATTGGCTCCTTCAACTCTATGTGAACCCACAGCAATCACAGTTTTGTCATCAGGAAGATTACTACAGCAGTTCACATATGTTGATCTTAAGTCATTTTCCTCACTGAGGGTGTCACTAGTGCCGCCCATGCTATCCCTCTCACTGCACGGGCGGGCTAGTTTAAACCAGCATTGGAGGGAGAAGGTGGCATGGCTGAGGAAGGAGAGGCCTGTGGGCACTGATTTCTTATGTGACCAGGACTGAAGCAGTTAAGGCATAATCTGTAAAGCCTGCAGTGTGCATGGGTTGAATGGTCCCTGGAGCCACAAACCTTGCATGGAAAGGACTCAGATGCCTGCTGGTAACGGGGTCGACCATTCTGACGGTGGACTTGTTGGTGGTTGCCTGGCTGACCATTCTGACGGTGGGCTTGTTGGTGGTTACCTGGCTGATGGTAGTCTGGCCTTTGACTGGTTGTAAGGGAAGCGTTGCACATAGCCAGAACTCTGTCAAACATTGCAACTACCTGTTGAACACCAGCGTCGGTAGTAGGTGGGTTGACGGTGGTAGGGGCTGGGTCAGAGACAGCAGAGAGAGGCAGGGATAAGGGGGACACTTGGGGACTCACCCTAGCATGGTCTGGCTGAGGCTGACTGTAAGCAAGGGCAGTGGCCGGTAGATAGTTGGGAGGGGGGTCTGGTTGGTGCGCTAATGAGGCCTGAGACATCCCCAGATTGACAGGGCGAAAAGAATCAGTCACAGGGCTCTGACTATAAACTGACAGACCCACCACATTATGAGACTGCGCTGCTGTTTTTCTCACATTTCTCATATGGGCGTCCAGACGCTCCTGAACCTCAGCCGTGGTCCACCGCTCAGGTGCCTTCAGTTGGAATGATATGGCGAGACTGGGGTCAGGACAGTGATTAATGAACATCAAGACCACTTCTGCACTGGGGTCATCTACACATTTACCTCGCCTCCGGAGGCACTCGTCCGCAGCATCTATTGACTTGTTAAGGCGTATCCAATAGTCCATAGCACTTTCACCAGCACGTGGAACAGTGCCGTAAAAATCTTTCATGGGCAAGTTAGAGTATGACAGCTCACTAAAGTTACCCTTTAATATGTCAAACACAGCTGTGGGCAGGTCGGTCGCACTCAAGTCAGGTCGGCTGCGGATTGACACTTTCACCACATCCCTGGCTTTACCTGTTAGTCTTGACATAATCAGATCAAACCTTTCTACGTGAGTGTCACATTTCACTCTATTCAGGTAACATCTCATCATGTCCTCCCATTCATGAATAGAAAATACATCAGCACGATCACCCCTGAAGTAAGGCGGAGCCTTGGTGTCTGACTGCACCACAACCTTCAATTGAGACAAATCAGCCTGGTGGGACGGGTGTGGATTGGTGGGAGACTGAGGCTGGGCAGCACTGGGCTGGTGCATGGTGCTTGATATGTTCTCACCTATCTGTTTAGCCAAACTTGTTATCATTTCCCCAAAAGCTTCAACAGATACTACTTGTGTAAGTTTACGGTCTGGCTGCATAATAGGTGTGGAGCTTGCAGCAGGTGTTAATGTCGGGTTGAAATCACTAGCGAACCCAAATCTTTCACTACCTTTAAGTCGCTGGCCCCTCCCCAACCCAAATGTGACATCATGCCCACTAACATCCATATTGTTAATGACAACAACAAAAAAATCCCACAAAGCAATCAAAACACAGTTTAAAGCCACCCACAAGAGATAAAACACTAAAATAAAATAAAATGATAAAACACAGATAGACAGATATACTCAGTGGTAAGTGTCCTCTCAGACTCAGTGCATCTCTCAATTTGAATATGTACACTGTCCCTTTAACGCACCTGCCGTCGCAGCAAGAGAGGGGGAAAAAAAAAAAAAAAGAGGAAAAAAAAAAAAACACACACTCCAGTCTTTCCTTCTTCCCGCCGGTGGGCAGCAGCTTTACCCCGGGGACCAGACGGCGCTGGTCGCGGATACAACGGGTCGTCACGGCACCAAGTGTAACCGGCTGTGTCTGACTCTGCGTTGTGTTGTGTAGAAAGACGACGACCCAGACGTGTAGCTTCATTCAGGATGTACATTTATTTTCACTCCTGACGAAACAGCGACAGAAAGAAAACATTTCTCCAGTCAGTACTCTCTTTAACGTGCCCCTCTCCCACAGAGATCAGTATCAAAAAGGGCATAACGTAAAAAGTAACACAACATACCTGACGAAACAGCGACAGAAAGAAAACATTTCTCCAGTCAGTACTCTCTTTAACGTGCCCCTATACAAATTAAACAACACAGAAATACATTGTGAACACCCGTGAGACACTACAACAAAAATAAGTAATAAAAAGTAACTTAAAGTGCATAAAGTCGACACTAAAACACGGAAATTGCTTCTGGCTGAAGAGCCGCCTACCTCTCCCACAGAGATCAGTATCAAAAGGGGAGAACGATGCATGAACCCCGCGAAAAAAAGGGGAACAGTGTCACATGCATAAGGAACGTAGGGGTACACGCTAAAATTATAGTTCCACATACTGATGTGAGTCCTACTGCGTCAGGTATTAACACAAGATGAAACAAGAATAAACACAGATTTTGTGTAATTATATAGACATATTTACATAATATATTATATACAAATGAGACATAACTGTCCCTGTTACACCTATTCCAATTTTTATTTTGTTTTCGCGCATGTAATTATACCAGCTCTCGTTTTAGTACACATAACAACGGAACCATAGCAACGGAACTGACGAGCAACCCTCTGAATCAGACTCCGATTGGCTGTGACTGCATCCACTCACAGTGTCCGATTCAGAAACATGACTCTTACACTCTTTACGTCACAAACCAAGATGGTGGATGAGAATAGATCTATAAAACGATAAGCAATGCGCCAGAATCAAGGTGAGACTATCCGCATCATTTAAAACTCTACACACATTTGTTTCACCGAAATAAGTAAATGACTGTATTTGAGTGAGTTAAGGTATTAGTTTGCTTCATTTAAGGGTGTTAATAAATAAGTGTTCTCCAGTGCCTTTTGTCCGCTTTAAGTTATTATTAAGGTAGGGTTAATGTTTCTCTCAAAGTGCACCAGATTGATGCTTTTAACTTCAATATTTAAAAAGAAATCTTCCCGGGGGAACATGCCCCTGGACGCCCCTAAAGGAGGCGACGAACCCCCTAAAGGATGTTCGGTCCACCCCCGACTTGTACAAAATAACACTTCACCCCTGCACCCCCCCAACAAATCCTGGGCTACAATCCTAAATCCACCACTTGTTAGGATTATGTTTTAAACAGGACCCAGGCGCAGGCAATGACTGAAGATGTTTAAATGGTTTATTGTTTCGGAGACTCAGGCAGGTTTGGTGATTATGGAGGTCCGGAGTGGAGGTAAGCAGTGAGAGGCTGGACTGATTACCAGGCAGGCAGGTAGGATGCAGGAAGAAGCAGGCAGGTTGGCTGGAAGCTCTGGTGGATGATGGCCGAGGGATTGCACTGGAAACACAAGAGAAACTAGTTACAAAGAGTACGGATTTACACGCAGACAGGATAACTGAATGGGCAGCCAGGAGGATGTAATACCACTGGTGTAGAAAACAATCTGGCGGTGAGTTGCTGGGAGACTGGAGTAGATAAGCTGTGTCCTGATTAGATGATGAGGGACAGCCGAGTCGGACGGCCAGGTGAGAGCAATCAGGCTGCTGCCTGCAAGGGACACCACACCCTCTCCACACACACACAGGGGAACAAACAGGGACACAGTTTGGACTGTGACAGTACCCCCCCCTCAACGGGAGCCTCCAGGCGAACCACCAGGCTTATCTGGGTGGTCCCTGCGAAAATCCCGAATGAGAGAGGGACATAGAATGAGCTTGCGGGACACCCAGCTCCTCTCCTCAGGACCATAACCCTCCCAATCAACCAGATACTGGTACCCACGGCCCCGGCGGCGAATGTCCAACAGCCGTCGGACCGTGTAGGCCGGGTGGTCATCAATAACAAGGGTGGGTGGAGGGGAGATGGCTGGAGGGCACAAAGGGCTGGACAACACTGGTTTCAACTGGGACACATGAAAGGTTGGGTGAATTCTCATGGAGGGAGGCAGCTTGAGTCTAACAGCAGATGGATTGATTATGCGCTCGATCACATAGGGGCCAATGAAGCGTGGTTTCAACTTCTTAGACTCAGCTTGTAAAGAAATATTCTTTGAAGAAAGCCAAACTTTCTGACCTGGTTGGAACTGGGGAGCTGCGGTCCGGTAGCGGTTTGCAATATGCCGATTGCGTTCATCGGAGCGGAGAAGGGCAGAGCGGGCATCCTTCCAAATCCTACGACAACGACGGAGATGGGCTTGGACAGAGGGAACTGCGATCTCATCCTCTTGGGCTGGGAACAAAGGGGGTTGATATCTAAGACAACATTCAAATGGGGACATACCGGTAGCAGCACTAGACAGTGAGTTATGAGCGTATTCAATCCAGGGCAGATGTAAGCTCCAGGAGGTGGGATTCCGGGAGGTGACACAGCAAAGTGCAGCTCCAAGGTCCTGATTGGCTCTTTCGGCGTGCCCGTTAGTCTGAGGATGATAGCCTGAGGAGAGACCGACAGATGCTCCAAGTGCTCGACAGAATGCTTTCCATACCTGAGATATGAACTGTGGCCCTCTGTCGGAAACAATGTCTGTTGGAATGCCATGGAGCCGGACAACATGATTGACCAGGAGGTCAGCAGTTCCAGAGGCTGTGGGGAGTTTAGGAAGAGGCACAAAATGAACTGCTTTGGAAAAGCGATCAACAATAGTGAGAATGGTTGAGTTACCCTGTGAAACCGGGAGGCCGGTAACAAAATCTAGGCCGATGTGACTCCAGGGACGACTAGGAACTGGGAGAGGCTGGAGTAGACCGATAGGAGCCTGGTGTGAAGACTTGCTACGGGCGTAAATCGTGCAGGCCAGCACAAAGGCTCGAGAGTCCGCTTCCATAGAAGGCCACCAGAAGTGTCGTCTCAGGAGGGATAGGGTCCGACTCATACCCGGGTGGCAGGCAAAGCGGGAAGCATGGGTCCATAGGAGAACCTGTGAGCGGACAGAGTCAGGTACAAACAAACGGTTAGCTGGACCCTTTCCTGGATCTGGATGGTCTCTCTGTGCCTTCCTCACTGAGTTCTGAATCTCCCATGTTACAGCGCCCACCACTCTGGTAGCGGGGATTATGGTGTCAGGAGCTATGGGATCCTGATCCACTGCAAACTGCCGGGACAATGCGTCAGGTTTAAGGTTTCTAGAACCAGGTCGGTAGGTAAGGGTGAAGTTGAACCTCCCAAAAAACAATGCCCAGCGTGCCTGACGGGAGTTTAGTCGTTTGGCAGTTTGTATGTAGACCAGGTTCCTGTGGTCTGTCCACACAATGAATGGATGTTCAGAGCCTTCCAGCCAGTGCCTCCATTCTTCCAGCGCAAGCTTAACAGCAAGCAGCTCCCTGTTGCCAACATCATAGTTGCGCTCAGGGGTTGTCAGTCATCGGGAAAAAAAAGCACAAGGGTGAAGCTTTTGGTCGGAGACTGAGCGTTGTGATAGAACCGCCCCCACACCGGTGTTGGATGCATCAACCTCAACAATAAACTGAAGAGATGAGTCAGGGTTCATAAGAATAGGAGCCGAGGTGAAACGTCTCTTCAGCTCAGAGAAGGCAGCCTCAGCCTGAGTAGTCCACGAGAAGGGGATTGCTGGGGAGGTGAGTTGGTTGAGAGGACCGGCAACACGACTGTAGTCTCTGATGAACCGGCGATAGAAATTTGCAAAGCCCAAGAAACGTTGGAGCTGCTTCCTGGTGGAAGGCTTGGGCCATTGTGCCACTGCTTGTACCTTCTCTGGGTCTGTTCTCAGCTGACCTTGCTCAATGATGTAGCCCAGGAAATCCACTGAATCCACGTGAAATTTGCATTTCTCTACTTTGACAAACAGCTTGTTCTTGAGGAGCCTTTGTAGAACCTGCTGCACATGTTGGGTGTGTTCCTCCATGGTCTGTGAGAATATCAAGATATCATCAAGATACACAAATACTGAACGGTTCAGGAAGTCACGGAGGACATCGTTCACAAGAGCCTGGAAGACAGCTGGGGCATTGGTGAGTCCAAAGGGCATCACTAGATACTCGAAATGGCCTAGTGGGGTGTTGAACGCCGTCTTCCACTCGTCTCCTTGACGTATGCGGACCAGGTGGTAAGCATTCCTGAGGTCGAGTTTCGAGAAAATGGTGGCCTTCTGTAGGGGTTCGAAGGCTGAATTGATGAGGGGCAGTGGATACTTGTTCTTGATGGTGATGTTGTTAAGGCCCCGGTAGTCAATGCAGGGGCGTAGGGAGCGGTCCTTCTTGGATACAAAGAAGAAGCCTGCTCCGACGGGAGAAAAAGAGGGTCTTATGATGCCAGCAGCCAGTGAGTCTTTGATGTATGTCTCCATGGCCTCACGCTCAGTTCGGGATAAGTTAAACAGGCGACTGAATGGGAGAAATGCCCCAGGAAGAAGATCTATTGTACAGTCGTAAGGGCGATGAGGGGGCAGAAAAAGAGCTCGCTGCTTGCTGAAAACCTCTCCCAGGCGATGATAAACCGAAGGGACAGCGGACAAGTTGAGTGGCTCCTGCTGAACTGGAGGAATACCGACCTCTGCTGGGGGAATTGCAGACCGCAGGCATGAAGAGTGACAAAAGGAACTCCAACTCCTTACTTGATTCTCCGACCAGTCCATGTGGGGGTTGTGCAGTCTTAACCATGGCTGGCCCAGAACTAGGGGTGTGTGAGGGGAGGACATGACATGGAACTGAATCATTTCATGGTGATTACCGGACAGGACGAGATGTAGGGGTTCGGTGACATGGGTAACGCGTGCCAGGAGCTTCCCATTCAGACCTCGAGCATTGGGAGGAGCTGTCAGAGGTTGAGTTGAGATGCCGGCTGAGGCAACCAGTTGGGCATCCAAAAAACTCTCATCAGCCCCAGAGTCCACTAGGGCAGGCAGAGAGAGAGACTGTTGATTTAACAGCAGTTTGGCTTCAAGAGGCTTGCGGGTCTGGGGGGTTGAAGAAGAAACAGCCTTGCTCACCAGTATCCCCACCTTTACTGGCGAGCACCCTCTTTTGGGCGCTGGGGGCATGTGTCCACGAGATGACCGGAGTGAGCACAGTAGACACAAAGTCCCTCTCTCATTCTCCGGAGACGTTCTTGGGGAGTGAGTCGGGCTCTGCCTAGCTGCATCGGTTCCTCTGAAGACAGGAGAGGAGAAAAGACTTCAGATGGAGCACTAGGACTTGGGAAAGTCTCCGACCTGAATCTTGCGAGAGGAGACGAGACAGGGCGAGAGGGGAGTGACCCAGGAGAAAGACTGGCTCTTTCCCTACGGCGCTCCCTAAGGCGGTTATCCAGTCTTATGGCTAGGGAGACCAACTCATCCAAGTTAGCTGATTCGTCCCTGACTGCTAACTCATCTTTAACAGAATCAGTTAGCCCGGTTTGAAAAACCCCTTGAAGCACTGTGTCATTCCACCCCGCCTCTGCCGCTAAGGTCCTAAACTCCACTGAGTATTCGGCTACACTACGGGAGCCCTGTCGCAGTGAGAGGAGGCGTTTAGTAGCGTCCCTACCGCTGACGAGGTGGTGGAAAACTTTCTTCATTTCTTCTGTAAACTCTGGATAAGAATAACAGAGGTTGGACTGACTCTCCCATACAGCTGATGCCCAGGCTAGGGCGCTACCTGTAAGTAAACCTATCATATAACAAATCTTAGCTCTGTCATTAGCATAAGTAGACGGCTGCTGCTCAAACACAAGAGAACACTGCATTAAGAAAGAGTTACATGTCCCTAAGGCACCTGCGTACCGCTCTGGAGTGGGAATGTTTGGCTCACGTGAAGGGAGAGCGGGCTGGGCTGGAACCTGTGCTAACGGAGCTGGATCCTCCGGAGCAGGCGGAGCAAGATGAGTTGAAACCAGGTTGAGGTGATGTCCCATCTGTGCTACATTGGCGGCTAGTGATGCGAGGTTATCCATAACCTCTCTGAGCATCTGGTCATGCCGGCCCAGGAGGACGCCTTGGTTGGAGAGAGCCTCACGAATTGGGTCCGGGCCTGCTGGGTCCATGGTGGCCAGATTGTTCTGTTAGGATTATGTTTTAAACAGGACCCAGGCGCAGGCAATGACTGAAGATGTTTAAATGGTTTATTGTTTCGGAGACTCAGGCAGGTTTGGTGATTATGGGGGTCCGGAGTGGAGGTAGGCAGTGAGAGGCTGGACTGATTACCAGGCAGGCAGGTAGGATGCAGGAAGAAGCAGGCAGGTTGGCTGGAAGCTCTGGTGGATGATGGCCGAGGGATTGCACTGGAAACACAAGAGAAACTAGTTACAAAGAGTACGGATTTACACGCAGACAGGATAACTGAATGGGCAGCCAGGAGGATGTAATACCACTGGTGTAGAGAACAATCTGGCGGTGAGTTGCTGGGAGACTGGAGTAGATAAGCTGTGTCCTGATTAGATGATGAGGGACAGCCGAGTCGGACGGCCAGGTGAGAGCAATCAGGCTGCTGCCTGCAAGGGACACCACACCCTCTCCACACACACACAGGGGAACAAACAGGGACACAGTTTGGACTGTGACACCACTGGAACATCCCCTGAACCACAGTGGAGAAGATCTGAGATCAGTCTGGTGAACCAGGCCAGAGGAAGAACAGCCCAATAAGGGCAGTGGACCCTCTGCCATATCTGGAGGAGGAGAAGAATGGGGTTTAGGGGCAGGTGTAAAACAATGTGACGGTGGCAGCTCAGCGCTGTGTAAAACATTAGATAGAGAAAGACGCTCACTGTTCCAGGACACCATGCTGGAGGTGTTTCTGCCTCTCATGGTCCTCTATGGAGCCACGATGTTCCAGAACACCATCAGAGTTCACAATGTCCCTGAGAACCTGGACTTCAGAGGGATCACCAGAGCCCATCCTGTTTACAGACCACGTGGAGCCTGTGTGTTTTGGCCCATTATGAGATGATTTCAGTCAGGGAGAAGATTAAGGGAAACCATGTGTCTGTTCTCCTGAATTAATACCACTGGAGCTGAGAAAATAAATGTTCCCGCCTGCTCCCTAACCTTTTCCATTGCAGGAGAAGCCTTATGTCATACTTTCATTTATTTCTGTGTTACAGTGTGAACCACAGACTGCAGTCATTCCCACACATCTGACCCAGGTAACCACAGATATATCTTTGATTCTCATTACTTGTAACTTTGAATCGTGGAAAAAGGGATATCCTAGAAGTTCTTAGATGACTCCTCCATCGTCAGCTGCATCACAGATGACAACGAGAGGGAGTACAGGGCCCTGGTGGAGAACTTCGTTGGCTGGTGTGACAACAATCACCTCCAGCTCAACATCAGCAAGACTAAGGAGACTTCAACCTCCAGACAGGGAAGATAGACAAACTAACATCTCTGTTAACCACCTTTGCTTTCTCACTGTCTTCATCCCCACCAACTCATAACGCTGGCAATGTCCTTGATCTCATATTCTCAAGGAACTGCACTACTTCTAACCTCTCTGTAAACCCGCTCCACACATCCGATCACTTCTTCATTTCATTCTCTCTACCCCTTTCCAAACATAACAAACTAATCTCTTCTAATTCTGCACCTGTCCGCCGCAACCTTCGTTCCCTCTCCCCCTCTACCTTTGCCTCATCGGTGCTCTCAGCCCTCCCTTCCTCTGACTCGTTCCAACTCCTGCCTCCAAACTCTGCTGCAGAAACTCTCCTCTCTACTCTCTCATCCTCTCTGGACTCTCTCTGTCCTCTCACATCTCGGCAGGCTTGTCAGTCCCCTCCTGCTCCCTGGCTAAATGACGCACTGCGTGCTAATAGAACCATCCTTAGGGCAGCAGAGCGGAAATGGTGGAAATCCGAACACCATGACGACCCCCAAACCGATCAGGCTCTCCTCTCCTCTTTCTCTGCTTCGATCTCTCAGGCAAAAAGCACTTTATTTCAAGATAAGATCCAATATTCCTATTCCAACCCCAAAAAACTATGTTCAATCTTTTCCACCCTCTTGGACTCCCCCCAAAGCCCATTCCCCCTCCTCCCTTCTGTCAAGCGACTTTGTTAACTACTTTGAAAAAAAGGTTGATGATATTCCCTCTTCTTTGTCTGACTCACCTTTACTCACCGCTCGGTCACCAGACCCTCCTTTCACCCACACACTGACCTCCTTTTCCCCTCTCTCTCCAAGTGAGGTTCTTACCCTCATTACCTCTGCCCACCCCACCAGCTGTCATCTGGACCCTATCCCTTCAAACCTCCTTCAGACTATCGCTCCTGATATTCAACCGTTTCTCACCCATTTCATCAACACTTCTCTAACTTCTGGTCACTTTCCAAACAGTCTCAAGGAGGCAAGAGTAAACCCTCTCCTAAAGAAACCCACTCTCAACCCGTCTGATGTTATAAACTACAGGCCTGTGTCTCTCCTCCCGTTCCTGTCTAAAACACTTGAACGCGCTGTCTTTAAACAACTCTCCTGTTATCTCCATAAGAACAACCTGCTGGATCCACACCAGTGTGGTTTCAGGGCAGGTCACTCAACAGAAACTGCCCTCCTTGCCGTCTTTGAGGAACTGCACATGGCTAAAGCAGCCTCCCTCTCCTCTGTCATCATCCTTTTGGACCTGTCTGCTGCATTCGACACGGTGAACCATCAGATCCTCCTTCGCACTCTCCAAAAACTTGGAGTTTCAGGCACTGCACTTTCCCTCCTCACCTCATATCTCAAAGACCGTACCTACAGGGTAACTTGGAGAGGGTCCGAGTCCGACCCTTGTCAATTAACTACAGGGGTCCCTCAGGGCTCTGTTCCTTGGTCCCCTCCTCTTCGCCTTGTACAGAAACTTGCTCCGATCAGTCATTAGCCTGCATGGTTTTTCATACCACTGCTACGCTGACGACACCCAACTAATTCTGTCCTTTCCCCGCTCAGAGACCCAGTTTGTCGCACGCATCTCTGCTTGTTTAGCTGACATCTCTCAGTGGATGTCTGCTCATCACCTCAAGCTCAACATTGACAAAACTGAACTGCTTTTCCTTCCGGGAAAAGATTGTCCCACTCTTGACCTAACAATCAACATTGGCACCTCTGTTGTTTCCCCGACTCAGACTGCAAGGAATCTGGGTGTGATCCTAGATAACAAACTGTCCTTCACTGCAAACATCGTTGCTACAACCCGCTGCTGCAGATACACGCTTTACAACATCAGGAGGATACGTCCCCAGCTGACCCAGAAAGCGACGCAGGTTCTGGTCCAGGCTCTCGTCATCTCACGCCTAGATTACTGCGACTCCCTCCTGGCTGGTCTACCTGCATGTGCCATCAGACCTCTGCAGCTCACCCAGAATGCAGCGGCTCGTCTGGTCTTCAACCTTCCAACCTTTTTCCCACACCATTCCGCTCCTCCGCTCACTTCACTGGCTTCCAGTAATTGCTAGAATCCACTTCAAAACATTTTTACTTGCATACCATGCTGTGAATGGATCTGGCCCTTCCTACATCCAGGACATGGTTAAACTGTACACCCCAGCGCGTGCACTTCGCTCTGCATCAGCCAAACGACTCGCTGCACCCGCACTGCGAGGGGGAACCAAGTTCCCATCAGCAAAAACACGTGGGTTTGCTATCCTGGCTCCAAAATGGTGGAATGAGCTCCCCATTGACATCAGGACAGCAGATAGCTTGCACATCTTCCGGCGCAGACTGAAAACTCATCTCTTCGACTCCACTTTGAGCGATAGAATTACTAACAAAGAACTGCTAACAGAGCACTTATATACTAATAAAGGACTGGCTTATCTAAAGCCAGTTGAGTAGCACTTGAAATGTTTGGCTCTATGAAACCTGATGTACTTATATGATTCTGTTGTCATGTCCAAGAAACTTATCGTGAAAGTTTATTCTTTACGTTAGTTTTGTCATGTCCCTTTGTCTTGTGCTTTATGTCTATGCCCTTAATTATTTCTTCCTCTCATTTCAGGCCTCCACGCTCCCCGCCCCCTTCTGTCTCCTGCGTCCTTGATTATTTTCCCCGCCCTGATTGTTTCCAACTGTGTCCCCTTTACCTGTGTATATATTGTGTTAGCTCCCTCCTGTTCATTGTGAGTTCGTTGTCTCTCGATGACCTACGTATCAGCTTACCTCACGGACCTTTCACGGATCTATGATATTGATCACGATTCTAGTTTTCCTCTAAAGAGTGTTTTTTTCCCCTTATTTTTATTACTGTGCAAAATTCCAGTAAAGTCTTTATTTTGAAACGCTATCTGAGTCTGAGTTTTGAGTCGTGCAATTGAGTTCATGCCTCAGAGTTCACTCCTTGACATCTGTTTTCTTCAAGGTTGTATCTTCCTGGTCGAATGTACTTACTGTAAGTCGCTTTGGATAAAAGCGTCAGCTAAATGCAATGTAATGTAATGAATGATGGAGCAGACTGTGACAAAATAAAGTTAACATTGAAAAATAAAACATTTCAGGCTTTTTACCTATCTTACTGTACAATATTAATGAACAAATCCACAATATAATGTCAGACATGTAAAACATCATGAACATCTGTGACTACTTTAATCTGTAATTGAAAATATATTTAACATCTTAATTAAGAATATAACAATTTAAAACTATAGACTATACTAGACGATTATTAATCATTACTTCAGTTGCCCAAAATCTTTAGCAAAGCCTTTTTCTGGATTTTTGTTTGTTTTGTACAAAATTCAGCTTTCATTTTGCCGATTTCAAATCACTGGCTGGGCAGGATTTTCCCCACATGCCGTTTGTAAGCGCACTACTTCTACTGTGGTAGTAGTTCAAACTACAAGCCTTACCTCCCCAAATCCTGGTACCTCTGGTAAAAGTTACACAAACTCACCTGTAGCCTCGTTAGTTTGGGAGGATACACAAAACACAATACCATGGGGTATTTTCTTTTGGTATTCGTGCAGCAGTCATTCCGAGGCACTTCGTGTGAAACCATCTTCCACAAGTTTCACACTGAATTTACATGGGGATAAATACAACAAAGATATTAAGAAAATGTAAAGTGTAGGACACTTGTAAAGCAGGCATATTCATTTATATGTTATAGAGATTATACTTTTTTTATATATACAGGACTGTCTCAGAAAATTAGAATATTGTGATAAAGTTCTTTATTTTCTGTAATGCAATTAAAAAAACAAAAATGTCATACATTCTGGATTCATTACAAATCAACTGAAATATTGCAAGCCTTTTATTATTTTAATATTGCTGATTATGGCATACAGCTTAAGAAAACTCAAATATCCTATCTCTAAATATTAGAATATCATGAAAAAGTATACTAGTAGGGTGTTCAACGAATCACTTGAATCGTCTAATTAACTCGAAACACCTGCAAGGGTTTCCTGAGCCTTGAAAAACACTCAGCTTGGTTCAGTAAACTAAATCACAAGTATGGGGAAGACTGCTGATCTGACTGCTGTCCAGAGGACCGTCATTGACACCCTCCATCAGGAGGGTAAGACACAAAAAGAAATGTCTCAAAGAGCAAGCTGTTCACAGAGTGCAGTTTCAAAGCACATCCACAAAAAGTCTGTTGGAAGGGGGAAATGTGGCAGGAAACGCTGCACAACCAAGAGAGATGACCGCAGCCTTAACAGCATTGTGAAGAAGAGTCGCTTCCAGAATTTGGGGGAGCTTCAAAGACAGTGGACTGAAGCTGGAGTCCAGGTATCAAAAGTCACTGTTCACAGACGTGTCCGGGAAATGGGCTACAATAGCCGTATTCCCATGGTCAAGCCACTTCTGAACTCAAGACAACGGAAGAGGCGTCTGACTTGGGCTAAGGAAAAGAAGCACTGGACAGTTGCACAGTGGTCCAAAGTCCTCTTTTCAGACGAAAGCAAGTTTTGTATTTCATTTGGAAGTCAAGGCGCCAGAGTCTGGAGAAAGGCTGGAGAGGAGCAAAATCCAAGTTGCTTGAAATCCAGTGTGAAGTTCCCACAGTCAGCGATGGTTTGGGGAGCCATGTCAGCTGCTGGTGTTGGTCCACTGTGTTTCATCAAGCCCAGAGTAAATGCAGCTGTGTACCAAGAGATTTTAGAGCACTACATGCTTCCGTCTGCTGAAAAGCTCTATGGAGATGAGGAATTCATTTTCCAGCATGATCTGGCACCTGCCCACAGTGCCAAAACCACCAGTAACTGGTGTACTGACCATGGCATTACTGTCCTCGATTGGCCTGCAAATTCCCCTGACCTGAACCCCATAGAGAATATGTGGGGTATTGTGAAGAAGAAGCTGAAAGACACCAGACCCAACAATGCTAATGAGCTAAAGGCCGCTATTGAAGCATCCTGGGCATCCATAACACCTCAGCAATGCCACAGGCTGATTGCCTCCATGCCACGCCGCATTGATGCAGTAATCCGTGCAAAAGGATTCCCAACCAAGTACTGAGTGCATTAATGGACATTTTCAAATGTTTGATTGTGTTTTGCTGTTATAAATCTTTTTTTTTTACTTGGTCTGAGGAACTATTCTAATTTTTTGAGATAGGAATTTTGAGTTTTCTTAAGCTGTATGCCATAATCAGCAATATTAAAATAATAAAAGGCTTGCAATATTTCAGTTGATTTGTAATGAATCCAGAATGTATGACATTTTTGTTTTTTTAATTGCATTACAGAAAATAAAGAACTTTATCACAATATTCTAATTTTCTGAGACAGTCCTGTATATATAAATACTTGTTGTTATTCAGGTTTATCTGTACTGTGCTAAAACTTTAACAAATTATAAGAAAAACAAAAGGAAACCTGTAATGCATAAAAATATACAAAATGTCATTACTTTTATGTTATTCCTGAAATATAACTCCAGATGATCTATATATTATCTACTATTCAGATTATTTTCTGGAGTTTCAAAACAATGCATAATTTAGTCTCACCCAAACAGCATCAACAGCAGTGTGCTTCCAGACTCGGCGAGGACACTATCGATACTGACTCAGCAATCACTGTAAGTTATATTCTTGTTTAAATAGACTTCTCTGTTTCATTTATTCTACTCTGTATAATTGTTCTGTAGTTATTGTAGCTAAAACGGCGATTTCTGAGAGATTTTAAAATCTCAGATCTGCTCAACTCCAGGCGTAACTCAGGTCTCAGTGAGTCACGCCCCTCAAGTGTGCATTTCAATAGGCAGGAAGACTCTGCTGATTGCGTGAAGTGCAAAAACATTTTAAATAGCGCATTTCAAATCAGAATAACTCAGTGTGCTTCCAGACTCGGCGAGGACACTATCGATACTGACTCAGCAATCACTGTAAGTTATATTCTTGTTTAAATAGACTTCTCTGTTTCATTTATTCTACTCTGTATAATTGTTCTGTAGTTATTGTAGCTAAAACGGCGATTTCTGAGAGATTTTAAAATCTCAGATCTGCTCAACTCCAGGCGTAACTCAGGTCTCAGTGAGTCACGCCCCTCAAGTGTGCATTTCAATAGGCAGGAAGACTCTGCTGATTGCGTGAAGTGCAAAAACATTTTAAATAGCGCATTTCAAATCAGAATAACTCAGTGTGCTTCCAGACTCGGCGAGGACACTATCGATACTGACTCAGCAATCACTGTAAGTTATATTCTTGTTTAAATAGACTTCTCTGTTTCATTTATTCTACTCTGTATAATTGTTCTGTAGTTATTGTAGCTAAAACGGCGATTTCTGAGAGATTTTAAAATCTCAGATCTGCTCAACTCCAGGCGTAACTCAGGTCTCAGTGAGTCACGCCCCTCAAGTGTGCATTTCAATAGGCAGGAAGACTCTGCTGATTGCGTGAAGTGCAAAAACATTTTAAATAGCGCATTTCAAATCAGAATAACTCAGTGTGCTTCCAGACTCGGCGAGGACACTATCGATACTGACTCAGCAATCACTGTAAGTTATATTCTTGTTTAAATAGACTTCTCTGTTTCATTTATTCTACTCTGTATAATTGTTCTGTAGTTATTGTAGCTAAAACGGCGATTTCTGAGAGATTTTAAAATCTCAGATCTGCTCAACTCCAGGCGTAACTCAGGTCTCAGTGAGTCACGCCCCTCAAGTGTGCATTTCAATAGGCAGGAAGACTCTGCTGATTGCGTGAAGTGCAAAAACATTTTAAATAGCGCATTTCAAATCAGAATAACTCAGTGTGCTTCCAGACTCGGCGAGGACACTATCGATACTGACTCAGCAATCACTGTAAGTTATATTCTTGTTTAAATAGACTTCTCTGTTTCATTTATTCTACTCTGTATAATTGTTCTGTAGTTATTGTAGCTAAAACGGCGATTTCTGAGAGATTTTAAAATCTCAGATCTGCTCAACTCCAGGCGTAACTCAGGTCTCAGTGAGTCACGCCCCTCAAGTGTGCATTTCAATAGGCAGGAAGACTCTGCTGATTGCGTGAAGTGCAAAAACATTTTAAATAGCGCATTTCAAATCAGAATAACTCAGTGTGCTTCCAGACTCGGCGAGGACACTATCGATACTGACTCAGCAATCACTGTAAGTTATATTCTTGTTTAAATAGACTTCTCTGTTTCATTTATTCTACTCTGTATAATTGTTCTGTAGTTATTGTAGCTAAAACGGCGATTTCTGAGAGATTTTAAAATCTCAGATCTGCTCAACTCCAGGCGTAACTCAGGTCTCAGTGAGTCACGCCCCTCAAGTGTGCAATTCAATAGGCAGGAAGACTCTGCTGATTGCGTGAAGTGCAAAAACATTTTAAATAGCGCATTTCAAATCAGAATAACTCAGTGTGCTTCCAGACTCGGCGAGGACACTATCGATACTGACTCAGCAATCACTGTAAGTTATATTCTTGTTTAAATAGACTTCTCTGTTTCATTTATTCTACTCTGTATAATTGTTCTGTAGTTATTGTAGCTAAAACGGCGATTTCTGAGAGATTTTAAAATCTCAGATCTGCTCAACTCCAGGGTAACTCAGGTCTCAGTGAGTCACGCCCCTCAAGTGTGCATTTCAATAGGCAGGAAGACTCTGCTGATTGCGTGAAGTGCAAAAACATTTTAAATAGCGCATTTCAAATCAGAATAACTCAGTGTGCTTCCAGACTCGGCGAGGACACTATCGATACTGACTCAGCAATCACTGTAAGTTATATTCTTGTTTAAATAGACTTCTCTGTTTCATTTATTCTACTCTGTATAATTGTTCTGTAGTTATTGTAGCTAAAACGGCGATTTCTGAGAAATTTTAAAATCTCAGATCTGCTCAACTCCAGGCGTAACTCAGGTCTCAGTGAGTCACGCCCCTCAAGTGTGCATTTCAATAGGCAGGAAGACTCTGCTGATTGCGTGAAGTGCAAAAACATTTTAAATAGCGCATTTCAAATCAGAATAACTCAGTGTGCTTCCAGACTCGGCGAGGACACTATCGATAGGGGAGAGCGGGGTAATGTGAGAATTTTTTTACATTTGCTCTCCTGTAGGCGAGCTAAAATGATATATCAGTAAAATTTACACATTTCCCATTAATTCAGGATGTTTCCTAGCACTGGAAATGATCAGAATGTCTTCAGGACAAAGGGCAGTGAAAATATGATTGTTTTTTAAAAAGTGGTCTTGTGTCTCACTTTACCCCAGCTAAGGGGTGAACTGAGACAGACTAGAGAAATCAAGGGGGTAAAGTGAACCACTTACCTTTTCCACTTTTAAACTACCAAAACAACACATGTTGTAACAGTTAGAATCCTGACAGATAGATTGACAACCACACATTCCAAAACTAATGTCGGATGCGCAACATAATCATGGGGATTGGTCAATTTAGCACATTTTTTAAACAAAGTAACTCCAAACAAAGTCAAATACAACATAATATATTTCAAAGTGCTTTAATAAACATTCAATTAACCCTTTAACCAGTTAGATTAGAACACGATATGATATGAACATCAGCCGCATATTTAAACAAGGCCTACTCTACATTCCAGCCCTGCAGGTTACAGGGAAAGGTGAAGAGTTGCTCTCTCCGTGTTGTTCCTCCAGGCCTATTAGGTTGAGGCAGCTTCTTCACCACATCACCTTTAGGAACATGTGCCACATCCTTTTCTTTCATAGCAAACGTGGGTCTCTCCCACTCTCTGTTGTTTCCCTGGGTTTTTCTGAGGAATTGGGTTAGTATTTCGTCCCCCTCAACCTTCTCAACCATGCCAACATAACGGATACTTCGGTGTTTTGTGGCAAAGTTGACGAGGACGAAGTCACCCACGGACAGATCTTTGTTTCCGGGGTCACTCCTCTCATCTTCAGAGCTCTCAAAATCATCCTCAAATGGGACAGGGTCATCACTCTCCTCCGAGCTGCTATCTATGATTTTCTTCTTGGGTGCCTTCTTTTTCGGTTTTCCCTTTTCTTTGCTATTTTGCTTTTTCCCTGCAAGTTTCTTTTGTCTCTCTTCATAAGCCTGTTCTATGATTTGCTTCTCTGGAGTATCTGTTAAGATGGCTGTCTTCACACGCTTTCGTTTTGTTTGTCCTCTGGGGGGACATTTTGGAAGTGGTATGATTTCCTGAGGAGACACATATCCAGATCGTGAGACAGCTGGCGAGGCACATCCATGTGGACCATGCAAAGTGGATGGAATAGCATCAGCGAGTGGAATAGCATCTGCAGCAGGTGGTTCATCTGCAGGGGGTGGATAATCTGCAGGCCGTGGACCATCCGGATCATCTGAAGTGGATGGACCAGTGGATGCAGGCCGCAGCTCAGGGTTTGGCCGGTCTGACACCATGGATGGTGCAAACGCCTCCTCAGGGAAAATATCTCTGTTATATTATGGGAAGATCCCAGTGGACTTGAAGCCAGAGGTGATATTGCGTGTGTCACTGCTGACAAGAAGGCCTCGTTCACAAATCCTGCAATCTGATAGATGGAGACTGTTTTGCCAGGGTTAGATCTCATCCACCCATCAAGAGCTCGGCTGTATAGGGTCTTGAACGGGCCATACACCGTCACGTCGAGAGGCTGCAAGCGATGGGATGTGTGGGGTGGGAGGGTGAGCAGAACAATACCATTACTCTTTGCTTTCTCCACTGCCTTGAGTGAGATGTGAGCTCTCAGATTATCCAGGATTAGCAGCATGGGATGGTCAGGAGTGCACTTAGTGTGCTTTATCAAGTGATCGAGGAACTCAGGCCAGGTGTCTTCGTTCATCCATCCTGTTCTGGTGGAGGCACCTTTGGCTCCTGGAGGTGCTCCTATCATGAAGTCGTCCTTAAACCTAACTCTGGGGAAGACAAACATGGGAGGTATGGCATTCCCAGCAGCATTCACTGCACACACCACAGTCACCAGTTCTCCTCTCTCAGCTGATGTGATAGAACCAACTTGCTTTTTCCCTTTCTCTGTCACAACCTGAATCAAGTAGAAAGTTTAGAATCAATGGCATGTGCAATCAGTAGGCTACTATTGGTCTAAAGGTACATTTTATTTTGTTGCAGTCCATTCATTTTTTTCTAGTTCACAGGCTCACAACATTACTAATAGCATTAGTTTCAGCATTCTGCCAATAGTTAGCTGGTCATTATCACAAGCCACTCAGTATCAGTCTGCTGCTCTCTAGTAGCTTACCTGCCGTGGCTTTTGTACTGTAAAGACGCCTGTTTCATCCACATTGTAAATCATGTGTGGAGGAAATGTGTGTCTGTTAAAGAAGAGAGGCAAGGGAAGAACCTTATCAGAATCAAAACCAAATCTTACAGGTAAAGCCTCCATAAAACATTTGCAACTAAAGAATTAATTCTGTCACCTGTCCATCACTACAGCCAGATTTGTAAAGAACTCCCCCACTGTAGTCTTATTGAAGGCTATAGCCCTTCCCAGGGATGTTGCCTCCGGAGTTCGGACAGAGAGATGGCGACGGGCTAGAAAGCTGCCAAACCGCTCTACTCCTAAAGAGTGGACAATTCGTTATTATAAGATAAGCTTTGTGGCAAGATCAGTTGGCCTAAGTTGACCTACAGAATCATGTGATCTCTTGTGCACCCTAGCCTACCTGCACATTGTTTCTCCATCCAATTGGCAGGGACAGGGATATGGTTTTTGTCTGCATATTCAAATGCCAGTTCACGGCACTTAACTGGAGCAAGGCCATGGAACTGGTCAGCCAGTTGTTTTAAATGTTGGGCAAGCTCCTCCTCCATCTCATCTGTCAGTATTCTTTTTGCCTCAGCTACTGCACCCCAGGCTACTGATTTAACTCTCCCTTTCTCTATTTTCTTAATGAATCTTTGGAGGGTTGTCTTGTCAATATTTCGTTCCTTTCCTGCTTGTCTTAAGGACTTCTTTCCTTGCATGACCTCTGCAGCTGCACTCTCCATCTCTGTGAGGGGTGTTTGGCCCCAAGATGTCGTCCTGATGTATCGTCTTGGCATGATGACTTTTCTACAATGTTTATGACATTAAAATTAAAACATATGTATTGTAATATTAGACTAAAATATATATAAGACTAAACTTAACTTGTGCTTCATGTCGGGGTAAAGTGAGTCAGCGTCTCACTTTACCCCACAGCATCTGTCTCACTTTACCCCACAGCCACCATTTTAGAAAAAACAACATCTCTAGGCAATTCAGGCTAATCTTTAACTAGCATCAATCACATGGTTTTATATGTTGGAAGTTCATCAACATGTATGATATAAGTTTTTCAACCTGAATCAATTTGCTTTGATACTACAGTTGATTACGTTCGCAGTAAGAAAATTTACTTTTACATGCAACAAACACATTTTTGTGAAAAAAAATACTTACCACAGAACCAGCACCAACTTCTCCTTCATGACAAGTGGGGGGTGGGAAGGGGTTGAAAACATTATGGTCACATGACCGCAAATTTGTTTCTTTGCCTAGTTACAGCGGGTGTCTCACATTACCCGGTGTCCCACATTACCCCGCTCTCCCCTACTGACTCAGCAATCACTGTAAGTTATATTCTTGTTTAAATAGACTTCTCTGTTTCATTTATTCTACTCTGTATAATTGTTCTGTAGTTATTGTAGCTAAAACGGCGATTTCTGAGAGATTTTAAAATCTCAGATCTGCTCAACTCCAGGCGTAACTCAGGTCTCAGTGAGTCACGCCCCTCAAGTGTGCATTTCAATAGGCAGGAAGACTCTGCTGATTGCGTGAAGTGCAAAAACATTTTAAATAGCGCATTTCAAATCAGAATAACTCAGTGTGCTTCCAGACTCGGCGAGGACACTATCGATACTGACTCAGCAATCACTGTAAGTTATATTCTTGTTTAAATAGACTTCTCTGTTTCATTTATTCTACTCTGTATAATTGTTCTGTAGTTATTGTAGCTAAAACGGCGATTTCTGAGAGATTTTAAAATCTCAGATCTGCTCAACTCCAGGCGTAACTCAGGTCTCAGTGAGTCACGCCCCTCAAGTGTGCATTTCAATAGGCAGGAAGACTCTGCTGATTGCGTGAAGTGCAAAAACATTTTAAATAGCGCATTTCAAATCAGAATAACTCAGTGTGCTTCCAGACTCGGCGAGGACACTATCGATACTGACTCAGCAATCACTGTAAGTTATATTCTTGTTTAAATAGACTTCTCTGTTTCATTTATTCTACTCTGTATAATTGTTCTGTAGTTATTGTAGCTAAAACGGCGATTTCTGAGAAATTTTAAAATCTCAGATCTGCTCAACTCCAGGCGTAACTCAGGTCTCAGTGAGTCACGCCCCTCAAGTGTGCATTTCAATAGGCAGGAAGACTCTGCTGATTGCGTGAAGTGCAAAAACATTTTAAATAGCGCATTTCAAATCAGAATAACTCAGTGTGCTTCCAGACTCGGCGAGGACACTATCGATACTGACTCAGCAATCACTGTAAGTTATATTCTTGTTTCAATAGACTTCTCTGTTTCATTTATTCTACTCTGTATAATTGTTCTGTAGTTATTGTAGCTAAAACGGCGATTTCTGAGAGATTTTAAAATCTCAGATCTGCTCAACTCCAGGCGTAACTCAGGTCTCAGTGAGTCACGCCCCTCAAGTGTGCATTTCAATAGGCAGGAAGACTCTGCTGTCGCCCATCAGCAGAAAATAGTTAACTAATTACAGGGGCGTGCCCCCAAAGCTGTGAGAACTGAGCAATCAGGTATCCATCTTAGGTTGCGTTTTCCTGGAGCGTCAGCCAGACGAAGACTGACAAAGACATTAAGAGTCCTGTGGGAGTCACGTGGGAGGCAAAGAGGAGGCAAATCCTACTCTGATTGCGCCAAGTATCGCTGGTGTTATTTAGTTTTATTCAATTCTCTTGGGTTCTCTAGCCCCTCATGCTATAATCATGTGTATTTTCTGCATTCCTGTTCATGTGTCTTCTCGCAATTATCACTGGCCCCGTGTTTCTCCTAATCGATCTCACCGGCCTGCTCTCGTCTATCCCACATGCTCCACTGAGATCCAACATCTCGTTTCAGGGGGCCTGTGGAACTGCCAGTCAGCTGTTCCTAAGGCTGACTTCATCTCTGGCTACGCTTCCCTGCAGTCTCTGGATTTCCTTGCTCTCACGGAGACCTGGATCACTCCATCCAACACATCCACCCCAGCAGCTCTCTCCACAGCATATTCCTTCTCCCATACACCCAGACCCTCTGGCAGAGGAGGTGGCACTGGTCTCCTGCTCTCTCCCAAATGGAGCTTTTCCCTCTTCAAGCTACCTAATTTCACTCCTTCCACCTTTGAATTCCATGCCGTCACAGTAACCCATCCTATACAATTAACCATTGTTGTTCTCTACCGTCCACCAGGCGCCTTGGGGGACTTCTTGGAGGAGTTAGATAATCTCTTCTCACACATCCCTGAAACTGGCCCTCCCGCTGTACTTCTCGGAGATTTCAACCTCCAGACAGGGAAGATATCTGAACTAACATCTCTGTTAACCACCTTTGCTTTCTCACTGTCTCCATCCCCACCAACTCATAAAGCTGGCAATGTCCTTGATCTCATATTCTCAAGGAACTGCTCTACTTCTAACCTCTCTGTAAACCCGCTCCACACATCCGATCACTTCTTCATTTCATTCTCTCTACCCCTTTCCAAACATAACAACCTCATCTCTTCTAACTCTGCTCCTGTCCGCCGTAACCTCCGTTCCCTCTCCCCCTCTACCTTTGCCTCATCGGTGCTCTCAGCCCTCCCTTCCTCTGACTCGTTCCAACTCCTGCCTCCAAACACTGCTGCAAAAACTCTCCTCTCGACTCTCTCATCCTCTCTGGACTTTCTCTGTCCTCTCACATCGCGGCCGGCTCGTCAGTCCCCTCCTGCTCCCTGGCTAAATGATGCACTGCGTGCTAATAGAACCATCCTTCGGGCAGCAGAGCGGAAATGGTGGAAATCCAAACACCATGACGACCTCCTAACCTATCAGGCTCTCCTCTCCTCTTTCTCTGCTTCCATCTCTCAGGCAAAAAGCACTTTCTTTCAAGATAAGATCCAATCTTCCTATTCCAATCCCAAAAAACTATTTTCTATCTTCTCCACCCTCTTGGACCCCCCCAAAGCACCTCCCCCCTCCTCCCTTCTGTCAAGCGACTTTGTTAACCATTTTGAAAAAAAGGTTGATGATATTCGCTCTTCTTTTTCTGACTCACCTTTACTCACCGCTGGGTCACCAGACCCTCCCTTCACCCACACACTGACCTCCTTCTCCCCTCTCTCTCCAAGTGAGGTTCTTACCCTCGTTACCTCTGCCCGTCCTACCACCTGTTCTCTGGACCCTATCCCCTCAAACCTCCTTCAGACTATCGCTCCTGATATTCTACCATTTCTCACCCATTTCATCAACACTTCTCTAACTTCTGGTCACTTTCCAAACAGTCTCAAGGAGGCAAGAGTAAACCCTCTCCTAAAGAAACCCACTCTCAACCCGTCTGATGTTATTAACTACAGACCCGTCTCTCTCCTCCCGTTCCTGTCTAAAACACTTGAACGCGCTGTCTTTAAACAACTCTCCTCTTATCTCCATCAGAACAACCTTCTGGATCCGCACCAGTCTGGTTTCAAGGCAGGTCACTCAACAGAAACTGCTCTCCTTGCTGTCTCTGACAAACTGCACACTGCTAAAGCAGCCTCCCTCTCCTCTGTCATCATCCTTCTGGACCTGTCTGCTGCATTCGACACGGTGAACCATCGGATCCTCCTTCGCACTGTCCAAGAACTTGGAGTTTCAGGCACTGCACTTTCCCTCCTCACCTCATACCTCAACGACCGCACCTACAGGGTTACTTGGAGAGGGTCCGAGTCCGACCCTTGTCAATTAACTACAGGGGTCCCTCAGGGCTCGGTTCTTGGTCCCCTCCTCTTCTCCCTGTACACAAACTCGCTCGGGTCTGTCATTAGCCCGCATGGTTTTTCATACCACTGCTACGCTGACGACACCCAACTAATTCTGTCCTTTCCCCGCTCAGAGACCCAGATCGTCGCACGCATCTCTGCTTGCCTAGCAGACATCTCTCGGTGGATGTCTGCTCATCACCTCAAGCTCAACCTTGACAAGACTGAACTGCTCTTCCTTCCGGGAAAAGATTGTCCCACTCTTGACCTAACAATCAACATCGGCACCTCTGTTGTTTCCCCGACTCAGACTGCAAGGAATCTGGGTGTGGTCCTAGATAACAAACTGTCCTTCACTGCAAACATCGCTGCTACAACCCGCTGCTGCAGATACACGCTTTACAACATCAGGAGGATACGTCCCCAGCTGACCCAGACATCAGCGCAGATTCTGGTCCAGGCTCTCGTCATCTCACGCCTAGACTACTGCAACTCCCTCCTGGCTGGTCTACCTGCATGTGCCATCCGACCTCTGCAGCTCATCCAGAATGCAGCGGCTCGTCTGGTCTTCAACCTTCCCAAATTCTCCCACACCACACCGCTCCTCCGCTCCCTTCACTGGCTTCCAGTAACTGCTAGAATCCACTTCAAGACACTGGTACTTGCGTACCATGCTGCGAATGGATCTGGCCCTTCCTACATCCAGGACATGGTTAAACCGTACACCCCAGCACGTGCACTCCGCTCTGCATCAGCCAAACAGCTCGCTGCACCCGCACTGCGAGGGGGACCCAAGTTCCCGTCAGCAAAAACACGTGGGTTTGCTATCCTGGCTCCAAAATGGTGGAATGAGCTCCCCATTGAAATCAGGACAGCAGATAGCTTACACATCTTCCGACGCAAACTGAAAACTCATCTCTTTAGACTCCACTTCGAGCGATAAAATTACTAACAAAGCACTTATATACTAATAAAGGGCTGGCTTTCTAAATGCCAGTTGAGTAGCACTTGAAATGTTTGGCTCTATGAAACCTGATGTACTTATATGATTCTGTTTTCTTAAAGGTTGTATCTTCCTGGTCGAATGCACTTATTGTAAGTCGCTTTGGATAAAAGCGTCAGCTAAATGCAATGTAATGTAAAAATGTAATGTAATGTAATGTTGTGGGCAGGTCCTCAATTCCACAGAAGGAACAGAAGTCATCCTTTGAAACTGAAAAAATAACCGGTGTATTACTGTTCAATTTACAGGAAGGCATCCATATATTCATTTCATATTTTTGGCTAATACCTTATCCTTTGAGAATTTCTTCTGCCATGTCTCTTTGTAGATGTTGAAGACATTGTTTTGATGACTTGATTTGAAACGTCTGTGGAATTTTCGGAAATTCCTTCACTGTCATCTTGGCCATCTGGACAGATGGTAAAATAACATGACGTTATGACGTGTTTTTGAATTTCCCTTTAAAATAAAATACTTTATTATTAATGAACACAACATGTTGCATTGAATCACCTGCATGACAAAGGCTCCACAACTGGTGGCATCTTTCTGAAAGGTGTGGGTTATCTTTCCAGGCTGCCATTTGATGTTAACCCAGTTCTCTTTTCCCAGTCTGTTCCGGCGCATCTTGAAATACTCTCTATAGAACAATAGGGAAAAAAATGTAATTGGCGCTTACTCTTTGCCTTTACCAAATGTGCGTTTAACCAATGTATTTCCTGTAATATATGTTATATTACCCACATTTGTAACCAGCCTTTCTGGAGTCCTCAACTTCCTTTGACCCTTGCAGAGGATCAACCACATACATGTGGTTTGAAAGGGCATGGAGGTACTGTTTTAAAAAGTAGCATATCGTATAATTAAACCAAACCTTTTTCAATATGTCAGCAGCAACAATAACGCTTTTCTTAAAAAATGAAAACCACAGTTAATTAATAGATTCACATTATTAAAATCACTTCAACTCTTAAAAAAGCTATTAAAAGTAATACTAAAATAATAACTACCCATTTTAAATGGGTATAATTAAGACTTAAAAGTATTGAAATAATTAAAGATGTCAGATCCGATGAAAGAAAGTTGCTCAATTTGGGGACAGAAGACTCAAATCTTTAGTGGAGCAGTAGCGACCACCAATGAGAAATGTTTGAATGAGTACTTATTTTGGACTATATTTGATTGTTTCCCTATGATATAGATGAAGAACATGAAGAGATTAAAACTAAAAGAAGCATTTTTAAATCAATCCTGAGGCAAAGATACATTTACAAAATGGGGCTGCATGAGATACACATTTTAGTCTTAACTCTGTCACAGTATGAGTAATGTATTACAATATTTTTTAATAGCAATGTATATTTAGTTGTATGCATTTGAATAAATGTAATCATACATCTTCAAAGTAATAGTTGATTAACTTGAAATCTGCAAACCCTGAGCAAAAAATACATGCTGTAAAAGCAGCTACAGTATTACTACACGAATAGCTGTATACTCACCACAAACTTCCAGTGCACATTTCTTATATTCACAAATCCAATGGCTCCATCGTAAAATTATTGAAGATGATGCCATGTTTATTGAAGATTTTACATTATAAATATTCCCCCAAATTATTCAAAAGCACACTCTTCCAAACTCTCTGCTGTAGTATGACCACCAGGAGACTATTGATGTGTGTAGTGAGTTTGGTAGAAATATACTGTTTAATAGTGACGTTATTGAAGATTTTACACTATAAATATTCCCCAAAATTATTCCAAAACATATTCTTCCAAACTCTCTGCTGTAGTATGACCAACAGGAGACTATTGATGTGTGTAGTGAGTTTGGTAGAAATATACTGTTTAATAGTGACGTTATTGAAGATTATACCATATTTATTGAAAATGTTACACTATAAATATTCACCAAACTTATTCCAAACCATATTCTTCCAAACTCTCTGCTGTAATCCGACCACCAGGAGACTATTGATGTGTGTAGTGAGTTTGGTAGCACTCCACTGTATAATAGTGACGTTATTGAAGATTATACTATATTTATTGAAGATTTTACACTATAAATATTCCCCAAAATTATTCCAAAACATATTCTTCAAATTTCTCTGCTGTAGTCCGACCACCAGGAGACTATTGATGTGTGTTGTGAGTTTGGTAGAAATATACTGTTTAATAGTGACGTTATTGAAGATTATACCATATTTATTGAAAATGTTACACTATAAATATTCACCAAACGTATTCCAAACCATATTCTTCCAAACTCTCTGCTGTAATCCAACCACCAGGAGACTATTGATGTGTGTAGTGAGTTTGGTAGAAATATACTGTTTAATAGTGACGTTATTGAAGATTATACCATATTTATTGAAGATTTTGCACTATAAATATTCCCCAAAATTATTTCAAAACATATTCCTCGAAACTCTCTGCTGTAGTCCGACCACCAGGAGACTATTGATGTGTGTAGTGAGTTTGGTAGCACTCCACTGTATAATAGTGACGTTATTGAAGATTATACTATATTTATTGAAGATTTTAAACTATAAATATTCACCAAAATTATTCCAAACCATATTCTTCCAAACTCTCTGCTGTAGTATGACCAACAGGAGACTATTGATATGTGTAGTGAGTTTGGTAGAAATATACTGTATAATAGTGAAGTGATTGAATATTATTGCATTTTATTTTTTCTGAGTTGCACTTTGCAGACGGTCCCTGAGCACTTGTTTCTTCTCCGGCTGCTGAAAGAGACCAATGGAATGTGTCCAGCTCGGAGGACGGCGCATATTGGCTTTTTTTTTATCAACATGTGATTGTAGCTCGTTGTCAACCTTACCACGGTACATAGGAGACGTAATTTGTGTCTGAATAACGTTTTGTTCATGAGTTATTGATCCGTGAAATCCGAATCTGCCAATATAACTTTACTCAACTGGTGTTCTACATGTGGGGAGGCAGAGCCGGCCCGACCCATTAAGCGACATAAGCGGCCGCTTAGGGCCCCGCAGCCACTAAGGGGCACCCTAGCAAAACATTTTTTTTTTATTATTTTAGTTTTTTTATTTTAAAAAATATTAATATCTCAGTACACCGTCGCCGTGATAAGTATGTTTAATTAATTGTGTTAATATACCTAGATTGCCAACTCTGAAAGGCATGTATTATATTATTGAGTCAATAATATAATACATTAACCGTGCTTTAACTGAACCTCATCATGACACAAGAGAGGAAGACAGGATTGTAATTTCCAGTGTTCAGTGAATGCAACAGAGGCAAGACACCAGACCAACCAGAGAGTTGAATGGAAATAAACATCTGTCTTATTGGCTGACAGGTACCTATCCTGTGAGCTGTGACAATGTTTAAAATAAACTGTCAGTCAGACTCAGAGTTTTTGAAGATGGACAGAAGAAAACATTTTCTTAAAAAATACGACAATTCTCAAGTGGTGGCTCACATAACAACCCCAGAGCCACCACTTGAGCCAGGTAAACAAGGTATGTAAATGTCAGTAAACTTCCAAGTTATGCGAACATGTAAGCAAAGCATAAATTACAGCTACGTTGACGTTAATTTGAATCGCGGGGGCAAGCTAAACTGTTAGAAAGTAGCTATAGCTAGCCAGATATATTAAATAAACACTTTGTCGTACAATTTAAATGTAATGTTTTTTAGCGTTACCTGGTAATTTCAAAGAAAGCTCTCTGGGAAATGTTGACTTACTGTTCGACATGAAGCTAGAAGCTACCTTACAGTACACAGTTGATCCGGAGACCTGTCAGTTAAAGTGTTTCATAGTTAGCTTAGCTACAGATGTAGCGATTCATTTCAGACAGTTTGAAACGCGAGGGCCGTGATTGGTACGTGATCTGCCCTCGCTCAAGGGAAAACCTCCAGCTTGAATTGAGACCGCCCCCGTGATAGATAAATGTAATTATAATGAAGCCAGCTGCAATGGATCATTGATCCACCAGGGGGTGCAGTGGGGTTCCACACTGGAGCTCATGTGAAATAAAGTCAGATACAGTATGCTGGATGTACAGCGGAACTTTGTTAAGATCCATATGTCACGGATATCATACTCTGTGCTAAATAAGAGACATGTAATCATTTACAAAACATGACCATGTTGTTATTTAACAAAATAATGTTGTTTAGTCGAAAAAAACGAACGGGAGAAAATGCATCCCGGCTCTCGATTTTTAATCCTAATTTAATCATCATCTTCACCACGATCATTTATGTTTATGTTCGCCGAATTGACATGAAATCACTGACACATATGAATATACTGTATTCAACTTCATTAAAACGTTATTAACGTGCCTAAACTCAGTAATTCACTAAAAATATTTATATTTTAATGGAGCCTCGTCGGCAGATCAGGATCCCAAAGCGTAGCGGAGGGATCCTGATCTGGATGACGGGTGTTATTTTCCCCATAAAGAAAAAGTCGCTGCAAATTATCCCGCTTATTACATGGCCACATTCTCAACAAAGTAACGACATGACTCCCAATATTAATTTAAATGCTTTTATGGATTTAGAAAATGTTTTTATTGATTTAAAAAATAGTTGTATTGATTTAAATTGACATGCATCCGCTAAGAAAAATAGTCCGTTGTTACCGTTTTTTAAACAGTGTGAATGAAACGGCAGCTCTCTCCCCCCTCCCTCCCAGTGGCGGAGCCAGGATATTTTCAGTGGGGTGGCCAGGATGGAACCAGTGATCATTTTGGGGATGCATTGAAATCACTATTATATGAACATAAAAATACAAACAAGGGATTATTTAAGGCACCTACAACACACCTCTACATTATTTGGGATTACGTGGTAGAATAGATCAAATCATATTCAGTATATGTAACTATTTTTTTCATATTCCCGCAGGCAAAGTATCAACGAAGCTTACATTATACAAATGTAGTGCAATATACCAACTGTTTAGCTTATGGTGATCAGCAGCCCTATGAGCTCATTCTCTCAGTGTATCATCAGGAATACAGAGACACACACACATCATTTAAATAACAGTTTTTAAATTCAATTATTGGTTAAGAATAAACATATTAAAGTAAATAACAATAAACTATAGCCCTTAACCCTGAAGGCCCCCGGTTGTAATCTTACAACATTACTTTAAGCTATCCAAAAAAGTCAGTAAATGTTTTTGTTTATTTTAAAAGACTACATTTACATAGTCAAAAGGTCCTTTTGTTCAGCCTCACAATGCTATTGGGTAGTAAATGTATTTATAGGTCCTGCCCTCTGGAGCATACATATAAGACTAACATTCCTGACAATATATCTCAATAGTCATCTTTTCTGGTGTAAATGCCTTTTTAATAATAACATTTTTGAATGGAACATTCTCAACACGAATGCATCAATCCAAATAAATATAACTTAAATATGTGGGAAAATACTGTGTTTGAAATGTATAATTGAAATGAGATGTTAGCTTTTTGTTTTGATATATATATTGTATTCAAGTCTCCCTTCAGATATGTTAAGTGGCATGTAATTCAACACAATGCTGCTCACCTCCTTCAAAGTGAAATTAAAAACCTCTGCATTTTCTATATAGATATTAACATTACTTAATGTCAGCTTCGTAAAAAGAAAAACATAAAAAATATTATTTACAATGGACTACGCTTAGCTAACAGACTAATTTCCACCACTCATGGACCACACTCACCTTTTCTCTTGAAATACTGGGTGACATACTGTCTTCCTTTAGTACCTCTCTCTTTTCTTTCTCTCCTTTCTTTTCTTTTTGAAAGCCTGACTTTGTGAGTCATTGAGACATGGTGTTGTACCCTTAAAAAGGGAAATAGTGAGTGAGAGAAGTGAAGACATACAATCACACAGCTCCCGCCTTCACTCGTCTGAATCGAGCCATCTTTAAAATGAAGCTTGTACATTTACAATGAATACACTCAAATTTCAGGACCAATAATTATGACTAAATTCTCCTTTATCTTTAGCTCTTTAACAGTGGTAAAAAAACATATGTATGGACATGTGAATGCAACAGTGCCTAGCTTAGCTGCTAATAACATGACAAATGGTCAGATTCAGCAGCACCACAAGGTATACAGCAGCTAGCTTCAATGACCACAAAGTTAGCTAGTTAGCAAGAACCTTCAAACAATACAACAAAGTGCAAAATACACACTTTCCTCTCACAACGAACCACGGTGATGTAATACAGATGACATATATAACATGGGTTGATAGATGTATAGTGCTTTGTATACTGTAATTACCTTAAAAAGGGAAATAGTGAGTGAGAGAAGTGAAGACATACAATCACGCAGCTCCCGCCTTCGCTCGTCTGAATCGAGTGAGGAAGAGCGCAGTGATCCCTCCCACTGGAACCCCAAGGCATTACCAACAGATTATCGCACAATCAGCCCATACAGTAGGATACGTCTATCTCTCAGAATAGACTAGTTTTGTCTGTCGCAATGGCACACACGTAAGTACTAGCATCCCTGCTCACATGCTCTCACTCTCTGCTAGAAATTGCCGTTAGGAGGCGGAGGCGGGACCAAACCATTACATGTAAATAGAGGGGGGTGTACAGAGGCTTTGGATAATTAACTTTTGGAAGAAAATAAGTTAAATGAATTGTAAGTTTAGTGAGTACATTATCAATATAACGTTATATTAATGTTAATTATTGATGAATGATGAAAGGTTACTTAAACATTTTTTTCTGAATGTTCTAAAGTTGTTTGGGTGGTGAGGGTGTTTGGGGTGGCCAATAGGGTGGCCAGGATTCAGCTGGGGGTGGCCATGGCTACTCCCAGCCACCCCCCAGCTCCGCCACTGCTCCCCCCTGATCTTTCTTCTCCAGCAGCTAAATTAACTGTAGGTTACTCTGAGTGACCATAGACTGTATGTGACAAGCTTACAGTTAGTGACGTAACAACACCATAAAAGCTGGTGGGTTGAAAGCAATACGGGAGGTAAAAATAACTACAATAATTGTGATTTATTTATTGTGGCTTTTATGTTTTTAGGTATAAAATGTTATGTAATTCAGGCTTATAGTTCATCCTTCTCTAAAAGCCTTCAACAATGACAATATTCATAGTAATTTAATAAATCCTTCAAACACACATTGTAAAAAATAGCCTACTGTAAGTTAAGAAATCATTCCAATATGTACATCTTCTGATGTGACAACAATAACATTATAAATAGTAACATAACTGAACATGGTATTGCACATTTAGCTTTGAGTGTTACTGACCTGAGATGTTTTTATTACATGAATTAAGGTGAATGAGGCTTTGGGATGCAAACTCATCTGTATGAAAAAGGTGAAAAGGATCCGAGCCCCCGGCTCCCCCACCCCACGGAATATCGGCTTTAAAATGAGGAATAACAGAGGATTTTAGCAGTCAGAACAACTAAAGCAGCAGTGTTAATAATAACAGAAACGCCAAAGAGTCACATCTAATAGAAATATATAAAAGCATTTATTTTAATTGTGTAGCAGTCAGTTTATAATTTTGGCAGCACTGTTGAGCATTTTGAAAATGTATTTTCAAGCCTCTGTGCAAGGCTTAGTCTTTCTATCTTTATAGCCACATGGTGTAAAGTACTATACTTGGGCACAATTTTGAGATACTTGTACTTTATTTAAGTATTTCAATGTTTTGCTACTTTGTTCTTCTACTCCACTACAGTTCAGAGGTACATGGTGTACTTCTACTCCCCTACATGTATTTAATACCTTTAGTTACTTTACAGATGTGGATGAATGATGTGAAATATAATCAAGTGTTAAATCAGACTTTAGTTCCACCTGGAATAAATCCACAAGCTACCCTGCAGTATACAAAGTCATTCAGACCAGCTGCACCTTTACCAGCTTTGAGAACACTTTAATGATCAATCATTATAAAACATATCATATATATTATTCTGAAATGGACCAATCTGCACAATGACTACTTTTACTGTCGCTACTTTAACTATATTTTGATGATAATACTTTTCTACTTTTACTTGAGGAACATTTTGAATGCAGGACTTTTACTGTAACAGAGTATTCCTACACTCTGGTACTATTAATTTTACTCAAGTACAAGATCTGAGTACTTCTACTTTTACTCAAGTACAAGACCTGAGTTCTTCTACTTTTACTAAAGTACAATATATATATATATTAAGGCCGGGACTCGATTAAAAAAATTAATCTAATTAATTAGAGGCTTTGTAATTAATTAATCGAAATTAATCGCATTTTTAATCACATATAAATATTTGACCTGAGAACAGTGAGAAGCAATTTTTTTCACATGTATTTTAGTATACCATTGAATAATGACTCAATACATAAGCTTAAGCAACAAAACATTGTTTATTTTTTTCAAGGTGGTACTGAACCAAGACCAACAGAAAAGTGCAATTTTTGCCATAAAGTGTAGCAATAGCATATTTAGGAATATAGTATATTTCAGAGATTCAGGTAGCCTATAGGTAGGTAGACCTTCTGTAAACTATAACACTTTGTTTTTTAAGTATAACACAATACTTTCAAGTACATTCAGAACATTGGAAACCCTGACTATTAGAAAACATCTCTCTGTTGCTTCAGAGGCCATAACAGACTTTGTTGATTTACCAACAGTTGATTTAAAAAATCTAATCAATTTCAGTCCAACTCTCTCAATAACCTCGGCCAAAACAATAAACAGTTCAACATTAAGTGCTAGTTGCACCAACAACATAATAAATAGTTCAACATAAAGTGTACCATTTAAAATAAAATAAAAAAGTGCCAGTGATTGACCTCAACCCCTCCTATTCTTCCAATATCCTGATGAAAAATAAAATCTCTCTGTTGCATAGGCCACTGTTTGATCAACCCGAATTGGGTGTGGGTCCTTGTACTCCGAGTCGGGCTAACGTCCACGCTAGCTTCCACGCTAGCTGCTATATGTTTTGCATTGAGGTGATACTTGAGGCTTGATGTGCTGCGGTGATATGCGAATTCCTTTTTGCATAATTTGCAAACAACCGTGCTCTTATCGATGCTTCCATCCGTCCGTTTTTTAAAACAAAATGTCCCATCCACGGGGCCAACCAAAGCGGTCTCATCAGCTTCTTCGTTCATGTTTGACTATTGTTCACTGTGGTTTGTTGTTGTCTGAAGTCATGAACGTTAGTTTGTGCTCCAGTATAATCGGTACCCCTGAAACTCATCCAGTGAGAAACGTTCCGCGGTGCAAAAATAAGTGCGATTAAAATGCGTTAATCTGTTTAACGCGTTAATTTTTGTGTAATTAATTAATCTTAATTAACGCGTTAAAGTCCCGGCCCTAATATATATATATATATATATATATATATTTATATATATACTTATACCACCTCTGTTTATAGCCTATGAAAAAAAGTATTAGAAATAGAAGGCTAAAGCTAACGTTAGCAGATAGTGACAATGTATGCTAGCTAGCTAGCTCAACGATTCCTTAAATAATATTGCCACAGAAAAACTTTTCAGTTCACATCGCGCTCTGCCGCTCCGACAGGGAGCTCTGCTCTGAACACCTGAACGGCCCGTTCTAACAGCTGTTCACCAGCGGTCCAGTCTGTACCACAGTGACTCCGGACGCGCAGTTAATATTAACGAACGCACCCGTAGGTAAGGTAGCTGCTGAAGCTAGACCATCATCTCGGAGCAGCAGAGCCTTATTATACATCCATGAGAGCAGAGCCGACAGGCAGGAAGACTCGAGCACACAGCTCTCACTTCATTATAATATATAAAAAAAGAACACCATGCTTGTCATGATGGCACATAACAGCTCACGGCCGCAGATTACTCCGGGTCCCAGACCCCCCCATACCCCAAAAATATTTTTATTGCAGAACTACATTAATCACACAAACGACCTATTTTGGATTCAAAACGGCGAATTTCGCCGAAAGGTGACAAGTTTGCACATAACATCTGAAACAATGTAACAACACTTTTTGGGGATGCTTGGGATGTGAGGAGTGAGGGACACGGCTTAGAACGGGCGTGTCGCCTGGCAGGACAGGAGAGTGTGTGCACCAGTCTGCCTTGATCTATGAATTCATGTCCATGACACTCACTGCTGCCCACAGCTGTTTTATAGAAAGAAAACCTCCTTCACTTCATGAAAGTGTTTTAACCACACACACCTCTACACACACACACACACACACACACACACACACACACACACACACACACACACACACACACACACACACACAATTGACATGAAATAACTGACAAATATGAATATACTGTATTCAACTTCATTAAAACGTTATTAACATGCCTATACTCAGTAACTACAAATATTTATATTTTAATGGAGCCTCGTCGGCAGATTAGGATCCCAAAGCGTAGCGGAGGGATCTTGATCTTGAAAAATAGTCCGTTGTTACCGTTTTTTAAACAGTCTGAATGAAGCGGCAGCTTAGCTGTGTATTTACACAACTAATGGCCCATCAACCACAGCTCTCTCCCCCCCTCCCCCCTGATCTTTCTTCTAAATTAACTGTAGGTTACTCTGAGTGACAAGCTTACAGTTAGACACAACACTGTCATTGCAAGTGACCCTCAGTTAGTTGACTTTTATGTTCAACTGCTAAATTCGTTACTGATAAAAAAGGGCTTCTACTGTACCTAATTACCTTAACACTAGAACCGCCAGATGTTTTTGTATAGGCCTACCTAAACCCGTCAAATCCCGCTATTAGAATGCAATTTTTAACAACATAGGGTGCTAAATAACACACTTTCAGGAAAAATCACGGACTGGGAGACTTTAATATTTTATTGAAAAAAAGTTACATTGCACACACACAACACACATCACACAAATTGACCCGATTGGCGGTTCTAGTGTTAAATAAACTCACTAATTAATGAAACCAGTTCAATACGCATTACTCTCATTCTTATCATTCTTTATGAGCGCAGAAATAGTCTTAAAATCAGATCTGTTTTTTATATGAAATCTGACGCCAGGCAGTTAGCTCTGATCACCTATGATAAATGCGCCACATCTAATCGCTGGCCATTAAGCCACAGAGCTTCCTCTATACAAATCAAGCTGTAGACGGTGTGAAAGCACCTATTGTTTTAAATAATGGTCGGAATGTGACCTGTGAGCCTTCTGAATTACCGTGGGACAGCACACTCTAAACTAAAATGTTCAATCCATAAAGTAACATCTTATCTTATCTTCATAATATCTTCATATTAATAATAATAATGAATCATACAGTATGTGTCCGAAAGGGAGCAGGAGGAAGCAAACACAAAAATATACTGCATATTAAAGCAAACGATTGTAAAGGTAAAAGTATGAGCATAACAAATTAAGAAGTGTAATGTAAACATTTACATTATTATTATTATGATTATTTAATATATAAAGACTATATATTATTGAATTACAAGATTAGATATACTTTAGTTGATCTAAAATATTGAAAATGAAAGTCCATGAAACTTGTCTTTCTGTATTTGTGAATGAAGCGCCATCTCCTGGTTAAAACCTGAAATTGAAAATCTGGCAACGCCCTCTTGGAAAATAGTGGGAGGGCTTAACATTCCTCTATACTGGTTTTAGGCAGGTCGTAGGCAGGAAGCTGTAAACTGGAGTCTGAAATTAAGTGCTACATCTGTAAGCATCAACCGAGTGCAGGGGTCTGCAACCTTTTTGACCAAAAGAGCTATTTTGCTCCTTTTTCCCCAAAAATGTTTTGTCTGGAGCCGCAAAAACATATTTCATACCTTGATAGCTAATAAAGTTGTATTTTTGTTATATCAGACAAAAACTACAGTTTTTTAGCATTTATTAGGCTATTTATTACATTATATACAACTGTTAACCTCTAATAAGAAACAAAAAACTCCTATAAGGAGAATTAAAAATAATACACAGGCCTACTTTAAAATAAATTAAACACAGCACTTGGGGAGTCCTCTGCACATTTGAAGGAAAACAAATATTATTAAAATGGGCCCACTTTGAAATAAATAAAACATATAGCTGCACCCTAAAAAGAGTTAAAGGTAGGGTAGGTAAGAATTGAGAAACCAGCTCGAGTGCGCTAGAATTTGAAAATACACAACCGGAAAAAATCTGCCTCTTCCTTCAGACTTCCTTACAGAGCCCCTCCTCCAACACACACGAACGCGCACATGACCAATGAGGGCACGAGATAAGTTTGTGGACAGATGGAAGGCTGACAGGCAGCTAGGCCATCCAGTTACTTTAGCCGGGCCGGCTCAGATGATTGGTCGTGCTTTTTACAGCGCTACGACTTCCAGAGATTAATTTTTGTATGTATTTATTGTCAAAGCATTTAATATATTCAATGCTATCGGGATGTTAAGAGCATTCCATGGAATATAACAAAAAGTGTTTTCTGAAATAAATTACATACCCCATTGAATTATGTCAGCTGTCTTCCTCTCCCGTGTTGTTCCTCAATACGTAAAGGCTGCAGCACCTTTGACAACTTCTCTCTACATATCAAACATACCAGTAAACCAGCATCGTTTGCTGTGAAAGCATATAACTCTGTCCACACAGAATTAAATCCTGTGTTCCTCCGGTACTTTTCTTTGATTTATCCATAGTTCGCTCATCGAGCCGGGGCTCAGGTTATTCACCCGCAGGAAAAGGCGCTCGCGCGGGACCGTAGCAGGATGTGACGCATATTTTAGTTGACCTAATTAAAACCGTTTTATTTTTTATTTATGTCTCACAGTATCACCTCAAAATACAAGATACGAAACATTTTCAACCGTGCAACAAAATATAAATAGTCCTACAAATACTTTTATTTTATTTCCTTCTTATTTTTTGTCTAAACTCAAGGGAGCCAGAGCAGAGCGCTTAAAGGGCCGCATGCGGCCCGTGGGCCGCGGGTTGCCGACCCCTGACCTAGTGTAACCCACTCAAATAATGCAGTGAGTTTTTCAACTTGTAATAAACAGCAGCTCCCACTTGGGGCAGTGCAGGGGCAGCAGAGTCTGCATATGAGGGAGGAGAGGAAGAGCAGGCCAGGGGTGGTTGTTAATGAGGCTCAATTAGTGGCAGCTGAGTGTGGGCCCTGTGTGTGTAAGAGTGTGTTCGAATTGTTTAATGATGTGCTTTGTTGATGCTGCGGGGAACTAGCAGAACCGACGAAAGTTTTTGGAGCTGCAGTTTTTGTCTTTTCCTCACCAGAGAAAGGATTATAAAGGATTCTACTCACCAGAGAAAGGATTATAAAGGATTCCACTCTCCAGAAAAAGGACTGATGGTCATTGGATTACCAGAGAGAGAAACTACAGACTACCCGGGTTCGATTATTGTTGTTTTGTCCATGATAGCAGATTGGGTTTCACTGGGGTGGATGAGGGGTTTGTGAAAGTGTTGTATGAATGATTAATAAAATGCCGGCTATATTAATTTAATATTGTTTTTCCTATTTATATTATCTTCTACTCCTCATTGAAAGCAACCTAGTACATAGAAGTGTTACATTATTTGGCGAACTAGCCAGGAGGAGAAGTTTGAATTGAATAATTAGAAAAACATTTTACATTTTTGCTGGTAGATATGTTAATTCATACAATCATTTTTATTTCCTTCATCTGTTATTCAAATTTCTTGTCTGTTTAGAAACTGTTTATCAATTCATTTAACTATGACTTCTGAGCAAGAATATGGTGTTGATGTTAAGAAGTCTGTGTATATTGAAGGTATTACAGCAACAGATACTGATGACCAGATGGCTGAATTCTAATACAAAGTGCTAAGGGTGAGGCAGAAAGGGCAAGTTAGTGGTGTTAAAGCTTTAGTGAAATTTGAGTCTGAGGAATCTTTTCTAGACCTAGCACCTAGCCTTCCACAGTGTTTCCCAAGTATAGTAGACCCTGAGATTATGTGGCGTGTAGATAGAGCTTACAAAATGTCAAAGACCCCTAAGAAAACCACAGTGCAGAACTCTTGCATCAGAATGACAGCTCAGTCTCTGAGAGTGATGCAGACTCTGAAGACAGTAGGACCCCTTTGATACGCAGACACACCAAGCTTACTCAAGGTGCATCTCCAGAACTTGCCTCCAAAGCTAGAGGTAGGACAAAATCTTTGCAGCAAGCTCATCCATTCATCAAAGCAGCATCAGACAACAGCATTGTCAATCCCCCTGAGATTCAAAGGATCATCGTAGAGCATTTTATTAAGAATGATGGCTCCAATGCATCAAATCCAGGATCCAAATGGCTTCGTCCTTTCTCAGGAAGAGATCCTAAACCCCCAAATTAAGTGGACTATGAGACATGGTCTCTCCATGTGGAGCTTATGATGCATGGTAACCCCACTGTTGATATTCAGCGACGTAAGATCTTGGAGAGCCTGCTTCCACCCGCTTCTAGCTTAGTAAGACAGCTAGGTCCACATGCAACTCCCCTTGATTATGTCAAACTTCTCGACTCAGCATATGAGTTAGTTGAGGATGGGGAAGAGATCTTTGCAAGGTTTCTTGGCACACAACAAAACACCGGAAAGAAAGCCTCTGAGTTTCTGCAGCGACTGCAAGCATTGCTGAACACAGCTATACAGAGAGGTGGCATTTCAAATGCAGAAGCACACAGACACTTGTTGAGCCAGTTTCGTCGTGGATGTTGGGATCAGTCACTTCTTCTGGCATTACAGCAAGAAATTAACTCTGCAACACCACCTGACTTTTCAGACTTCTTACTGCAGTTGCGTACAGAAGAAGATAGGAGAGCTTCTAAGCTGGATCGTATGCATCGTCATTTTGGGGGAACAAAAACAAAATCATCTGTGAATATGCAGCTTGTACCAGAGGTGTTTCCTTATGATGCAAATGCTAATGTACTCTAGAAGTACATGACAGAAACAGAAGATTTAAGGAAGCAGGTGGCTGAACTAAAAATGCAGCTCAGCAAGAAGGAAGATCGAAGAACACAGCAATACTCTAACAACCCAAATCCAGCCCAGGAATATCCCTGTGCTAAAGCAGCAGCAGATCTTCAAGCGCAGCAAGCAGAAACACATCCTCCCAGGCCAAGGGCTTGGTTCTGTTTTAAATGTGGCAATGATGGCCACATAGCAAGACATTGTGAAAATCCACCAAATAAACCCTTGGTAGATTAGAAATACAATGAGTTGAAGGCAAGGCAAAAGGAATGGCAAAGCAAATTCGGCCATTTAAACTGGACCGGGTCGCAGTGGAGGGAATAACTGCACCCAGTGATGAACTGAAATGTCCTATACAAAAACAAGAAAGAGAAACTGTTACCAGTCAAAATAATTCTTCAACTCAGTCATCTGATGTTCTTCTTCCAAGAGGATTGATAGGCCCCAAGTGTACAGCAACTGTCACTATTGAAGGAGTTCAGTGTGTAAGCCTTCTTGATTCCGGTTCCCAAGTGACTACAATTTCAAAGACATTTCATGAAAACCATCCCTCACATCAACCAATCTTCCCTATTCAAGATCTTTTGGACATAGAGGGCGCTGGTGGTCAAGAAGTGCCTTACCTGGGGTATGTCCAAGCCAGGGGTCAGCAACCTTTTTGACATGAAGTGCCATTTAAAAAAAAAAAAAAAAAAAGATTTATCAGCGTGCCAACGATCGAGAATTATCAACGTGGGGGGGGGGGTTGAGGAGCTTGACGCTCGTCAACTATCAGCAGGAGGGCGGGGGAGCCTCGCTGCGTCACTTTAAGAGAGAGAGAGAGGGGTGTGGCTTGTGCATGTGTGTGTGTGTGTGTGTGTGGATGGTACAGCGACAGTGAGGGAACGTGTGTAGGTTTCTGGAAGTGAAACGAGGAAGCAGAAAAACAGAGGTCTGTGATGTATTTTGTGAAACAGAAGAACAGCTAAATAAATGCAACGGCCTCCCAAGAAGAGCTCGCTTCTCTCCAGGCATTTAAGCTAAAGTGGGTCATTGAACCTGAAGCTTGTTGCTGCTGCCCTCCTCGACTACGGTCTGGGAGCCGACAGGAAAGTTCAACACACAGATGGCCAGTCCGCCCCTTTGTAGCATATTATATCGATGAGAAATGAGCTGATCGCCACTGGGCTTTCAACTAAATACACAGCCACGCAAAAACTGCGGCATTTGTACAGCTCCTTATGGGTACTGCAATTAGAGAAGTGCTTTCCTCCGTGGTGAAACGATCAGCCCTGCACCGCGGAGGAAAGCGGCAGAAAGTCACCTGGAGATAAAGAGAGCGGGGCTGCGTTGCGTGCATGGCTTCCTTCTGCAGGTAACTGGGAGACGCGCTCTGGCGGCGGTCTCGTTCAGGATCCGAAAATACAATTTAAATATTTTGCACACTTATTCCACTTATTCCTAGTGTGCCACTGGTTACGGTGCCGCGTGCCAGCATGCCAGGGGTTGCCGACCCCTGGTCCAAGCTAACATCCATTTTCCAGAGGATGTCATGGGGAAGGCTAAAAGAGTTGTTACTCTTGCACTTGTTGTGCCTGATCATAGAACAAACATGGATGTTCCTTTGTTGATAGGCACTAATACACTGGACCCTCTGTATGCAAACTGTGCACAGAACAAGTTTGGAAAGTACAGTTCCAGAGCCAGCCATTGTTTCCATCTGGTGAAACATCTATAACAGAGATACAAAATACATCAACAAAATGGCAGAGTTGGGACTGTGAAGCTGCAGAGCAAAAAGTGCATCACCATTCCCGCAGGAGAGAGGGTGGCTTTAACAGGATATGCCAGACATGTCCCCGTAGCAGCTGATGTGACACTCTTGGTTGAGCCCCCTCAGTCAAACTTACCTGGTGGTCTCTTCTTATGCAGTTACATCATGACAAGTCTATCATGTCCATCCTTCAAGGTACCTGTTCTGGTAAAAAAAATGAGACTGCAAGGGACATCACAGTACCTGCAGGTCACATCATTGCTGAGCTCTCTCTTACCAAAGCTGTGTCATCATTACCATCACATGATGCTAAAGCTACATCAAGTGCACCATCTCATCCTGCATCAGCTTCTGCAACCTGCAACACTATGAATGTATCTGATTCTAGTGAACTTACCTATGACTTTGCTGACTCTCCTTTGTCTGAAGAGTGGAAGGAGAGAATCACCAAGAGGTTAAATTCAGCGTGAGAAGCCTTTGCACATAGTGATCTCGACTATGGTCATACTAATGAGATCAAACATTGAATACGCCTTTCAGACCCATCTCCCTTTAAACAAAGACCCAGGCCGATCCATCCTTCTGATTATGAGGCTGTCAGGCTTCATTTAAAGGAACTTCAAGAAGCTAACATAATCCGTGAATCAGAGAGCCCCTTTGCTTCTCCAATTGTTGTGGTGAAGAAAAAGAATGGTGAAATCAGGTTGTGCATCGACTACCATAAACTGAACCGACAAACCATCAAAGATGCATATGCTTTGCCCAACATTGAGGAAGCTTTCTCAGCCTTAATAGGGTCCAAGTGGTTCTCTATTATGGATCTTAAATCTGGCTATTATCAGGTGGAGATGGAGGAGGAAGACAAGTTCAAGACAGCTTTTGTGACACCTATGGGATTCTGGGAGTTTAACAGAATGCCGCAGGAAGTAACAAATGCTCCCAGTACTTTTCAAAGAGTAATGGAAAAGTGTGTGGGTAGCATGAACTTGAGTGAAGCCTTAGTCTTTCTTGACGACGTCATTGTTTTCTCTGCCACACTCGAGGAACATGAGGACTGACTTCTGAGAGTACTAAAGAGGCTGTAGGAATATGGCTTAAAGCTTTCACCAAAGAAATGACAATTCTTCAGGACATCTGTCAAATATCTAGGCCATGTTGTTTCAGAAAAAGGAGTGGAAACGGACCCAGCCAAGATAGCGGCCCTTATTACCTGGCCCAGGCCCAATAACATCAAGGAACTCAAGTCTTTTCTTGGTTTTGCTGGATATTACAGGAGGTTTATAAAGGACTACTCCAAAATCGCAAAACCCCTCAATGACTTAACAGCTAGGTACCTGCCACCAAAGCGAAAGTCCACCTACTCATGCCGAAACTCAAAGTGTGTGGATTTCAAAAAGCCCTTCAATGAGAAATGGACATCAGCAGCCGAGGACGCATTCAACACTCTCATTCACATGCTCACTACAGCTCCTATTCTTGGTTTTGCAGACGCCAAGAAACCATACATTGTGCACACCGACGCAAGCATCAATGGCCTTGGTGCCGCTTTGTATCAGGAGCAAGAAGGCAAACTGAGAGTGGTTGCCTATGCAAGCCGGGGACTCTCCCAATGTGAGCAAAGATATCCTGCACATAAACTTGAATTTCTCTTTCTTAAGTGGGCTGTTACAGAAAAGTTCTTCGATTATCTATATGGAGCAACATTCGCAGTCATGACAGATAACAACCCACTCACATATATATTGACATCTGCAAAACTTGATGCAGCAGGGCATTGTTGGTTGGCTGCTCTTTCCAGCTTTGACTTTAATATCCAGTACAGAGCTGGGAAAAAGAACCAAGATGCAGATGCTCTTTCCAGACGTCCACATCCTCATGACCAAGACACAGTGGATTTCAGTACTGAGGATGAAGATAACCGCATTGAGAGGTTCATTGCTCAGTTCCTGAAAAATGACAAAGGAACTGATTTCCCAAGTGAAGCTGTGAAGGCTGTGTGTCAGAGGCATCAGTTGTCTTCAGGTGCAGATCCAGGAGCAATCCAGCCTGCACCTATTGAGTGCCTGGCAATTGATGTCACTGCCATACCAGCAGGTTTCAGTCAAACTGATGTGCTTGGGTTCTGTACATTGCCACAAATGTCACTTGAAGAATGGGCACGTGAACCCTACCCTAACCTAACCTAACCCTAACAAGATCAAATCATCAGTAGAGTAATTGCCATCTTGAATTCAGGAAACCGTCTGACATACAGAACAAGGCAGCGGGAAGACAGAGAAGTCCAGCTGATGTTGAGAGTATTGGACCAATTGGTCATGATCGATGGAGTCTTATACAGAAAACGCTTCAGCCAAGGAGAACCTTCCTATCAGCTTGTCCTTCCAAAGAGTCAGAGAAAAACATCACTTGAAAGCCTCCACGATGCTGTTGGGCACGTGGGAGTGGAGAGAACCCTCGACTTAGTCCGTGGCCGATTCTATTGGCCGCGGATGGCTGTAGATGTCAATGAAAAAATCAGGACTTGTGAGAGGTGTGTCAGGAGAAAGGCACAAGCTGAAAGGAATGCTCCACTGGTGAATATAGGAACGTACCGCCCTTTGGAGCTAGTCTGCATGGACTACCTTACCCTTGAGCCAGATGGAAGAGGAACCAATGACATATTGGTCATAACGGATCATTTCACAAAATATGCTGTTGCAGTTCCTACAGCAGATCAAAAAGCAAAGATGGTAGCAAAAGCTCTATGGAACAACTTTTTCATCCACTATGGATTTCCTGAGCGATTGCATAGAAACCAGGGTCGGGATTTTGAGTCAACCCTGATCAAAGAGCTTTGCTCACTTCTAGGCATGAAAAAGACCAGGACTACACCTCATCAGCCACGTGGAAATCCTGTGGAGCGATTCAACAGAACCCTTCTTGCAATGTTGGGAACACTTGAAGAAGGAGACAAAGTCAAATGGAGGGATTTTGTGCAACCCCTCGTTCATGCATATAATTGCACAACAAATGACACCACAGGCTTTTCTCCCTATCAACTCATGTTTGGCCGGCAGCCAAGGCTTCCAATTGACATTGCCTTTGGTCTGAGTCCAGAGAGATCCAAACTCTCATTCAGAGTATGTCAAGAAGTTGACCGAAAGTCTAACTGAAAGTTACCGTTTAGCTACTGAACATAGTCTGAAAAATGCTTTTCAGAACAGAGGTATGACAACAAAGTAAGAGAATCTACCCTGGCAGCAGGAGACCGAGTCCTCAAGAAACGTCAGTTTCAGGGGAAAACATAAAATTGCTGATCGCTGGAGTAAAACCATATACACTGTGGTTAAACAAATCCAAGACTCACCTGTCTATGTCGTGGAGCCAGAGAACACAGGAGGACCTCAAAAAGTGTTACACAGAGACATGCTTTTGCCCTGTGGATTTCTACCGTCTGATGTAACTGGTATGCCCTCAAAAATCTAAAACCAGACAAGAACCAAATACAGTTTCACTTCTGCGGCTTTCACACCAGCGCTTTTCCCTTTCTAGCTCCGAGCTAGAGCTTTTCTGGTTCAGCTCCGGTTTCCCTTTTCTGCTCCCGCTCTGTTCACACCACCCAGAGCCCGACTGGTGCAGCCGCTGCTGCGTCATGACGTCACCGTTTACATCGCTTATTTACTCCCCAACGGCGCTCACAACAACAACAACAACAACAACAACAACAACAACGGGGGACTGCGTTGGGTTGATGATCGTGTTGCTTTTAATCACACAAAGTCAGATTAAATAAAATAACGACTTCTCCAAGCTTATACTTTTCTCCAGAGTGCCGTGGTTCATTGTTTATTAATGTGTTTCAGCGGCATTTACCGACCGCTGCAGTGCTGGCTGCTCTTCCACGGGAGTTTATTCTCCCGTTAGCTCCGGGTTAGCTAATACTTTAGAGCGGCATCTCTAAAGTATTCACTGTCTGACTGTCACACAAGCAGCTGATACATATCCCCAATTCCCCTTAAGTGAATGTGTGTCAGTCTGAATTGACGCTGTTTGGCATCACAACGCTGTTATTAAAGTGTCTCTGGTATAAAATGGATGTTAGCATAGCAACCGAAGGTAAACTGACTACTTGCTATTGCTATCCTACTGTGGCATAAGCTGTTTTGTACAGGCACATTTTACCGGCATATTTTTCATTATGATTCTACTTGTGATAGTCGGACACGACAACCTGTGCAGCCCATGTATTGATTCCATCCGATAGCTGCTATAATACAAAACAAAACGTCTGCCTGCTCTCCACAATGATCAATAACAGTGAACGGATGGTCAAAGTAAGGTACAAATAAACAGAATCACACAAAGCCTGGTTAGTCTTGCCTGACTTTATAGTGTGTTTCTTTTTATAAATGTGTGATTGCCTTCTAGTCACTTTGCTCAGCACTACTGCTTGTAGGCAGGCATGACGAGACTCTTCAGTCGACCCATGTTCAGGGGAGGTGGGTTTAGTGTCCTGCACGCCTCGACGTAAGCGACGCCGCCTCTTAGCCCCGAAGCTCTTGCCTCTAGACCGACAATTTTTTGGAGCTGGAAGTGAACCGGATTCAGGAGCTAAGAGGCGACGCCGCTGCGGTGTGAACAGGAAAAACCGGTACTCCGAGCCGGAGCTGAAAACGTGTTGGTGTGAAAGGGGCTGAGTACTGAGAAGATCCTCCAGAGAAAGAAAAGCTCCTGATAGGCTAACATATCAAACCTTAGGGAACCCCCTGGTGAAACTTATGCACTCTATCTTAAATGGGTTGGATCAGGCTTTCTCCCAAACTCTCAACTTTGACACTGTACCCTATATATACCAGTTAACCCCTTTAACTTCTGAGATAGTGTAGGGTGCAACATACAAGTATGCATGCAGATTTAGGGGGGGAGAATGTAACCCACTCAAATAATGCAGTGAGTTTTTCAACTTGTAATAAACAGCAGCTCCCACTTGGGGCAGTGCTGGGGCAGCAGAGTCTGATTATGAGGGAGGAGAGGAAGAGCAGGCCAGGGTTGGTTGTTAATGAGGCTCAATGAGTGGCAGCTGAGTGTGGGCCCTGTGTGTGTAAGAGTGTGTTCGAATTGTTTGATGATGTGCTTTTTTGATGCTGCGGGGAACCAGGAACTAGCAGAACCGACGAAAGTTTTTGGAGCTGCAGTTTTTGTCTTTTCCTCACCAGAGAAAGGATTATAAAGGATTCTACTCACCAGAGAAAGGATTATAAAGGATTCCACTCTCCAGAAAAAGGACTGATGGTCATTGGATTACCAGAGAGAGAAACTACAGACTACCCAGGTTCGATTATTGTTGTTTTGTCCATGATAGCAGATTGGGTTTCACTGGGGTGGATGAGGGGTTTGTGAAAGTGTTGTATGAATGATTAATAAAATGCCGGCTATATTAATTAGGGCCCGAGCACGGAGCGCTAGGACCCAACGGCGTCCTAGCACGAAGTGCGAGGAACCTATTGTTATTGGAGGAATTCTTCTTATTTTTCTGCTGGCGTTTCCTGTTTTTGAGGTCTTTAGGATGCTTCAAAAGTTGTATAATTTTGCACGGATTCCAGAATCGGTGTAAACTACAATATTCTGGACTCAATTGTCTAGCATGCTCTCTCGCGCCACCTATGGCCATTTCAATTTTTGGAAAGATTTACCAAGTCGCACTGTAACTCCGAATGACCTGAAATTTTGCACACTTATTCGGGTGGACCTGCTCTTTTTTTTAATTAGCATAATTTCAAAAACAGTTAAATATTCACCAAACTCAGTATACAGTATCACTGGAGGGTCAGACACATCATCGTAGAAAGTGAGCATGTTCAGTCGATAAATGTGGCCGTCATTACTCTAAACGTGTTCGCAAAAAGGCGGGGCTTATATTGAAATGCTCATAACTCATCAACAATGTACCAAAAAAACACACATTTTGGTGGGAAGGTTCAGTTTGTATTGGGGAATAGGCACAAGTAATTTTCATTTTGGACTATAGGTGGTGCCAAAAACATGACAAATGTATAACTCATGAACTGATGGATGAAATATTTTTTTTATTTTTAGACATACTCTGGGGATGATTATGAACTTATATTTAAAGTGTCACAATGAATGACAAATGTGGGCGTGGCCTGTACTTTTTTTATGACGATGTGCTAAAATGTGCTTCGGAATGCAAAACTTGGGAAACACGTCAAAGCCAAGCGGCAAACTCTGGGGAGGAGCCGGGACGCCAATACGGAAGTGCTACACACTGCAGGTCATATATTGGCCGATAGGCAATGGCTGCAGAAAGGAGCAATTTCCATAGACCCCCATGTTAAAATGCCCAATTTTACAGCAGAAAAAAACATGTTTCTACCCCTGGCTCCATACATTTTATTATCGATATAGTTAGATTCCACCTTCATGATTATGGATCTGTGAGTGAATTGTTTTCTAACACGACCCTTTTATTTATATTAGGTCTTAAAGTTTTTGCATAAATTAGGGCGTAGTCAAATTGAGTGACGGCTCTGTCAAGTGACTGCTGCTGCTAGCTTCTTGTCTCTCTGCTAGCTAGCTCCTTGAAGCTACAGGCACTCTGCCTGTTCAGCTCATCCAGGGAACACAACTTGCCCCCGGCCGTGTTTGTTTGTTCTTCATGCTTATATATCGGGTTATTGTGACTCGCTCTGCGGTTAAAACAGACGGTGCATGAATGCGGTTTTGCGGTAAGTGAAATTCGAGTGCTTTATTTATGTTTTAATGATTTTAATCGACGTAATGAATGTTAAGGCTTGGGTTAGCGTGGAAGCGAGTGGTAGCTACATCGGTGCTAACGATGCTAATCGTAGCCTCCAAGTTAAAATCATAGACTGTATATATAAAGGTTAAAACAAAATAGAGAAGTGTTAAGTGTAAAGTGGGATAATACTGTTGAACAAACAGCTTCGGTTTGAGGTTGATAAAATAAGGTCATCCTTGTAACTTAGAGAGATATTTTATTATGTAGGTAGGAACTGTATGCATCACTAAGGTTAATTTAAATTGGCTATGCTCAAGTATGTAGACAAGCTAATGTCGAAGTAGTAGTGTATGTGAAATCAACCTCACAATAAAATGTGTGTATATATTACAATTATTAGTCATATTTCAAGATGATTACTTAGATATTACAATATTGTTGGTTGAGCTGGAGTTCATTATTGAGCTTACACGTTAACGTCACAGTCATCTGAAGAACGAACCCAAACCTTGTTGTTTTTATTAATTGCATTGCCAAATGGGTATCAAATAAACAGTAAGCATTGGTAATACAACTTCCAAAGTTAGAGTAAAATAAAAAGGACCCTGACTCGGACAATACACAATCCAACATGTTCAACAGAAGAGAATCAGTTATATTGTTTGTACACATGGTACTTTACATATATATCTGTTTGTTTAAGGTGTCCAGGTGATGCTGACAGGCTGGACCAGAGAGTGAGAGACAGAACTGGACTCCTCACAGCAGCGAACTTCAGCACAGGTACAAAGACTCTATTTTTCATACTGTACAAAGAATCAAGAAAGATATTTGTTTAAATGAATGAAGTATTGACTTTAATACACTGATATACATTCCATTAAACAATACTAGATCACCTACACACCAGTGAAGTCAAGGGTTTTTTCTGTGCAAAAAGTTACATTTAGATGTTAACAAGCAATAGGATTTTGTCAATTTTCTAATTTAATGTATTACAGGCAAAGATATTTAACACATAGTGAGAACTGCTACTATTTATCTCTGAATATTGTTCAAAAAAACGTGGTAAAAGTTATTCTTTCAGTGAGACAACAGAGCAAGCTTCTGCAGTTGCACTACATTTTGATAACAGTTAAATATTATTTTGATAATAACATATATTTCAATGTTGATGAACTTCATACTTTTCATTTATAATCTGATTGTCTTTGTAGCTCAATGTTGAAATAAAAAAAAAACATTACAATTACAAAATAATTATATCCACAGCCCCTAAACACTCAAACACACCGCTTTCATAAACAACAATAAATGGTATGTTTCCTGTAATTTTTGTTAGGAAAGGACATGCCTGAAAGACACGACATGTTCTCCTTCTCTGAGGGTCAAGAAGAACATCCAAGAGGAAAATTAAAAGCTGATGCTATGAGATTTTAAGACCAGTACATTAAGAAACTACTTTTATTGTAAAAACAGTCATCTGATCGAATGCACCTATTTCCACATCTACAGTCCATCAGCTAATTATTTCTATTTGCCTCGCTTTATGAGCTTCACATCAATTGTGCCTTGTACCGCAGAGTTTGCAACGTCACAAATAAATGGGGCGAATCTTCAGTCAGATGTGAATGTGTAATCTAATATTTTCAGTAAGAATAATGGACAAAAGGAGTGCAAATACAAATACAATTTATCGAAATGTCAACCAAAACTTAATCAAACATGTTTTAAATAAATCAATCAATCAATCGTTTATTTATATAGCCCAATATCACAAATGTTACATTTGTCTCAGTGGACTTCACAGTTTGTACAGAATATCAGTATGACAATACGACACCCTCTGTCCTTAGACCCTCACATCGTACAAGGAAAAACTTCCAGAGAAAACCCACAGTTTAAAGGGAAAAATGGGAGAAACCTCAGGGAGAGCAACAGAGGAGGGATCCCTCTCCCAGGACGGACAGACGTGCAATAGATGCCGTGTATAAATTGAAAAGATAATACATTTGCAACATAGGTAGTCCAAATGTTTGGAAATGCATGTGTGTATAATAGGAAGATGAATCCACGAGTATATCCATCCAGGACTTATGATCCAGGACCACAGCCACGACTCAAGATCCAGGACTCGCAATCCATGACACAGGACCGCAGGATCATCCATGACTCCGGATCCCGGCGTATATAGACACCAAAAAGAAAGACATTTGGGGAAGCTGGGTTAATCGGAACATGAGAGTACACAGGTATAGACAGAGAGAAGGAAGAAGTAAGATGTCCCCCGACAAACTAAGCCTATATCAGCAAAACTAGGGGCTGAATCTAATCAGCCCTAACTATAAGCTTTATCAAAAAGGAAGGCCTTAAGCGCACTCTTAAAAACGGATAGGGTGTCTGCCGTCCGAACACAAACTGGAAGCTGATTCCACAAAAGTGGAGCTTGATAAGAAAAGGCTCTGGCTCCCATTGTACTTTTAGAGACTCTAGGAACAACCAACAACCCTGCATTCTTGGAACGCAATGCCCTAGTAGGACAATAGGGTATAATGAGTTCTTTAAGGTAAGATGGCGCCTGCCCATTAAGGGCTTTGTAGGAGAGAAGAAGAATTTTAAATTCTATCCTGTGTTCTATAGGGAGCCAGTGTAAGGCAGCCAGAACAGGAGTAATGTGGTCCCTTTTCCTAACTCTGGTTAGTACACGAGCTGCAGCATTTTGAATCAGCTGAAGCGACTTGACTGACTTCTTGGTACACCCTGATAATAAGGAGTTACAATAATCCAGCCTTGAAGTAACAAATGCATGGACTAGTTTCTCTGCATCGTTTTGAGGCAAGATATGCCTGATTTTTGCAATGTTACGTAGATGGAAGTAGGCGGTCCTTGAAATTGATTTTATGTGGGTGTTAAAGGATAAATCCTGATCAAATATAACACCAAGATTCCTTACAGTCTCACTGGAGGCCAAATTAATGCCATCCATAGTTAGTATATCTTTAGATAATTTGTTTGGTAGATTCTTCGGGCCAAGTACAATAACTTCAGTTTTGGTCGTGTTTAACATCAAAAAATGTAAGGTCATCCACGTTTTTAAGTCCTTGAGGCAGTCTTGAATTTTATTTAGATGATTAATTTCATCAGGCTTGATTGATAAATATAGTTGAGTATCATCCACATAACAATGAAAGTTTACAGAATGATTCCTTATAATATTGCCTAACGGAAGCATATATAGGGTGAACAAAATAGGTCCAAGCACTGAGCCCTGTGGCACTCCATGGCTAACTTTGGTTTGCATGGAAGATTCATCGTTGACACGTACAAACTGAGAGCGTTCAGATAGATAGGACCTAAACCAGCCTAAAGCAGTTCCCTGTCTGCCAACTAAGTGCTCTAGTCTTTGCAATATGATATCATGGTCGATAGTATCAAATGCAGCACTAAGATCGAGCAAGACAAGAATAGAGACAAGTCCCTTGTCAGAGGCTATTAGAATGTCATTTGTGACTTTAACCAGAGCTGTCTCTGTGCTATGTTGTGTTCTAAAGCCAGACTGAAAATCTTCAAATAAATCATAGTTTTTTAAGTAATCACACAGCTGTTTTGCGACTGCTTTCTCAAGAATTTTTGAGAGGAACGGAAGATTAGAAATAGGTTTATAGTTGGCTAAAACCTCTGGATCGAGGTTGTGCTTTTTAAGAAGCGGTTTTATCACTGCTACTTTGAATGATTGTGGAACATAGCCTGATAATAAAGACATATTCATAATATTTAATAAAGAAGTGCTAATTAATGGAAAAACTTCTTTTAACAGCTTAGTTGGAATCGGGTCTAAGATACACGTTGATGGTTTAGAAGAGAGAATAATTGAATTTAATTGTTCAAGGTTTATGGCTAAAAAGCATTCTAGTTTACTATCTAGTGTAATATTAGAACTTACGTTTCCGGGAGCTGTTGATAACACTATACTGGTCAAAGGCAAGAGGTCATTGATTTTGTTTCTAAGAGTAACAATTTTATCGTTAAAAAAGCACATAAAATCATTGCTACTGAGTGCTATGGGAATAGAAGGCTCAGTCGAGCTGTGGCTCTCTGTCAGCCTGGCTACAGTGCTGAAAAGAAATCTTGCATTATTCTTATTCTCATCTATTAATGAAGAGTAGTAGGCTGCTCTCGCTTTACGCAGTGCTTTCTTATATTCATTGAGAGTAATATGCCAAATTAAACAAGATTCTTCAAGTTTAGTGGAACGCCATATCCTTTCAAGTTGTCTCGACTTTTGCTTTATTTTGCGGGTTTCGGCATTATGCCATGGAGCTAATCTATGTTTTATTTTCTTCTTTTTCAAAGGAGCAACAGAGTCTAATTTTATTCGCAGCGCATCTGTAGCACTATCAACAACATGATCAATTTGGGGTGGTGTACATTTTGTATAAGTTTCCTCCCCTACATGCAGACATGCTATCGAGTTAAGTATTGGTGGAATCTCTTCCTTAAATTTGGCTATAGCACTAACAGATAGGTTTCTGCTGCAGGAGCTTTTGGCTAATGCTTTGTAGTCTAGTAACAGTACTTCAAAAGTTACTAAGAAATGGTCGGATAAAGCAGGATTATGCGGTTCGACTAATAGTTGCTCAATTTCAATACCATAAGTCAGAACAAGGTCAAGAGTGTGATTATAGCAGTGGGTTAGTTTATTTACACTCTGACAGAAACCAACAGAATCTAATATAGAGTTAAATGCAACAGTAAGGCTATTTTTATCAACGTCAACATGAATATTAAAGTCACCTACGATAATTACTTTATCTGTTTTAAGTACCAAAGCTGATAAAAACTCAGAGAATTCTGATAAGAATTCTGAATAAGGACCTGGTGCACGGTACACTGTAACAAATAAGATTGGCTGCAAAGTTTTCCAGGTCGGATGCGTAAGACTGAAAATGAGGCTTTCAAAGGAGGTATAATTTAATTTTTGTTTAGTATTGATAAGTAAACTTGAGTCAAAGATTGCTGCAACTCCACCTCCTCGGCCCGTGCCTCGGGCAATATGAGTATTGATATGGCTGGGTGGAGTGGCCTCATTTATGCTGACATATTCTTCGTGTCTCAACCAAGTTTCAGTGAGACAGCATATATCAATATTATAATCTGATATTAAATCATTTACCAGTATTGCTTTAGATGCTAGAGATCTTATGTTTAAGAGACCACATTTAATCTTCCTGTTTTGTTGCACTGTAGTAGTTGTTACATTTACTTTTATTAGGTTATTATGTATGACACCTCTATTAGGTTTTACCTTAAATTGTCCTTGGGCAGACACACACACCGTTAATATTGGGTATTTTATTGGGTTCGGGATTCCTATGGATGACTGCCTAGGAGAGAGCGCAGAGAAGCGTGTAAGACTGCGACTCTGCCTCCTGGTCTCAACTCCAGTTTGTCATGGATTAAGTCCACAGAGCCCTGAAATGTTTGCCGAAATGAGATTTGCACCTTCCAAAGTAGGATGAATGCCGTCTCTCTTAATCAGACCAGGCTTTCCCCAGAAGGATGTCCAATTATTCACGAAGCCCACATTGTTTGCTGGGCACCACCAAGACAACCAGCGCTGAAATGATGACATGCGGCTATACATGTCATCATTGATCAGATTGGGGAGGGGACCAGAGAAGATTACGGTGTCCGACATTGTTTTAGCATAACTACACACCGACGCCACATTAAGTTTGGTGCATTCTGATTGGCGTAAACGAACATCATTACCACCGACGTGAATAACAATCCTACTGTATTTACGTTTATTTTTAGCCAGCAGTCTAAGATGCGCCTCAACGTCGCCCGCTCTGGCCCCCGGAATGCATGTGACTGTGGACGCTTCGGTCTCTAAATTCACGTGTCTCATAATAGAGCTACCAATAACCAGAGTTGGCTTCTCAGCGGATGTCTCGCTGAGTGGGGAATATCTGTTAGATACGTGAACGGGTTGGTGGGGACCTGCGGGTTTCGCGTTATGCCCCTTCTGAACAGTCACCCATTCTCCCTGCTGCTCGGGAGTTGCCGGGGGACGGCTAAGAGGAGCTACCTTTTGCCGGTCCGCACCGGCTAACATGGGCTTTACTGTAGCTGAGTTATTTTCTAAGATGCGGAGCCGGGCTTCTATGGCTATGATTCCCGCCTCCAACCTAACAACTATACTACATTTGACACATGTATCGGTACCAGTAAAGGAGGTAGGGGAGTAACCAAACATGAGACAGTTAGAGCAGGAAATAGCACCCGAGGGTGGGGAAAGAGCCATGGCTAGCTATCAAGCTAAAGTAGCTACCGTTAGCAAACCCGAAAAGAGTGTAGGCAACTGTGGAGTTACAGTCGCTAAGAGAAGGAGAGTTTGTGAGTGCTTAAGCTGTAGTAACGTGTGATTACAACGTCAGGCAGTTGCCGTGATCAAGAGTTTTAAAACGATCGATTAAGTTAAGATAATAAGCTATCAGCAACAGAACAGGCACAAGGGATACCCGGAGATGACAACAACAACCGGAAGTTACAACATGCTTACCGCAATAGTGGTCCGTGTAGGTGTATTGTCATAGTGTCAGTGAGGGAGGGAGAACACAATAAAAAGCACATATGGACAGAAGGTGTAAAACTATTAAATGTATAAGTAAACACATTTAGTCAAATAAAGTGACAGACTAGGCCTATGCAGTTGGTATCAGCTTTGCCCAGCATGGGCTCCTCCATCAGGCCTGGTCCTCCTCGCAGAGGAAAGACCCTCAGTCTTCTCCAAACCAACAGACAGGACGTCCATCACACAGAGGTTTCTCCCTGAAGTCTCTGCAGTTTTCTGGACACCACGCTGTCTCAATCCGTCCACACTGAATATGAGAGGGGGGAAATGAAAATAACAAATGCTTTAGACAATAAGAAACATAAAGTTGACTGTTGAGTCCTGCCTTGGCTCTGCCTCTTTGCCCTTATTTGGAGCAGGCTGGAGAAGGCGGGAGTTGAACTCTGACGTCACTGTCGAACCGTTAGTGGCCGACTCCGCCTACTAAGGGCTTCTCGGCAACCCTGCAGAATCCTATGGGTGACGTCATGGATCCTACGTCCATTTATATATACAGTCTATGGTCAAAGCCCACGACCTTTTCGAGAATGTAAATAAAAAACGTAATTTTTCCAAAAAACTTTTCACTAGCGCCCCCTATTGTGTGGTAGTCACATATAGTTTCTCAGAACTTCAAACATTTTGGACAGACATTCCTCATTCCACATTCCTCATGGAATTGCGGACATATTTCTAAATAGATTCCATTTGCCCCGCCCCCCAGGAAGTCGGCCATTTTGAAAAATGTGCCTTTTTCATGCATTTTAAGCACATTCTTGCAAACTCCTCCTAGGGGAATGATTGGAAAAATTCCAGTCCAGCACAAGTTCAGCCCCTATCCAATATGATCCTAAATTGAGAAGAACATTGTTGATAGCTCAATCGTGGAGGTCGTAAGCTAACAGCGAATACACCATTTTTGACGATTTTGTCGCAAATTACTCCAAACTACTCGGATATAGTTATTCCGATATTCACGAAACGCTGTATACATATTTCTATTATGATTGCACACATATTTCAAATTGCCTTCCATCAGATCGCCCCCCAGAAAGTTGGCCATTTTGAAAAATGTGTGTTTTTCATGCATTTTAAGCACATTCTTGCGCAGGGGTGCCCAACCAGTCGATCGGTCGATCGCGGGGAGATTCCCAGTCGAGATGTGTCTAAAAATAGAACAACAATATTCTGTTTTATCGTTAATGTCCTATAACATAATCTTCCTGTGCTAGAATAATGCACTTGAACGCATCAAAGCTTTGAGATTGGCCGGCGTGACCCCATGTGTCGGGGCGGGGCTAGTTGGCAGTCCAAACTAGTTCGCTGATGTTGTCCGTGTCAACAGGAGTGACAGTCCGCACACACAAGACCGCAAGTATGGCAGAAGCAAACATTTTTACTCCGAGTGGGGGGATGATTATTTTTTTACCCATTCAAATTCAAAGTCCTTCTGTCCTTCTTTGATAAAGCCACGCTCGCATTGCAGATGAGTCTGCAATGCGAGCGTGGCTTTATCGAAGAAGGGTAATTTAGGAGCGGCATTTCAAAACAGTGCACAAACGCTACGAGACGGAATTCCCTCCTAATTCTGCCCTACGCTCCCAAAAGGGGAGGGACCTGAAAGGACAGCTAAATGCACAGCAGTCCATTTTCACCAGGCCCAACAACAAGAGCAAGGCTGCTACCATAGCATTTTATCGTGTCAGTCAAGTTCTTGCGAAACACATGAAATCTTTCAAAGACGGCGAAGTTGTGAAAGAAGCATTCCTGGAGGCTGCAGATGCGCTTTTGGGGGACAGTAAAAATAACAGTAGCATTTCAACAGGTTTTTGATATAATAAAAATTCAAGTTAGATACCGTTATTAATCAGCTGTAAGTTTTAGTTTGTTTATACTTATTCATTATAATTATTGTACAAAATGGTATAAGAATGCAAACTTAAATGGATTATAGTCTATTATCAATTCAGGTTAAGAAACTAGTGTTGCTTGCATCCTATTTTAAAGGCATTTCTTTTTATACTTTACTAAAATGCAACAAAGAAAGGGTTTGATTCTATTAATTTTGTTTTTTTTATTGCACTTTGGCAGTAGATTCCTGTGTAGCTTCAGATCTATGTTGTCTTACTAGTAAGCCTAATTTATACTTTTGTAGCAACACTATTTTTAAATAATAATAATGGCAAAGAAAGGGTTCAGTCTTTTTTTCTTCTTCCTGTGTCATATGTGGCAGCACTGTTCAATGTTTCTTGAAAACATTACCCACTGTAGTATGTGACGTGTGAATAAACTCCAACTCTGTATCAAAAACACTGTTGTGTAGCTTCAGTGAAATACTTGTATGTGTGTAGATTACAAAGAGGTAAGATAAAGGATCTGCAGTATTTTATGAAGTATTCATCGTACAAAGGTCAGTTTTATAGAAGTAGAAGTGTGTATTTACCTGGTAGTAGGCTGTCAGTAATGGCTAAGACCAGTGGTGTAGTCTACTTTTTTGTAGTGGGTATACTGTAATAATTGTATTCATCCTGTCTCGAAGCAACACCTCATGAACACCATCACACTTAGTAATGCATAGACTAGTCTTGAGACTGGTTATGTGTTATCAACATGTCAATGTATTATAAGCATTTTTATGTGACTTTTAACTGCCAGAGACATTAACAATAAAAAAATAAAAGAATGAACAATGATGGAAAAAGCCCACTTATCTTCTAGGGTTGAACAATTAATCAACATTTTTATCAAAATCTCAATATGGCCTACTGCAAACACTGTCTCTGACACAGCTCTCACCAAATTTCCAACTAAATCCTGTCCACCCTTCTCCGTGAGCTCCTGGGCTATTTTGTGTGCTCTGGACGTCTCATGTCGTCTAATCTTGTTTCTCAAAGAGGCCAGAGATGTTGATCTGCTTGAATCTGAGGACTGGATCTTAAAGTGCACCCACTCCTTAGACATAGACACTCGTTGTTCTGTGAGGACATCTGTTGATTTTGTAGCGCTGCAAAGAGCACAACCTGGAAATAAACAAAACCATGACTAATTAGCATAATACAAGTTTTTACCAATAATATCTGCAGAAAAGAGCCAAGATTTACTCAAAAGTATTTAATAAACTGCTTACAATATTTACATCATGGCTAACAAATGCATGAAAAGCAGATAAAAGGAGAAAAATCTTCCACTTTTTCAATAGCTAATTATTTGACAACTACTGATAACTAACATATAGTAATATAATGGTGCAAATGTTTTAAATGCACTTTTAACATGACCATGAATTAACTCTCATTTGCATAGTCATTGACTTTATGAATTTCTGTTGTTTAGATCAGCTTTCCTTTGCATGTCTGCTGACATTTACCTAACTTTCTGTCCCTCCACTCTAACCAAGGATGCCTGTTCTTACATTCCAGCTACTGTTACGTTAATGATAACCATGCTAATTCCACTTACCGGGTAAATTTGCGGTAGCGCCGGACTCGTTCTCTGTCACCTTTAGGACAGCCGCCTGACCTGGCTCTTCTTCTGTAGTGGTAATAGGGGAAAACTTCGGAAAACATTAAAATATTTGTCTGTTTTCGTTTCATGTTTGCTTCCTGTTTAGCGCTCCGCGAACTTGAATGATGGAAGGATCAAATTCTGATAACGTTAGAGAAACGTGGGGTTTGTCAGAGCCGAACAAAGTGTGTTGCTGTTGCTTAGCAACAGGCCAAAGGCGACGGAAGCCCCAGACGTCCAAAAGTATTAACACAGAAGGGGGCGAAAGCGTGAAAGCGAAGTCACAAAATGATGTTGTTACGTATCATCGCTCATTTTTAAGAGGGCATACGGAAATCACTGGCATTTTCTAGTGGGTATACGGCGTATACCTGCGTATCACGTAGACTACACCACTGGCTACGACTCTCTATTTGGACCGGTAGATCTCGGCAGACTGGCAACTTTAAAAGTAGCTCTCGGTTCAAAAAAGGTTGGGCACCATACTTGTCAACCCTCCCGATTTTCGCAGGAGACTCCCGATTTCATTGCCCTCTCCCGGTTTCCTCCCGGGGTCATATTTCTCCCGATTTTTGACAAAATCAGATTTACTCAGGACTGTTTCCACTCGGACTTTAATACAGCTACACCATTGTTTGGTTTCCATGGTAAAACTTCTCTTTAGTAGCGCGCGCAACTGAAAGTCTGAGGGTGAGGCAGATAGTCACAGAAAACAGAACAAATCGACAACTACTCTACTCTCTGCTCACTCCTTTCCTGTCCACACATATGCTCCATCAAGGATGGTGCTACAGGCCGCAAGGCATTGCACTTAGATTAACATGCTTATATGGTAGTTCTAACAGCTCCGGCGATCCACTAGCACCCCCCCCCCCCATTTTGCATTTTGAAATGCTCCCGATTTCTGAAGTCTCAAGGTTGGCAAATATGGTGGGCACCCCTGTCCTAGGGGAATGATCGGAAAAATTGCAAATTGCTCCAAACTGCTCGCATATAGTTTTTCTGATATTCACGAGACGCTGTATACATATTACTATTATGATTGCACACATATTTCAAATTACCTTCCATTAGCCCCGCCCCCCAGGAAGTCGGCCATTTGGAAAAATGTGCGTTTTTCAGCCATTTTAAGCACATTCTTGCGAACTCCTCCTAGGGCAGGGGTCTGCAACCTTTTTGACCAAAAGAGCCATTTAGCTCCTTTTTCCCAAAAATGTTTTTGTCTGGAGCCGCAAAACATATTTAATAGCTTGATAGCTAATACAGTTGTATTTATTGTTATATCAGACAAATACTACAGTTTTTTGCATTTATTAGGCTATTTATTACATTATATAAAACTGTTAACCTCTAATAAGAAACAAATAACTCCTAAAAGGATAATTAAAAATAATACACAGGCCTACTTTAAAATAAATTAAACACAGCACTTGGGGAGTCCTCTGCACATTTGAAGGAAAAACAAATATCATTAAAATGGGCCCACTTTGAAATAAATAAAACAGATAGCTGCACCCTAAAAAGAGTTAAAGGTAGGGTACAGTAGTTAAGAATGGAGAAACCAGCTCGAGTGCGCTAGAATTTGGAAATACACAACCGGAAAAAATATGCCTCTTCCTTCAGACTTTCTTACAGAGTCCCTCCTCCAACACACACGAACGTGCATCATCAATGAGGCCACGAGATAAGTTTGTGCACAGATGGAAGGCTGACAGGCAGTTAGGCCATCCAGTTATTTTAGCCGGGCCGGCTAAAATGATTGGTCGTGCTTTTTACAGCGCTACGGCTTCCAGAGATTAATTTTTGTATGTATTTATTGTCAACGCATTTAATATTTTCATTGCTATCGGGACGTTAAGAGCATTCCATGGAATATAACAAAGTGTTTTCTGAAATAAATTATATACCCCGTTGAATTATGACGGAAGTTTGTCAGCTTTCTTCCTCTCCCTTGTTGTTCCTCGATACGTAAAGGCTGCAACACCGTTGACAACTTCTCTCTCTACATATCAAACATACCGGTAAACCAGCATCGTTTGCTGTGAAAGCATATAACTGTGTCCTCCGGTACTTTACTTTGATTTATCCATAGTTCGCTCATCGAGCCGGGGGTCAGGTTATTCACCCGGACGAAAAGGCGCTCGGCCGCTCGCGCGGGACCGTAGCAGGATGTGACGCATATTTTTAGTTCACCTAATTAAAACCGTTTTGTTTTTTATTTATGTGTCACAGTATCACCTCAAAATACAAGATGCGAAACATTTTCAACCATGCAACAAAATATAAATAGTCCTACAAATACCTTTATTTTATTTCCTTCTTATTTTTGTCTAAGCTCAAGGGAGCCAGAGCAGAGGGCTTAAAGGGCCGCATGCGGCCCGTGGGCCGCGGGTTGCCGACCCCTGTCCTAGGGGAATGGTCGGAAAAATTCCAATCCAGGACAAGTTCAGCCCCTATCCAATATGATATTTAATTGCGGAGCATATTTTTGAAAAATTACTCGTGGAGGTCGTAAGCTCACAGCGAATACACCATTTTTGACGATTTACATGTCAAATTGCTCCAAACTGCTCGAATATAGTTTTTCCAATATTCACGAAACGCTGTATACACATTGCTATTATGATTGCACACATATTTCAAATCGCTTTTCATTAGCCCCGCCCCCCAGAAATCTGGCCATTTTGAAAAATGGGCGTTTTTCATACATTTTAAGCACATTTGTGCTAATTCGTCATAGGGAAATGATCGGAAAAATTCCAATCTAGGGCAACTTAAGCGCATATCCAATGTGATGCTACATTGCAAAGGAATAGTCGATCGCTTGAACATGGAGCTCGTAAGCTAATGGAGAATGTACAATTTTTCACCCGGCACATCAACTCTCACACAGACAGACAGACAGACAGACAGACAGACAGACACGTTGCACATCATAAATATTAGATTTGTAGATATCTCCTAAAGCCTACAAATAAAGTGTGAAATGTAGGCTTGTTACATATATTATTGAGCGATATATATTATACACACTGTTCTGCTTTCTGCACTGACCTCAGCAGCTGTTCTCACTGTAAACATCACAATGAAAGCAGTTGTATTAAAAAAAGAAATAGCCTAACATCCAGGGGAGATGTGATTAGTGAGTAAACAAATGGTAAAGGGCAGAAAGTCTGATGCACATTTGATCATCTCAAATAACTTATCACAACGGGAACCGTTTGCAGAGCTGTGCTTTGTTGACATAAGTCCAGCCATGCGTCACACCTCTTTTAAACATCACTGTTGGCTGAAATCTTCTCCGGAGAATACTTCAGTGTACCCTCGGTTATAACTCCTCCAGAGAGACTCCTCTCTCCTCTGCATCAGTGGACCCTCGGTTATAGCTCCTCCAGAGAGACTCCTCTCTCCTCTAAATCAGTGTATCCTTGGTTACGGCTCCTCCAGACAGCCTCCTCGATAATCGATCCTCGACGACCCTTTAGATAAATTTGTTTTCCTTCGAGGACTCGCGCGTGTCTGCTTGACGCCGGGACGACCAGCTGCCCTCCCCGACAGGCGCACGGACGCGAGGGCCCGCTCATCACTGCGCGCACATGTGCGACCGCAGTTTTAATTTAATATTGTTTTCCTATCTATATTATCTTCTACTCCTCATTGAAAGCAACCTAGTACATACAAGTGTTACACTAAACGGGAATATGAAATATATGGATGTTATGTGACAGTATTTCTGCGAAAAAGTCAGCTGAAATGGTGTCATAGTTGCCACTGCTTTACGTGTCAACAGCATGTTTGAACGTATTTGCAGCAGTAAATGTGGCTGTTTGGCCACTGACGTTGCCATAACATCACCTGAATTTAAATGTGCAACCTCTTTTTGTGACAGATTTTTGCAAGAAATTATAATTCTTCTGAATGATATTCCTATTGACAGCTAGTTTCTATGTGAACATTATGAGATGGACAGCCAGAGAGAATAAATGAAAAACAGTTATGAAATTCTATATGACAAAACAAGAATACATTTTAAGTGATTTGTAAAATATCCATACAGAAAAATCTGTTTACAGTTCTGTTTCATATGGGTGTTGAGAGATGTATCCATAGATTTGTACGTGTCAACGATGAATCTTCCATGCAAACCAAAGTTAGCCATGGAGTGCCACAGGGCTCAGTGCTTGGACCTATTTTGTTCACCCTATATATGCTTCCGTTAGGCAATATTATAAGGAATCATTCTGTAAACTTTCATTGTTATGCGGATGATACTCAACTATATTTATCAATCAAGCCTGATGAAATTAATCATCTAAATAAAATTCAAGACTGCCTCAAGGACTTAAAAACGTGGATGACCTTAACATTTTTTATGTTAAACACGGCCAAAACTGAAGTTATTGTACTTGGCCCGAAGAATCTACGAAACAAATTATCTAAAGATATATTAACTATAGATGGCATTAATTTGGCCTCCAGTGAGACTGTAAGGAATCTTGGTGTTATATTTGATCAGGATTTATCCTTTAACGCCCACATAAAATCAATTTCAAGGACCGCCTACTTCCATCTACGTAACATTGCAAAAATCAGGCATATCTTGCCTCAAAACGATGCAGAGAAACTAGTCCATGCATTTGTTACTTCAAGGCTGGATTATTGTAACTCCTTATTATCAGGGTGTACCAAGAAGTCAGTCAAGTCGCTTCAGCTGATTCAAAAATGCTGCAGCTCGTGTACTAACCAGATTTAGGAAAAGGGACCACATTACTCCTGTTCTGGCTGCCTTACACTGGCTCCCTATAGAACACAGGATAGAATTTAAAATTCTTCTTCTTGCCTACAAAGCCCTTAATGGGCAGGCGCCATCTTACCTTAAAGAACTCATTATACCCTATTGTCCTACTAGGGCATTGCGTTCCAAGAATGCAGGGTTGTTGGTTGTTCCTAGAGTCTCTAAAAGTACAATGGGAGCCAGAGCCTTTTCTTATCAAGCTCCACTTTTGTGGAATCAGCTTCCAGTTTGTGTTCGGACGGCAGACACCCTATCCGTTTTTAAGAGTGCGCTTAAGACCTTCCTTTTTGATAAAGCTTATAGTTAGGGCTGATTAGATTCAGCCCCTAGTTTTGCTGATATAGGCTTAGTTTGTCGGGGGACATCTTACTTCTTCCTTCTCTCTGTCTATACCTGTGTACTCTCATGTTCCGATTAACCCAGCTTCCCCAAATGTCTTTCTTTTTGGTGTCTATATACGCCGGGATCCGGAGTCATGGATGATCCTGCGGTCCTGTGTCATGGATTGCGAGTCCTGGATCTTGAGTCGTGGCTGTGGTCCTGGATCATAAGTCCTGGATGGATACAGGAATGTCTTAGAAAATTAGAATATTGTGATAAAGTTCTTTATTTTCTGTAATGCAATTTAAAAAAAAAAAAAAATGTCATACATTCTGGATTCATTACAAATCAACTGAAATATTGCAAGCCTTTTATTATTTTAATATTGCTGATTATGGCATACAGCTTAACAAAACTCAAATATCCTATCTCTAAATATTAGAATATCATGAAAAAGTATACTAGTAGGGTGTTCAACGAATCACTTGAATCGTCTAATTAACTCGAAACACCTGCAAGGGTTTCCTGAGCCTTGAAAAACACTCAGCTTGGTTCAGTAAACTAAATCACAAGTATGGGGAAGACTGCTGATCTGACTGCTGTCCAGAGGACCGTCATTGACACCCTCCATCAGGAGGGTAAGACACAAAAAGACATTTCTCAAAGAGCAAGCTGTTCACAGAGTGCAGTTTCAAAGCACATCCACAAAAAGTCTGTTGGAAGGGGGAAATGTGGCAGGAAACGCTGCACAACCAAGAGAGATGACCGCAGCCTTAACAGCATTGTGAAGAAGAGTCGCTTCCAGAATTTGGGGGAGCTTCAAAGACAGTGGACTGAAGCTGGAGTCCAGGTATCAAAAGTCACTGTTCACAGACGTGTCCGGGAAATGGGCTACAATAGCCGTATTCCCATGGTCAAGCCACTTCTGAACTCAAGACAACGGAAGAGGCGTCTGACTTGGGCTAAGGAAAAGAAGCACTGGACAGTTGCACAGTGGTCCAAAGTCCTCTTTTCAGACGAAAGCAAGTTTTGTATTTCATTTGGAAGTCAAGGCGCCAGAGTCTGGAGAAAGGCTGGAGAGGAGCAAAATCCAAGTTGCTTGAAATCCAGTGTGAAGTTCCCACAGTCAGCGATGGTTTGGGGAGCCATGTCAGCTGCTGGTGTTGGTCCACTGTGTTTCATCAAGCCCAGAGTAAATGCAGCTGTGTACCAAGAGATTTTAGAGCACTACATGCTTCCGTCTGCTGAAAAGCTCTATGGAGATGAGGAATTCATTTTCCAGCATGATCTGGCACCTGCCCACAGTGCCAAAACCACCAGTAACTGGTGTACTGACCATGGCATTACTGTCCTCGATTGGCCTGCAAATTCCCCTGACCTGAACCCCATAGAGAATATGTGGGGTATTGTGAAGAAGAAGCTGAAAGACACCAGACCCAACAATGCTAATGAGCTAAAGGCTGCTATTGAAGCATCCTGGGCATCCATAACACCTCAGCAATGCCACAGGCTGATTGCCTCCATGCCACGCCGCATTGATGCGGTAATCCGTGCAAAAGGATTCCCAACCAAGTACTGAGTGCATTAATGGACATTTTCAAATGTTTGATTGTGTTTTGCTGTTATAAATCTTTTTTTTTTACTTGGTCTGAGGAACTATTCTAATTTTTTGAGATAGGATTTTTGAGTTTTCTTAAGCTGTATGCCATAATCAGCAATATTAAAATAATAAAAGGCTTGCAATATTTCAGTTGATTTGTAATGAATCCAGAATGTATGACATTTTTGTTTTTTTAATTGCATTACAGAAAATAAAGAACTTTATCACAATATTCTAATTTTCTGAGACAGTCCTGTATACTCATGGATTCATCTTCCTATTATCCACACATGCATTTCCAAACATTTGGACTACCTATGTTGCAAATGTATTATCTTTTCAATTTACACACGGCATCTATTGCACGTCTGTCCGTCCTGGGAGAGGGATCCCTCCTCTGTTGCTCTCCCTGAGGTTTCTCCTATTTTTCCCTTTAAACTGGGTTTTCTCTGGAAGTTTTTTTTTTTTTCCCCAAGCCAAAGCTCGCTTAGGGCCCCAAAAGTCTAGGGCCGGCCCTGTGGGGAGGGGCAGCCCTGCCCATACATTTCTCTGTTGATTGATTGACAGCTGACACAGCTTATGGTGATAGCCCTCTCGTTTTACACACCTTTGTATAAAAGCCTTGTTTAAGACGGGCGACTATCAATCAAATGCGGGACATTGGCAGCTTGGGAAAAAAAGCCATGTCATACTCTGCCCCCTCAACCTGGAACATGCTTCAGCAGGAACTTAAGCTGACCAGTTTGATACATATTTTAAACACATTTTTTGTTTAAACTGGAGAAATCATCTGTGGGTGTTTGCCCCTGCAATATCTGAACATATGCATTTTTGAATGACTACTTTGTCCATCCATCCATCCATCCATCCATCTTCTCCCGCTTATCCGTGGTCGGGTCGCGGAGGTAGCAGTTCCAGCAGAGAGCCCCAAACTTTCTTTTCCCTGGCCACATCAACCAGCTCTGACTGGGGGATCCCAAGGCGCTCCCAGGCCAGCAAAGAGATATAATCCCTCCACCTGGTTCTAGGTCTACCCCTTGGTCTCTTCCCAGCTGGACTTGCCTGGAACACCTCCCTAGGGAGGCGCCCAGGTGGCATCCTAACTAGGTGCCCGAACCACCTCAACTGGCTCCTTTCACAGGCAAGTCAACGTTGTCGCAGTAGAAGTCCCAAGATAGCTCCTGGTGCAATAAAATGTTCCCTTGCAGTGTTTTACTATTATGTCTGATGTTTCTCTATTAATATTGCTGCTGCATTAATGTGTATGTTGCATCATGTTACTGCTGTAGATGTGTTTCCGAGCCGCTCCGATTAAAACGAGTTACAACGAGAACGTGACGTCATATTTACACTAGACGGATCCTTTCTAGCCATGGCCGAGATTTTGACACAAACATCCCAGGTGGGCGGGACTTTCAGGGGTGTGTCCCCATTGGCTACTCAGTTTTTTAGTGACAGCCCACTACACCACAGATCATACAGTGCAACTCATGCAGCAAACTCCGGAGTCCACTCGGCCACATTAGTGTCGGTGTCTCCTGGGGAGTTTCATGAACATATCGGACACCTCTTATGGATTGCTGTGCATTATACTTGTGATGTGTAGTTCATACTTTATTCCAACTTTAAATATTTTAATACCTGAACACACTGCTGCTGTTAAATCATTTCCCAATTTGGGATTGATAAAGTGTCTGTCTATTATAGATTAAAAAAACACCTATGTATTTTCAAGCTAAAGATGATACACAATATAAACTGTATACTATTATTTTTCAAAGACATGTTACATTTCAAAAGCATATATTGCTATGTTTAGGACAAACAATTAAAGACTGCTTTAATTTAACAAATTCTGCAATATAAAAGTGGCAGATTTGCTTTATTAAACAGACCAGACTTAGGCTGCATACCAACCAGTTAGGAACATGCTCACATCTTACTATGTTGGTCTGAAGAGCTGAAGCATTCATACACAATGTATAAAACCGCTGTTGTTTCATTCTATATCCTGTGAGAAAATGATATACAATTAGCATGAAAAATCCGACATACTATTCCTAGCCTGAGGAAGATATGAATAATCAACAGATTTGAATGGAATCTCTAACATTTTCATGTAGAATAAAGACAAGAGTTGTTATACAAATTACATTTATTGAAATTTGAACCAGAAGATGAAGTCTCAAAGAATGTTTTAAATAAAAGGACATAAAACAAAAAGGTGGATAATAATAAAATATATTAAATGTATATGTCAAGAAATTTGGTCAAATGAAATGACACGGAGCAAGTGATAACAGTAACGCCAGTGTGGATGAAGCTAGTGCAGTTCTTTCTTCATGCCCCCCTCCGTGCTGTCCCCTCAAAGTGATGCAAACACAGGTATGGTGAAAAAAGAGAAAACTATTCGAAGCAGAAAAAAACAGTGTAATATACAGTCTGACAAAGGCATGTGCTATAATGCTTCAATTAACTGGCTATTCTTTATAATATACTCAGATCAGTAGGAGACAGAGATGTTAAGTTATAAATCAAGGGTTTTTATGATTATTTACAGCAGGGATGGGGAACCTTTCTCCTTTCAATTTTTACAACATCCTCCGAGGGCCGTACAAATGATTGAACTCAACCTCTGCTTAAAAAAATAAAATCACAGCCCATTAATTTCGCCTTTCTTTCATGTTGTGCAAAGAAAAAGCAACCTCTTAATCCAAATATCTCACCATGACTCGCGCTGTCGCGCATGCATGCACGGTTGTGGCATGACCACCAAAACAGAAAGATATGGACACAAGATGTGTGTAAATGTATTAAGTATCCTATCCATGTGAACATGATGTAAGTGGGGGGGGGAGATTTTTTTTTTAAATATTGAAGTTAAAAGCATCAATCTGGTGCACTTTGAGAGCAACATTAGGAGATCTATGGATACATCTCAACACACATTTGAAACAGAACTGTAAGCAGATTTTTCTTTTTGGATATCTTACAAATCACTCCCCTTTTAAACTGTATTTTTGTTTGTTGATAATAACAACTTTGTTTTACTGTCATATAGTATTTTATACCTGTTTTTCATTTAGTCTCTAATGTCTCATTAATATCTATAATGATCATATCAAGGTGGGCCTTAACCTCACTGAGCTGAGGTTATTTGAGCCTCTCAGGAGAGAGCTCTCTTCCACCTGGTTGTAGAAAAGCTCTTTAAATTCGTTAGCATAGCTAGCTAACCAGATGCTAATAACAACAGATCGCCACTGTGCTTACAACTAAAGACACAGCCACGCAAACACTGTGGCATGTGTACGGCTCTTTATGGGTACTGTATATTTGAAGAGCTGGAGCGGCGTTCCGGTGCTCTCCGTCAGCACTCCTTTCAGACGAGACATAAACACGTGAAGACACGTTACGCTCGTGTTGTGTTCAAGGAACCTGTCCTCGGCCAGGAAAAACAGTCACTCGCTTGTTTAATTATTTTGCGATCTAGATTTCTTCTTCTTTTTGTAAGTGAGAAGTTCTCCGTCAGTCAGACGGATGGACGGACGGACGGATGGACGGACGGAACCCCCCCCACCCAAAACGAAAACTCTTCGGTTCTCCACGAATTACACAAATCACCCAAATCAGCGTTAAAAAAGCGGGAGGCCCCAAAAAGCGACTAATTTGCATCACTGCCTCAGAAGAAATGGGAAAACGGGATAAGACCTCTGGAAGCCACGCTGTCTCAATGATCCACACTGTTAATATGAGAGGAAACTAAATGTTTTAGGAAATGAAAAATATGAAGTTAACAAATAAAACACAGCTCAGGGGCAGTCATGGACGGTAGGTTTTCCTACAAAGTTAACTCATTTTCATATCAAATTAGCGTAATAAAATAAGCCTTATATTAGGTATGGTCCTACACTATATATACACACTTGCATATCCAAACATAATCATGAAAGCCTGTTGGTAGAGTCAGGCACGCCGCACACACGAGTCAGTTTGAGTGTGTGCGCCGGTGTCTGAACGCTCACTCACTTCTAGCTTTGTAGCTAGCTGTTAGGCTACTTAGCTTGCATTGTTATGGATCTAAAGGTAGCAAAAGCTAACTTTCATAGCACAGCTTTACTTCTCACTTACCACAATAAAGAAACAAACTGTATAGTACAGCACAAACAACACAAATGATCAATACTTACATATATTTTCACTTGTAGTATTATAATAATTGAAATGCTGGTTCTTCTGCGGATGTTCTATCCACGCTCAGGCAGCCACCGCACCGCAGCTGCCTGCACTGTACAATCGCTGCAGGACTGGGCTGTCACTCAAAAACTGAGTAGCCAATGAGGACGCACTCCTGAAAGTCCCGCTCACCTGGGAGGTTTGTGTCAGAATCTCAAACAAAAAATGAGGGAGCGCAAAAGAGAAAGCTGCAGCGAGAGCAAAAGTCTGATCATTGAGAAAGAAGAAACAAGAACTGCAAACAAAAACCTATGTTAAAACAAAGAAAAAAGACTTAGTTTACATGATTACACAAATGATTTGTTTTGCTTTATTCTGAGAAAGTGTTGCTTTATCTTTATGATACAAAACTAATCCCATACATAAGAACACTGAACAAAGTTGACAGTTAGAATGGTGATTGGAAACACGGAGAAAAGGCTGAGTGTTCGTGTTTGCATTACATTTAAAAATTGATTTATTTCAAGAAAAACCAGTGAGATGAACAAAGGCTGTCTGAGGAAAGGTTTTTCCAAGAAGACTGTCCAGAAGAAGACGTCCACTACACATCTCAACCTTTATATATACAGTCTATGGTCTCGACACGACTGAACAACCTCCTGGACTTTGAATGGGATTCCATACAGGTCGGCGAGTCTCTTATGTTGTTTTATAAGACTGATAATGCTACATTAATCTTAATCATCTTTATGAGCATTAAGTAGGCACTGTAAACGTACATTCCCGATTTTTAATAATAATTTTGTTTCTGTTTTACAGGAACAACCAAAAGCAAGGTGATGGTCATCTCTATCTGATACAGACAATTCCTCTTGGAATCAGAACTGCACACAAAGACTCTCCTTAAAGTCAGCCGCAGCACCGTCTGGGTTAAAACAAAGCCGACCCCACAGGACTCTTTAAAGGTGACCTATCATGCAAAATGCACTTTTGTACGTCGATTACACATGAATATGTGTCCCCGGTGTTCCAGGGAACTCACCAAGTGTCAGAAAACACAACCCTCTCTATTTTCCTCCATACCCAAATCTCTTAAAAAGGGGCTGCAACGGATCTGATACAGACTGATCCAGATTTGAACACTTCTGTGACGTCACAGAAGTGGCGCTACGGCTATTGGGCCAACTCCACCAATCAGGAGGAGACAGCCACGGACATTGCTGTTCGAAAGCGCTGGAGACGCTGTAGTACATATGCCAGGCCTGTAGATGGTGCTGTTCTCACAGAATCAGCCCACGCAAAGACAGTGTTAAATTGAGCGAAATGAGGAATGGCTTAAATGCATGATCTGTTTGGTATTTTGAAGAAAATAAAAAGTATAAATATGCCTTATATAGGTATGGTCCTACACTATATTATTCAAATATAGCATGATAGGTCCACTTTAAGTTTAAGGGGTAAAAGTTAACACGTGCCTGTCTACAGTAAGTCTTCCAAATATTGCTATTGATGTCCATTTTTCAAAATGGTATCTCAGGATAAACCATTTATTTTTGTTGTTTTATTGTAAGACATTTTAAATAAATGGCTTGATTGAAATAATTTTGTTAGATGTAAATTGCACATTTTTCACAATTTTCCTCATAAATCATATTTTTAAGCATCTATAGGTCAAGAACAAATAAAGGTTTTAATGTCAATTGAATTTAAGATGAAGATATTCTGAACTGCCAAAACATTCACGAGTCTGAGTCCAAGTCATTGTACGCGAGAATTCACGAGTCCGAGTCGCGTCAATCAGTGCGCGAGTCCGAGTCGAGTCACGAAAATCGGCACTCCATCTCTGTTATATACCAATAATTTATATTGGCAAGTATCTGGTAAAAACACTAACTTTGATATGAGAAACCGAATTTACATTTAGAATGCTGCTGCTGCAGAAAAACAACAGAACACTTCCTGTTACACTATACAGCAAGTAGAGGGAATGACAGCGTGTCATGACAGTAGACAGGTCTCTCACATTAACAATCTGTTTTATCCAGCGTCACTAATCCTGAAAACCTAAGGGATGATGGAGAACATTCAGTGGTGCACCCTGAACTCATAGCTGTTGGGCGGATTGCTTTTTAGTGATGTGTTGTAACCAGGGCCGGACTGGGACAATAAGTCAGGCCGGGAATTATACACCCAGCCAGGCCACTACCAGTTTTTGTTTTTGGCGTTTTGCTGGATGTATCTTTAATATTTACAGCGTTGCTGCGTATAGTGATAGCACTATAGTTTAAATCTACTACCCAAATAAATACATATGAACATACAGTAGGTTACTATTTTATAAAGTGTGCACATTTATTTGGGAAACTATCCATGTTTTAAGTGTGGGTGGGCCTCATATCCTCTAGGGCGGTCCGGGGGCAACGATTGTTGTTGAAACAGCTCCTCCCCACAGAGATCAATCGAGAGCTTGGATGTATGACAGTGGTCATGTGGGCAGGCCACAGCATGTTGAGCCAGTCACCCTGTGTGAGGCAGACCCACACTTGCGCAGCATTGCGTTCACAATACATCAATAAAAATCCTATCCACTTAACAGGCCAGGCCTTTCTTTAATATGTGTATTTGTGCCACTTTCTGCAATATTTAAAATATTGTCTTGAATGGGAAGGATAAATCCAAAGAGAATGTTCACCAAATCTGCAGACACCTCCTCTCTGCTGTGTGTCTGCTTCTACCTCAGCTGTGATTGTTAACTGCTAATGTTAGCATTAGCATCAGGTCTGCCAGTGACCTGCTTAGCACCAGCATAAGTATTGAGCTCAAGTACAGCACCAGTACTGTACTGTCATGCTGGGTTATTTGTGTTTGTTAATGTGTATCTCAAGACAAAATAATAGAGCACCCTTTTAAGGCTTAAATGTTAGAATGCACATATTCTAAGGGCTGATATAAATGAACCTGTGTAGTGGCTGAGGTGGGTAAACATTGCCTGTAAAAACAGTGTGGTGGGTTTAAACAGAGGGTGAGTAATGTTGAGTTTTTAATAGGTTTGATGGGTACATTTGTAACAGCAATGTGTGAAAACAAAACTGCAGTTAGCCCCAAGTTAGCAAACTCAAAGGATAGTTTTCTTGGTATACATACATGAAATAATCACAATCTAGACTTAAAGTACATGGAAATTAGAGTACAGTTTTCTAAACTGAGACGCAGTCTCAAATTAAGCCACTCAATTATGTGTTTCTGCCCAGTGACATTGTAATAGACGCTAGTGTTCACAAGGACATGAACTGCATCTCCAAAGTTTCTTGTTCTCCACACAACAGAAGAGCTCTACACAGAGAACAAAAGTGCAGCCACAATATGGGCTCAGACCTAACCTAGCCTCCAAGGCAAGAGGTGGGGCGGGGGGCCAGAACTCCTCCCCCCCCCTCCCTTTCTGTCACTGCAGACTGCTCACAATCATCATAGTTCCCTCATCAGAAAGGGACCATCTTAACCTCACTGTCAAAATAAGTTGAAACATTTAAAAGAAAAAAATTGACAAACTTTCAAGGTTTAAAAATGTCATTTATAACTTCCCTCTGTCCAGGCATGTTAGCTTTCCTTCCTTGTTTTGGGATTGGGGCAGATGTCTTGGAGACATATCTCTAGAGGAAGTGAGAAGATGTATCATTTGGATGAACATACCCTTAGAATGCCATCACATGTAGAGTAGACTTCTTTTATTTTGCATCATTTCCTTTAGGACCATGCTGTGTGATTCCACCCATCTACTACAAATAATTAGCCAGTGTGTGAGTCTAAATAGTGCCACAGCTGTTTCTGTAAAACATCACTGCATATCAACATCCTGCGCACTAAGTGATGTCATGTAGAGTATGTAGTGTGCTCCAGATGCTTTAGCATGTGGCTATGTTTTTGTGACAAATGCCTGTATGTGTATACAAACATCAGAACATGAGAAGAGAGCTTACACAACATAATCAACTGCCCCACAATGCATTGCGGCTCTTCAGACTGCAGGCAGATGGTTTAATTATTGCACTGTTGGATAAAATAATCAGGCATGATGGTTGATGGTACGATTAAGAGCTACAGTATTAAACAATAATTGTTTCATTTTTCATTCCATGGTGGCACGGACCAGTGACATTACAATCGATGGTCATGTAAGCTAAAGTGATGTGTACCTGCGGTCATGTGATCTAAACAGCCATGCAGTCTGTTATGCAGAGAAAACATATTGCTTGATACTTCAGTGTAAACTATCAATCTAGTTGACAGCTGGTGATAGCATACTGGTTAACTCAGTATATACAGATCAGTATGTAGTGTGCAGTACGGTGCTGACTTCCAACATAGTTACTGTTTCTAGAAATTCCAAAAGCAATTCATCTTATCAGACTCTGCTGAAGTGAGAGTAGAGTGAGTTTTCAGACTGAAAATGTCAATGTATGAAATAATGCACGATTGTTTAACTACTATTTCTCTTATTTTGAAAAATATGTTTGGCGATAATCAAATATGTTTCCAGGAGCAGAGCGTTCTGCAGTGAAATGATGTCCGTGTATTATTTGCATTAAATAGGCTGCGTGAAGCACTAGTATGATCATAAAGGAACAGATGCACATCATGTTTTAGCCATGAATAAAACAAAAGCATGAACACCAGGCACGTCAGGGCCGCAGCGGTCTGACAAGCCGGAAACCTTTTTAACAAATCACTTTTTTCAACAGCTGAGTCTGACCCAGCCTTCCTTTTTTTGGTGATTCAAAAATGGACCAGACTGAAATTAAAGGGTCTGAGCAGCCAACCACCCGAGCCACTGCAACTTAGCCACAGCTAGGAAGGAGCGGATGTGAATATAAAAAGTGTCTATTGATTTATAGCTCCTGCCCATGTGGCAATGGAAAGGAGCTAATTGATAACCCAAAACATGCAACATTACATTTGGTTTATTTTGTAGGTTATGGTAATTAAACTTGAAATGTAAGGACTGTTATGAGTCTGTAATTGTATTCTGATATCTGATATTTAATTGTGCAGGTTTCCAAAATAATATCTCTTGGTAGATTTTATTTCAGAAACTACATTAATATACAATGTGAACCAAAAATACCGACCATCTGAGTTCCTGTTAAGCCATGCCACATTTTTGCAAACATATAGGCCTCTTATAAAAGCTTCTACATTAAAAAAAGCTATACAGTCATTTTAATGTAACCTTCAATAAATAGTCTAAGCAGCGAAGGCCACCTGCTTATTAGTGGGAGATAAAGCGAAGAGCGATACTCCAAACTCACCTCACAGACCGGGGGGGGGGGGGGGGGGGGGGCTGACGCGAGGGGTTGGGGAGAGGTGTGATCAGTCAGTGTTATTTCTTGCTGCGTAGCCGTTTGGACTGTCGGGGGCGCTCTGAGCTCTTTCTGCTGCGTTTGAGTGATTCCCCCCCCTCGCCCTCATGCCCTGTGGACCCACTGCTGCTTGCCGACCCCCCAGCAGACGTGGCGGCCACAGCAGAGGACACGGCGGCGCTGCTGGAGGTGGAGGGGGCCGCCCCCCCCATGGCAGCAGCACTGCTGTCCATCAGCTCGCGGAGCTTGTGCTCCAGCTCGGCCAGCCGGGCGCTCTGCTCCCCGATCACCTGCGTCTGCTCCTGCAGCTTCTGCTCCTGGTCCTGCAGCTGCTTCTGCTGCTCCAGCTGCTTCACCCGGATCTCCGTCATCTCCCGCCGCAGCACCGTCATGGATGTCCCGTTCACCTTCACCTGCTGCTGCACCTTGGTCATCTCAGAGCGCGACGGCGTGTTCTTGGCCAGCAGGGACATGGTGGTCAGAGAGGTGGAGGGTCCGGCCACTGGAGGAACAGGACAGAGGGTCAGGGGTCTTCACTACAAACGGCTACACACGCAATAAGAGACGCTGCAGGGTAGAAGGAAAATGCAAAACATTTTGTCTTGAAGAATGTGCCAAAACTGAAACTAAAAAACTGTTTTTGTATAGATTAATCAGTCAGGTATTTTTTCAATTAAGGAATTTAAAAATAAATACAATCTGTGTGAATGATCAAATGTCTACTTTTGTATAGCCATTGATGTAGCATGATATAAACAGCAACATAAAGCATCACACTGGGGAAGCATAAAACACAACCATTTCTTGAACAAAATAATCCAATAATTGTGATTGAATATACAGTACGTCTGATAAATTAACAGTTGGAGCTAATGCAAAAAAAAGCCACCTCAACAGCAACAGTCGGACACAAGGTTGAACAAACAGAACACACTGTTTCAATGATTGATGAGTCACATGCCAGCAGACATTAATAGTCTTTTAGATGGTAAATTAAAGTGGGATAACCCTTCCACAAACAGAGACTCACTGTTTTTTGCCTGTAACCTTTTTGCCACAAAAGACTATTTATTTTTTATGTGAAAATAAGCCTCAGTGCTGAAAGGACAGACATTATGTGAATATTCAGCACCTCACAGTGAGGCTTGGGCCCCCATGAGAGCTGCTTTTGGTGACTTTTCTTTTGAACTCTCGTTCTTAGTGCCCACAGAAACACGTGTCAACTACCTGGTGTGGAGCCAATGAGGCGCCCGGACAGGTCGGCCCCCGGCAGCTTCTTCTTCAGGATTGGGACAATCTTCTCATCAAAGTACTCCATGGCCATGGAGGAGATATCCCTCAACTCCTGCAGGACCTCATGAGCCCGCTGGGGAGCTCGAGTGGAGTTCACGTAGCGCAGCACGCGGTAAATCTCATCTATTACCTAAAAAAACAAAGACACACGACACAGCAGATAAGATAGTACACCAGGAGAGGACTGAGGACCTCAGAGCCTCTCCTGTGGACAGCTCGAGAAACTAAGAAATCACATCGTGGCACAAATCAAAACAGATGAGTGTGAGCTTCTTGCTCTCCTCTGTGAGGAAGACTCCTGCTGCTGCAGTGGGGAGCAGCAGAGGCAGCTCACCTTTCCAGGGATGAAGCAGCAGAGGTTGGAGTCCACGTATTTCATGAAAGTCATGTTGAGCAGAGACAGGCGCGTCTCCACGGCAGCCAGGATGTCTGCGTGACGGGCCAGAGAATGATTCCTCCTCTCAGACTCTCGCCTGGAGAAAATTCAGATAAACACACAGGTGATGGTTGTTTTTTAACAGAGAACTGTTTTTTTTTTTTTTTTTTTTTCTTTTTTTTAAAATGGTGCATGACAACTACATCTTGTCCCTGAGCTACACAGTGCAATGGAATAAGTCAATGTTCTACCACTAAGGAGAAACAGGTTTAATAAGGCGGGGTAAATTCTTTGATGAATTGTGATTCTCTCTTTTATGATTCAAACAACGTGTCAGCATCAAAAGCGTTCCTAAATAGTTTTCAGCTGGGTCAGCAGTTAATCTTCCGACTTTGTCTGGTTGTTCACATTCCACATCGTCTTTTAAAGCATTTCAGCACAGTTTTCTGAGGGATATTAATTGGAAACAAGTTTACTCAGAATAAGAAAGACACAGAAGACAGAAGGTTTCGCCTGGTTAGAGCATCAGACAGAGGTTATGAACCTGCTTTGAGTTTTGGACTCCTTGTGATGAGCCCTAACACACACATTCAAGTCAAACAGCAGCCAGCACATCGTGGTTCTTTACCTCAGCTGTGAGAGAGCACATGTACAGTATTCAGCTTCAATCTACATGTCTGTGTACACTGGCAGCACAACAGCCTTTTAACAACTTTTTTTTTTTTAAACTGGTGGGGACACTTTTTTCAGATAAAAAAAAACACTAGTGCATTGAGCCCCCGCAAACACATACATACATCCTATGCTTGTTGCTTACAATACTTTTTTTGACAAAAAGTGCAGTAACTATCGTATTCTGCTGCAAAGCTATTCTCGATTCAATTATTACTATAATATCCAACGTGGTCTCTGTTCCTCCAGATGTTCTATTGTGCAAATAAACCTTCTCAAAGTGTACAATTCTTTGTGCACACTATTTTCAGAATATTTTTTACAAATATCCTAATGCAAGGTGGTTGGGACATGTCCCCAGTATAAATGACCTGTGACCTCACTGTCTTTTTAGTCTCTGTCCTACTATTGAACTAAGAGCACATGTAGTAGAGAGGCTGTAGCTGCCGTCACCCTGCTATGAGAAAGTAATCTTAGCCACAGATTGAGGTACTTTAGGTATTTGATAATGATCATTTTAATACGAAGCAATACAATCGTTAACAAATATATAAAAGCTACATCTACATCAGTCTCAGCATCAGAGGCAAAAGTAACCTATAATTGCCCGTCCACACAGGCCTGGAGACTAAACGCTTGCAGCTCCGTGTGCACGCTCTATACGATCATTTCCTGAAACAATGACGCCATAGCCCCGCCTCTCCCCACCTCTCCTGCTCACCCCCGCATCATTGCTGATGCGTTTCGCCAACAACATCAACAACGGCAGATCACAGGGTCGTCAGTCCACACAAATGCCTCCCTTCTTGCACGAATAACCGCCATCTTCTACCTTGTTTGTTTGTTTATGCCTTATGCCCATGCTCGGGGGGTCTTATTCGCTGCTTTTGGTGTATTTTGTGGCGGAAGTACAGCGCCACTTAAAGGCCCGGCATATGTACTACAGCGTCTCGAGCGGTTTCGTTTGGATGGACACGTTTCTAGAGCCGATTCCGTGTGGACGGAAGACTTTTTTGAAATCGACTTCGGTTCGAAATCCGTTTCGTCTCCGTGTGGACGGGGCCTTATTTACTTCAAGAAAATTCCACTGACAAGCTGCAATACTAACTGTGACCACCAGTGACCCAAAGACACCGCTGAAGAGTTAATCCAGTTTTCGAAATGTCTTCAGAACCTTTTTTGGTATGTCCTTGTGCTCGTGTTGTTCCAAAGTGTGTGGGACCAGATGTGGTGTGGACACTGACCTGGGCAGTTGGGCCTTCACCTGCCTCTGGCACAGGCTATGGTAGCGCTCCACCTTCAGGAAGCCCTGGTTCAGGATCCGCTGGCAGATCGTGTCCATGCGCTTACACACCTGCAGGAGACACAACAGAAGACAGCTCAGCAACAGGGACTCTGTCTCAGGAGTACACACACAGGCCAAACACCTTTTGAGAGGGAGCAGGAAGACATGTCCACATTCCAGCTGCAGTCTGGATCAGGAGGACATGTCCACGTCCGAGCTGCAGTCTGGATCAGGAGGACATGTCCACGTTCGAGCTGCAGTCTGGATCAGGAGGACACATGTCCACGTTCCAGCTGCAGTCTGGATCAGGAGGACATGTCCACGTTCCAGCTGCAGTCTGGATCAGGGGTTGCCTCACACCTTGTCGTGATCACAAGTCTCTAGGTGACTCTGAACACGGGGTATCTTAATTATTTTTTCCCTAACACTGATTCATTGGACTGTACTTAAGTACAGTTTTCCCTAATACAGCTGCACAATAAGACTACATTCTTAGTAGAAAATACATAAAAATAGAGGCTGTGTAGAAAGTGTGTGCATCACAGGTTTCTTTTTAATGTTTTGCATCAAATTCTATATACATTTTGGGATATCTGTAAAGAGGATATTCAAAGATTCAAGTTCAAAGGCTTCATCTGCAGAGTAGCTACAGCGTAGTTCTGGCATGGAATTCTGACACCCCAGGTTCCTCCAACAATGCAACATACAATATACTTAAGACATAACAATGGAAAGTGCAAAAATAAATAGAAATTAGTGGTGCACGATAATTATCGGTCCGATAATTATCGGTCCGATATTAGGAATTATGACGTCATCCCGATAAACCCGATAAAAGTATTAATAGCCCCGATAATATACAATATATTTTTGGGGTAAAAAAAAAGAAAAGAATACAGAATTCACTCGGCTCCTCCCGTTTTGCCAGTACTGTGGTAATTATCGGTCCGATATTAGGAATTATGACGTCATCCCGATAAACCCGATAAAAGTATTAATAGCCCCGATAACATAAAATATATTTTTTGGGTAAAAAAAAAGAAAAGAATGTGGGTGGATTGGGATGAGGGGCACTTGTTTTTCACTCGGCTCCTCCCGTTTTGCCAGTACTGTGGTATTAGTGGTTTAGTAAGAGGGGAGTTTTTCACAAATCCAGCGCTTCCTAACTCATGCCTGGCTGTGACGTAAATGGTGTGCGGCCGTGAAGCCAGGACAGTAAACAAACATGTCGTCGGTAGTATGGTACTATTTAAAAGTTTCAGAGTTAGATAGTTCGCTTGCTATTTGTATTAACAAATGCAATGCAGAAGTTCCACGAGGAGGGAAAAAGGCAACGAGCTATAATACTTCCAACCTGATTAGTCACCTCATCGCCATCGCTATGATGGTGTGTTAAAAGCGTACGAAGACGCCTGCGCTGCTAAACTAGCGGCGAATCCAAAGGCAGCTGCAAAAGCACCGGGGCTTTTACCTATCGACGAGGCTTTTGAAAAAGGCAAGAAGTTTGCCAGAGACGACCCCAGGGCTAAAACGATCTCTAACTTCATCATAGAAATGATGGCGCCAATTGTTCATTCATTGTTTTTAACCGATAATAATATTATATATATATATATATATATATATATATATATATATATATATATATATATATAACATTATTATTGATTATCGGTCTTGAGAAGCAGGAATTTATCGGTATCGGTTTCAAAAAACCAATATCGTGCATCCCTAATAGAAATCAAATGAAAAGTAGACCAGTAAAAACTGTTAACGTGCATGTGAAGACATGTAACATGTAAGTGAAGACACCTAATAGAGCTCAGAAGTTTAGGGTCTCAGTCTGTGGGAGTGCAAGTGAGGATCTGCTGTGGCAGCCCATCTCCCAACAACCACCAACAAAGTTTAGTTTATTGGTTTATTTGTCAGGGACAATAGCCGCTTTCATACTTTGCCGTACTTAGTTCCCAGTAATTAGTCCCGCCAAACTCTTTACTCCCGGAACTGTCCGAGTAAATCGCGTTCACACCGGAATAAGTCCCTGAGGGAGGATTACGCAAATGAAGCCGCTGACGTCACTTCTTCTGCTTCTTCTGCTGCTTTGGTAAAATATGCTGAAGACCGGCAAATCTAAATCTTTCCGGTCAAAATAATTTCCCCTTAGCGCAATACCGCATCGGTTGCGCAACTTCCGCCACTTATGTGACAGACAAAAGAGTATGTGACAGACAAGAATAGTCAATTATAATGTCGAACACGTAATGTGAAGAAAGAGATGACCTGTATGGGTTGATTGTGCGTTGATCTGTTGGTAATGCCTCAGGGTTCCGGTGGGCATGTAAACAAATGCATAATGCTGCGCCATACTTTGCGGCCTCACCCGGTTGCATAGCGACGCTTATTGTTTAGGTGTCTTTTAATAAGCAGGTAGTCCTATCATTAGCTAGAACTAGCTAGATCTGATCGATATGGACATAAACGCCAGTGAAGTCTAATCTGACGGGAGATAGAGATCAGCTGCTGCTGACGAGTCGACACGCAGCTCTGTATAATCACATGCAGCGGTGAGCGGAGAAAAACACACTCTTCAGGTTAGAATATCACACGTAGGTATTATAATTACCTCTCAAACTACCTAAACTAGTTATAGATATGTTTAGTTTTACTGTCGGGTCACTCATTACTGATCCGCGAGCTGTATGAGACTGACGGGCTGTCAGGAGAGGGAGAGAGCGCTCCGTTTATTATTCCCGTGTTATTCTAAAATACTGTCAGTGTTTCCCCTATATACAAATAGTGGTGGCGCAGCGCTGCTGCTGAAATATGAGCGCCGCTGCTAGGGGGCGCCAGCCAGGTATCAAAAAAAATATATATATATTTTTTTTTTCTTAAAATAATAATAAGTGGTGACCCTTTTTCATTTTTTGTTATGTGGATTTGTGTTACTGTATTTTCAATAAAGGTGTATTTTTGCTAAATCTTGAGACATTGCCACTGTATTTACTAGGCAGGGCCAATTTCTGGCATAGGCGACACAGGCGGTCGCCTAGGGCACCAGATCTGTGGGGGCGCTGCGCTGGTAGGTAGCTCTGGGAGGGAAAAAACATTTTTGACCGTTGGCACTCATCCAAATTTTTGGCCTTGATGTAACAACATTCATAATTAAGTCAATGTAACACCCTTTTCACCCTGGTTACACGTTTAATTTGCCCTGTACAGTGGGCGCTGTAAGTGATGAAAGTGGGAGATGTTGGCTTATCAGGCGCCCGCAGCTCACAGCCAAAGTGCGATTGTGGTAGCGAGAGAGCGAGCAAGGGAGAGGGCGCACCGGTACCGGCGCTGTTGTTATTAGAATCTGGTGCTAGCTGCGCTAACGGATATAAGAAGTAGATGTTTCTACAACCAGGGTGGAGGAGAGCTCTCCTGTCAGACTGAGAGGCTCAGTGAGGTAAAGGACTCTCTAAGTATTTAGATAGTTAATTTTAGTCTAAGTTATCTCAGTGGGTCTCAAACGTTTTGACCACAAATTATGTAAACACATATTTCCAAGACACTCCTTTATAATTATTAGGATGAATAAAAACAGGTTTGAAATCATTCCAATGTATACTATAGGACAGTAAACCAAAAATATCGTTTAAAGTTGGAGAGATACAAAAATATGCATACATAAATAAATGTTAACTGGGTAGAATAAGATATGAATGAACAACAAAAATAAAATAAGCTACATTTATTTGTTATTGGCTATGGTAGGTTATTGGTTATGTTCACATACTTATTTGATTATTAAAATGTAAACCTATCTTTTTCATATGGGCATTTTAGAGTTGTGCCTCCTAGATCAGGTCTCTAGTAATTGTGTGCTCAAAGTGCACCAGATTGAAGCATTTTACTGGCAACCCGCGGCCCTTTAAGCCCTCTGCTCTGGCTCCCTTGAGCTTAGACAAAAATAAGAAGGAAATAAAATAAAAGTATTTGTAGGACTATTTATATTTTGTTGCACGGTTGAAAATGTTTCGTATCTTGTATTTTGAGGTGATACTGTGACACATAAATAAAAAACAAAACGGTTTTAATTAGGTCAACTAAAATATGCGTCACATCCTGCTACGGTCCAGCGCAAGCGCCTTTTCTTGGAGGCGCTCGCGCGGGGACCCCCTGCTAGATGAGCAAACTATGGATAAATCAAAGAAAAGTACCGGAGGAACACAGGATTTAATTCTGCGTGGACAGTTATATGCTTTCACAACAAACGATGCTGGTTTACTGGTATGTTTGATATGTAGAGAGAAGTTGTCAACGGTGCTGCAGTCTTTACGTATCGAGGAACAACAAGGGAGAGGAAGACAGCTGACAATCTTCAGTCATAATTCAATGGGGTATGTAATTTATTTCAGAAAACACTTTTTGTTATATTTCATGGAATGCTCTTAACGTCCCGATAGCAATGAATATATTAAATGCTTTGATAATAAATACATACAAAAATTTATCTCTGGAAGCCGTAGCGCTGTAAAAAGCACGACCAATCATTTTAGCCGACCCGGCTAAAATAACTGGATGGCCTACCTGCCTGTCAGCCTTCCATCTGTGCACAAACTTATCTCGTGGCCTCATTGATGATGCGCATTCGTGTGTGTTGGAGGAGGGGCTCTGTAAGAAAGTCTGAAGGAAGAGGCCTATTTTTTCCGGTTGTGTATTTTCAAATTCTAGCGCACTCGAGCTGGTTTCTCCATTCTTACCTACCCTACCTTTAACTCTTTTTAGGGTGCAGCTATATGTTTTATTTATTTCAAAGTGGGCCCATTTTAATAATTATTTTTCCTTCAAATGTGCAGAGGACTCCCCAAGTGCTGTGTTTAATTTATTTTAAAGTAGGCCTGTGTATTATTTGTAATTCTCCTAGGAGTTCTTTGTTTCTTATTAGAGGTTAACAGTTATATATAATGTAATAAATAGCCTAATAAATGCAAAAAAAATGTAGTTTTTGTCTGATATAACAATAAATACAACTTTATTAGCTATCAAGCTATGAAATATGTTTTGCGGCTCCAGACAAAAAGTTTTGGGAAAAAGGAGCAAAATGGCTCTTTTGGTCAAAAAGGTTGCAGACCCCTGCCCTAGAGGATGTGACGTCCACCCCTCAATTCAAACATGTTCATACAATACTGAATACATTTGAAGCTATTTTGACGTCTATTACCTATGTCAATAAGTTTCTGTTTTTGCAGTGTATTTGTCTTTTGTAGAGATTTTTCATTTATTCTTTACATATAAAATGTCGCCTAAAATCTCACCAAGGGCAGCAAATTGTCTAGAACCGGCCCTGGTACTAGGCCTCAAGAGCCTTTCTTGTGCTGACACATAGAAACAAATTGGCGGGGCGCACTTCGCACACACTAAAAAAATTCCACGCACTCCGCGCTCACATTATGCTAGCCCACATTCCTTAGCACCGCTGCTATGACTCCATCCTAGGGGAAAGACTGACTGTACACTTTTGAATAGTTAATCTACTATAATTAGTTTGTTTAATATCGAATCATATCAATTTGTTTTAAAGCTCAATAAATAACAAAGAAGACCTTTGACCGGAACTTTTCAAATTTTGTACGGAAGATTTAAACTTTAACGGACATGTTGACCGGCGAAAAAATATTCTAACGGGAACTCTGGTTGGTGCGCTGGGCTAATGCTAATGCGAGCAAATAAAATGGCTGCTTCACAAAACTTTTTTTTTGTTTTACGGGGCGTGGTTTGCAATTCGCCCAGCCAATCAGAAATTGTAACCTTTTCCTCCCCAGGAAAGTACCACCTCTCTAGCAGGGACTGAAAAGGGGTGAAAAGGTTATACGAATCGCAGAAAAGCTAAACTAATGTGTGAACATTAACTTCAGAGTTTCAGTTCCCCTGCAGAACCATGTGGAGGGTGGAGCCCTATGGACACCTGCTCTTCATATAACCATGCAACACAAGAATACATGAACAGCAGCATATGGGGCGTTCACACCAAGTTATTTTCCCACGATAGTTCATGAGAACTTAGTTCATGAGAACTCTTTAGTTCTCATGAACTAAGTACAGATCGCGTTCACACCGCAATGAGTCCCTGGGGGAGGATTAGGCAAATGAAGCCGCTGACGTCACTTCTTTTTCTTCTGCTTTGGGTTTACTGGCAGGCCGCAAACAACTTCACGGCGTATACTGCCACCCGAAGTCCCCGGCCGGAAGTCCCCGGAGTTGGGGACTGGCTTCAGTAGAAGCTGATGGGACTCCCAGCAGCTTCTACTGAAGCCTTCCGAGAAAATCGCCAGAACGCCGACACCTCCTCATCTCCACCGCTCCCATGTTTTCTTTTGTGTTGCCACAAGTTAGTCTCTCTGCATTTCTGCGATGGGCTAATGCTAATTACGGTGGCCCTGAAGTGCAAGACACCACAGCATTTCAGAAAACACAACAGCATTTCAGAAAACACAACAGCATTTCAGAAAACACAACAGCATTTCACAAAACGCCACAGCATTTCACAAAACACAACAGCATTTCACAAAACGCCACAGCATTTCAGAAAACGCCGCAGCATTTCACAAAACGCCGAAGCATTTCAGAAAACACCACAGCATTTCACAAAACACAACCGCATTTCAGAAAACGCCGCAGCATTTCACAAAACGCTGCAGCATTTCACAAAACGCCACAGCATTTCACATTGGAAGGAAAGGGTATTCCTTAGGGAGACCACTTCTTGTTTCCGACTGGACAGAGCCAGCCAGAGAAGCACTGCTGTGATTGGTTGTTTTTGCTGCCAGTCAAGAAATGACGCTTGGCCCAACACATCAGCTGTTAGCTGTTAGCACACACTCAGAGCTCACAGCTCCTCACATCTGTTCAGAAACTGGACAAAACTTAAACATATACAAAACACAGACTGTCTATGTCATGGCGAATACAGTCGCTGCTTTATTTATGTCTGTATGACGTTGTTGTGAGTGTGAACGGAGCAGCTACAGGTTAGTTTAGCCTGATGGATCTGATCCCGATTTATCCCGGATTTACATGGAGATACGCCCCGCCCCCTCTCCAGCGTCTTGTTTGAATGACAGCAGTAAACACAGAATTAATGCTTTATTAATTCATGGTTTTTAAGGGGCTTATCTCCATGTAAATACTATGGTAGACTACCCAATATTCGCATCGCTCTAATCGCTCGAGTTTCACCGCGGCTGTCAGCTGTGTTTGCTCCTGTCATTCAAACAAGGCGCGTTGGAGAGGGGGCGGGGTGTATCTCCATGTAAATCCTATGGGAGATACCAACTAAAACCAAATGAACATATTTCACCATGATATAATTGTAATACACGTTTCAAAGTGATGCCGAAGTAACTACATACTGATAACGGTTAGTAAAAACCACGAATTAACGCTTTGACAAGTCTGCAGACAAGACGGCAGGCGAAAAGTTTTTAAAATGCGTGTTTTCTGAATGGAATTGGATCCATTAGGCTAAACTAACCTGTAGCTGCTCCGTACACACTCACAACAACGTCATACAGACATAAATAAAGCAGCGACTGTATTCGCCATGACATAGACAGTCTGTGGTTTGTACATGTTTAACTTTTGTCCAGTTTCTGAACAGATATGAGGAGCTGTGAGCTCTGAGTGTGTGCTAACGGCTAATGTGTTGGGACCATGGTTGGGACATATTGCGCTGTCGTGCGTTGACCAATCACGAAGCGTCATTTCTTGACTGGCAGCAAAAACAACAAATCACAGCAGTGCTTCTCTGGCTGGCTCTGTCCAATCACAAACAAGAAGTGTTCTCCCTAAAGGAATACCCTTTCCGTCCAATGTGAAATGCTGTAGTGTTTTGTGAAATGCTGTAGTGTTTTGTGAAATGCTGTGGCGTTTTGTGAAATGCTGTGGTGTTTTGTGAAATGCTGCGGCGTTTTGTGAAATGCTGCGGCGTTTTGTGAAATGCTGCGGCGTTTTCTGAAACGCTGTAGTGTTTTGTGAAATGCTGTGGTGTTTTGTGAAATGCTGTGGTGTCTTGCACTTCAGGGCCACCGTAGCTAATAATGCTAACGCGAGGATAATAAAATGGCGGCTTCACAATACTTTTTGGGAGTTTTACGGGGCGTGGTTTGCAATCCGCCCAGCCAATCAGACATAGGAACTTTTTTCTCCCATGAAAGTCCCTGCTCTCTAGCAGGGACTGAAAAGGGGGTAAAAAGGTTCTCATTAACTAATTTAGTTCAGGGGGCTTTTTGGTGTGAACGCAAATATATCTGAGTTCTGATGAACTATTGTGGGAAAAGTACTCCGGTGTGAACGCGCCTATAGACTGAAAAAAAAACACAACTGATGCAACAAAGTCCACATGACTTAAAGGTCCCATGTCATGGCCATTTCTACTGATCATAATTCCATTGTTGAAGTATACTAAAATAGATTTATATTGTCCTCCGCTGACGTAACGTAACGGCTCCACGGATTGGTCCATTTGAGTATGGGCACGTCACTGTACCCAGGAAGAAAAAGAGAAATGTCCAACAAGGCATTCTGGGGCAGCATAGACAGGTCTTTTCTGTGTTAGAGTTTTACTCCCAGGGTGTACTTTGAGGGTTTGTGACTCTGCAGACCGTTTACACGCAGAAAAACCTTCATAACACACAAGGGGATGGGTAGTAACCGGAAAAGCATGACATGGGACCTTTAATGAAACCAGACCAAATCATGTAGCACATACCACAAAGGGGCAGGTGGTGTGTGAGTGCAGGTAAACAGGAGCAAACACATGCAGCGTTTCACTGTTGGGTCCACCCTCCTCCTGTGAACAAGCGTGTATATATAGCAGTGTGTTGGTGTGTGTGGTGTAACACATGCATGTAGCCGTGTGTGGTGTGTGTTAGTGTAAAGCATGAATGTGTAGCAGTGTGTTGTAAATAATGTATGGGTAGCAGTGTGTGTGTGTGTGTGTGTGTGTGTGTGTGTGTGTGTGTGTGTGTGTGTGTGTGTGTGTGTGTGTGTGTGTGTGTGTGTGTGTGTGTGTGTGTGTGTGTGTGTGTGTGTGTTTTTGTGTGTGTGTGGTTTAGAGCATGCATGTGTTGGTGTGTGGGGTGTAAAGCATGCATGTGTAGCTGTGTGTTGGTGTACAGCATGCATGTGTAGCATTGTGTTGGTGTGTGATGGTGTACAGCATGCATATATAGCAGTGTGTGTGTTGGTGTGTGGGGTCCAGTGATGGAACCGTTCCTCTCAGCTAACACACTGAGCTCTGTGGCCGTGGCGCTACGTACACAGCTGTACACACGTTTGACACCACACGCTTAATAACAGTCTCCACAGTCATTTATATTCCGACTTCACATCACTAGTGTCCAGAGAGCAGACGTGTTGGCTAGCTTTAGCTCCGTTCACCTTCGGGCTGCTTGTTTTTGTTCTTACCGCGCGCAGCAGGCTGATCTCGTCGTAAGACAGGAAGTGGAGGATGTTCTCTATGGCCACGATGGGCAGCCCGAGCAGCAGGTTGTTCTGGTGCGGCTGCTCCGGGGGAGGGCTGCACTGTCTCGGGGATCCCGAGTCTGAGTCCAAGGACCCAACACATCCATCAACTCTCTCTACGACGGCCGCCATCTTGCTCTGCGAAGGAGGAGGCGGAAGTGACGCATCAATGGGAAGCCAGTATGATGAGCATGGATGTATGGTGATGAGAGTGAATGAAATGTTACAAATGCATTAGAAACCGATTAGAAACTGCATCCAGAGTGTAACCCTGGCCTCAGGGACATTCGAAAAAAATGTATTCGTTTAAAATAAAGTTAGAGGTTTCATTAAAAAAAATTGTACATAGACATAGCCTATAATTTATCCTGTAAAAAATACACTATAGATTTAAAATTGATATGGACTACTTTTGTAATTTCTGCAACTTAGGCTACATGACGAAACTCGAAACTACATTTTGTTAATTTTTACTTAGAATTACAACCAAACCACTATTAAAAATTGTAAGAAGAATAAGAAGGCAATCAAAACCAAATGTATATTTTTATAAATACTTTTACTTCAAATGTTACCTTTTTGTTTTATCACTATTTTCTTTATGTCATTATTTATTTATCTAACCCATGGAAAACTGAAGAGAGCTAATACAAGAGACAGTTCCATATAAAAAGTTTGATCACTGCAAAACACAGATTACACAATAAAGATGCACAGAATAATGTTGAAACGATCCAGTCTTGACAAATCAATGTGATGATCACTTTCTTATAACTTTTTTTAAAGTATTAATAGTAATTACATCTTTTAAGTATGCTTAATAAAATTCGTTATAGCCTTCTTGTGAGAAAATCTTCCTCCAGCCTCATGCTTACTTTGCCGTTTAAGCTGATATCATTGACCTTTGAGCTTCTGGTTGAGTTGTATGTCATCTGGCCCAGAATCCACTTGCTTATCACAAGCTGTATAGCAACACTATCAAGTTAAATTAGCTCCACTTTTAACAAACAAATCACTAACTATTGTTTAGTATTTTAAGAAATGGAGCATCATAAATAATGAATACTTTTACTTCTGGTACATTTTGATGCTTTTACTTCTGTCATTTTACTAATGTAAGATTTTGAATCAGAACTTATAGCTGAGAGTATTTTTTTACTGTATCATTGCTACTTGTTTGTTTATTTTTCACGAGATGTATGTGTGTTACCAAGCATGCAATGTATCACTGTGGATATCTTACTTATTTTGCTATTTTATTTCATTATTTGCCCATTTGCGCAGCTGAATCTGACCAGTTCAATCCTTTCATAATCCGTTGTAGTGTATTATTGTGTGAAAAACAGTCTTTGCCGTCATGTTTGTATCTTTATTTGAAGCTGAAGAGGGCATATGCATCAGTTCTCCCCCGACCCCAGGACCACTCTCTTTAAATTCCTCTGAGTGCCAAGTTTTTAATCTGGAGCCTCCATTCGCCGAATGCTCCAGCTGCTGTTCCATGGTTGACTCTCCCATTTGGTCCTTACTCTCCCTGCCAGATGGGAGGTTCTCCCTCCAGCATTGAGTGTATGAGGTTGGCAGGACACGTGTCTTCAAAGCTGACATGTTCTTTAATATTAATGACTTTGTGTTAGTACAAAGCATGGGAGCAAACATTTTTTACTCTGTTTTTATCCAAAAAGCCACACTAAAACACAAGTGATGTTTCCTACTTTAAGTATCTAAAACCTTTTCATTTAGACTCTGGCTCTCTTTGGACTTGTATACCTGAGAATATGCTGGTGCTGCTACGCCTCCTAGCATTCACTACCACCAGCCCCAAAGATGGCTCTCGTATCTGGTTTGCAAAAGAAGGCTTTGAAACTAAATATAATTACTTTACATGTTCTTTACTCAAAACAACCCTTTACAGTCTTTGCAGTTTCAGGTTGGATTATTTCGAGGGTGGGGGGCCTTGAGCTCATGACCTCTGTGTTAAATCCCATCATTTGCCTATATTGCACAAATTAAAGAGTGACAAAGAATGAAATCACGGAAGGAAGAAGAAATACTGAGATCTTGTACTTAAGTACAAGAGGGCAGGAATACTCTGTTACAAGTAAAAGCCCTGCATTCAAAATGTTACTCTGTGAAAGTACAAAAGTATTGTCATCAAAATCTAGTGAAAGTAGCGACAGTAAAAGTAGTCATGCAGTGTGCACATTGGTCCATTTCAGAATAATATATATATGATATGTTTTATAATGATTGATCATTAAAGTGTTCTCAAAGCTGGTAAAGGTGCAGCTAGTTTGAATGACTTTGTATACTGCAGGGTAGCTTGTGGATTTACTCCAGGTGGAACTAAAGTCTGATTTAACACTTGATTATATTTCACATCCAGATCTGTGAAGTAACTAAAGGTATTACATACATGTAGTGGAGTAAAGTTACACCATTTACCTCTGAATTGTAGTGGAGTAGAAGTACAAAGTATCAAGATATTGAAATACTCAGGTAAAGTACAAGTATCTCACAATTGTACTTAAATGCAGCAGTTGAGTCAATCTACTTAGTTACTTTACACCACTGTGAAATCGTGACAGTGTTCCATAATTCCTCAGACATATTTGTGTGCTGCGGTTTCTTGGTACTGGTAGACGTTTGATAGATCTGTAATGTACTAATGCCGGCCGGCTGATACACCCAATGGGCTTTAACGCAGTAAAAAAAGTGTAATGTCTCAGCATGTTCATATACATGCTGTGCTTCCATAAATAAGATATGACATAAGAGGATAACTGACAGGGTATCAGAGGAGCTTTATGTATGAACATCTGACACATGCTGTCGAGTGCTGATATCACACTCATTATTCAGGTCTATATAAACATAAAATAATGAGGTAGCGTCTACTGATGTAATATTTTCCAACCATGTTCAGGAGGTACAGGGTCCGGGCATTTAATAATTTCACACTAAAGCACTCTAAATCCTCTTTAATCACAGATCAAATGTACGTTACAGGGTCTTGAGCTTGTTTCTCTTCAGTGATTTTGATGTAATGTTAAAGGTGGGGTAGGCAATTTTGGAGAAACCAGCTCGAGTGCGCTAGAGTTTGAAAATACACAACTGGAAAAAATCTGCCACTTCGTTAAAGAGCCCCTCCTCCAACACACACATGACCAATGAGGGCACGAGGTAAGTTTGTGCACATATGGCTGACAGGCAGGTAGGCCATCCAGTTATAGTTCTGAATGATTGGTCATGCTTTTTACAGTACCACAGCTTCCACAGATGACATTTTTTTAATTATGGATTTATTGTCAAAGCATTTATTATATTTATTGCTATCGGGATGTTAAGATCATTCCATGGAGTATAACAAAAAGTGTATCTGAAATCAATTACATACCCCACCTTTAAATGTTTGTTTTCCTTCAGTCTTGTCTTAAATATTTATCCTTGTTTGATGTTGCTTATGAAGCTGCTGTGATGCAAGAAAAACGTCAGGCTAAATCTGACAATACATTTTATGGTATTGTAACGCTTAAAAAAAAAGATGTAATACTCTGTTTTTCTTATTGAACAACACAGAGTGAGCAAACACTCAAACAGAACATGCTACTGCATGTATGAATATGTGGATATTATCAGAGATGTCATGTTTAATATGCAAAATCAAGAGCGTGCACAACATTCCAGAGACAGTGGTATATACATACTTACAAGCAAGTCTAACCACCATAACAACATCTGCTTTCTATAAATTCAGTTTGGGTTTTATCAATACAGCCACATTCCCACAGAGCCATTGAGGGGCGGCAGTCCAGACAGCCGGGGGGGGGGGGGGGGGTTTCTTCCTTGTTGGTTCTGAGCATGCACAGTCCAGACTTCATTCCACACTCGGAGAGTCCAGCTCACTGAGGAACCTCTGACACTTGGTCATGAGGACTTTGATGGCCTCTGTGACCAGCACGTCGGGGGGCAGGATGCCGGTGGACTCCACTGTGACTGTGAGAGGAGAGCGCCATCAACTGGTGTACAGGAAGACTACAGGAATACCATCTGCCCTCAAGACATTTACTGTATATTTCAACATTATATATTCTTAAAAAGAATGATCCAAAGAGTTGCGTGAAGAATAATACTATTATATTGTTTAATTCTCATCCTGCTGACTGAGCAGGTGTAGCAATAGAGAATGAGTCACTGTGGTTTAAGCAGCAGTTTTACATCCAACTATTTGGGAGAGCAGCTGCTGGACAACATACACTGAACAAAAATATAAATGCAACACTTTTGTTTTTGCTCCCATTTTTCATGAGATGAACTCAAAGATCTAAAACATTTTCTATATACACAAAATAACAATTTCTCTCAAATATTGTTCACAAATCTGAAAAAATCTGTGATAGTGAGCACTTCTCCTTTGCCAAGATAATCCATCCCACCTCACAGGTGTGGCATATCAAGATGCTGATTAGACAGCATGATTATTGCACAGGTGTGCCTTAGGCTGGCCACAATAAAAGGCCACTCTGAAACATGCATTTTTGCTTTATTGGGGGGGTCTGGGGGGGTCCGAAAACCAGTCAGTATCTGGTGTGAGGGTTAGGATTAGGGTTAGGGTAATGTTGTGAATCGAGTGGCCTGTGTTCATCGTCCATAACATACGCTTGCCCATACCATAACCCCACCACCACCATGGGCCACTCGATTCACAACATTAACCTAACGGCCCGTCTACACTACAGGCATCAAAAAATCTTGAAGCTGGGCGTGTCTGAAGCTTGGCGATTTTTTGCGAGCAACGCGACCAACAACCAATCACATGAATCTCCCGCCCCCGACATACAAAGCAATAGCAATGTTAAAACGAAGTAAACTGGATATAAACTCTCCAAACAGGCGAAAAACCTACCAGTTTCACCCACTGTCTCTGCCACCTACCCCCATGCCTGGTTCCTCCGGTTTGTATCCCGGTAAATAGTTCTGGTCGTAAAGAACCGGGTGATTTGCTACCGTAATATCTCGTTTGGAATATGAGGAAATGAACTGCGGTCTGGCTCTCCCAGCTTGCACGCAGTTTGATTGGCTGCGCTTGCACTGGCGGGATTTGCATAAACGGGATTTGATTGGCTGATGCCAAGCATCGAGCCTCAAAAGTTGAACATTGTTCAACTTTTGATGCCGATAGATGCTCGTGATGCTTGCAAAGCCATGCTCCCCACAATGCAGTTTGGCGAAGATTAAAAATCTTCTACGTCACCCCATTCAAGTGAATGGGCGAAGCGTTGAAAGCATTTTTTCGATGCCTGTTGTGTAGACGGGCCGTTACCCTAACGCTAATCCTCACACCAGATACTGACTGGTTTTTGGACCCCCCCAATAAAGCAAAAATGCATGTTTCAGAGTGGCCTTTTATTGTGGCCAGCCTAAGGCACACCTGTGCAATAATCATGCTGTCTAATCAGCATCTTGATATACCACACCTGTGAGGTGGGATGGATTATCTCGGCAAAGGAGAAGTGCTCACTATCACAGATTTTTTCAGATTTGTGAACAATATTTGAGAGAAATGGTTATTTTGTGTATGCAGAAAATGTTTTAGATCTTTGAGTTCATCTCATGAAAAATGGGAGGAAAAACAAAAGTGTAGTGTTTATATTTTTGTTCAGTGTATATCCCCTTGTAAAACCTCTTTGTGTCATCTCACACTTTGATTAAATAAACACTGTTTATAAGTGAGATTAAGAGGTGCAGAGCCATGCTCTTTACTAATCTTACGTATTTACAACACAGACGTTAAAGCCGTTTAATCTTCACACTTATGTGATGCTGAGTACATGAGCGGAAGGACTTACAGATGAAATGGTCTCTCAGTCTGGCCAGCTTCACAACATTCTTCAGGTCATCATGACGGATCACTTCCCTGCTGCATGTGTCCAAGCGACTGTTCACTACCTTTGCAACATTTGTCCCTGAGGAGAACAACACAGAGCACAGACAACAGGACGATAAAGAACTCAACTCCACGGGCATCCTCTCACCTTTACCTTCATGCTTATGCTCAATTTAAAAATCGAATTGACATTACACCATTAGATTTATGAAAGTGGTGAGACGGGATGGGTACTGAAACCCGGTCTACAGGGCTACATTTGAAAGACCATGGTATCGACAGGCTTCAACATTATCGGTTT